>NW_005054395.1:2433827-2442260 GCF_000277835.1 Geospiza fortis | reverse complement strand
CGGCCATGCTCTGCCCCCTGCGCTCCCGCTGCTCGGGAACGCGGGGCGGCTCGGGCGCTTGTTCGGGTATTTCTCCTTTTGCTGATATTCTCTGTCCGTTCCCCGTCCCAAAAAACACCTTGCTGAAGCCTCAGGCACGTGTCCCTGCAGTGCCAGGCCCTGCGCTGTCAGCTCAGTGTCAGCTGCCGTCCTGCGGGCAGCAGGAGGACTTTAGTTTGCAGCACCTGAAAATGAAAATGTGTTCTGGTGCCTGTTATTCAGTAGACCATAATAAGAAACTTGAAGGCGAGTATTTGAGTTTCTGTGTTTAGTTGGCTATCACGTCCACACGGTTGGACAAGCAGGCACGTGTTTAAACTGACAGAGAGTAGGTTTAGATTGGATATTGGGAAGAAATTGTTCCCTGTGAGGGTGGTGAGGCACAGGGTGCCCAGAGCAGCTGTGGCTGCCCCTGGATCCCTGGCAGTGTCCAAGGCCAGGCTGGACAGGGCTTGGAGCAGCCTGGGACAGTGGAAAGTGTCCCTGCCATGGCAGGGATTGGGACTTGGTGATCTAAAGTCCCTTCCAACCCAAATCATTCCATAATCTAAGTGGGTTGATGATTCAACCTCCTTTGGGTTGTTTATTCGCTCTGCCCAGACCATCTGTGACAGCACAACTTGTTGTAAATACACCCAGTGTACTCCAGAGGGAGGAGAGGGGCTCGAGTGCCCTCGGCTGTGAATCACACAGAGCAGGAGTTCAGACTGCAAAATCCACTGCTCTTGGTCTCAATAACTCACCTTGAAATAGGAAGAGAAAAAGCACAACTCTGTGTGTGATTGTATTAGTCAGTAAAAACAAATGACACTAGTGATAAAATGAGTATTTGCCCTTTGAAAAAGCCATGCCTTGTAGTTGTGATTCACAGCATAAACCCTTCAGACTGTTACAGGTCAAAGTTATTTCTTACATGAAAAGAAATCTCATTAATGGAGAGTTCTTTCCTGTTATTCTGAAATTGTTGGTGTTAGAGGTGGAAACAGGAATGCTCAAGAGGAATTTCTGAGTAAAGCAGTTTCCATATTTTAATATTCTAATTCAGGTCAGATGTGGCTGCCTCTCATTTCCTTTCTGTCATGAGAAAAGTCCCCAGAATGTTTGACATGTTCCATTTGACTTGCACTGTCTTTGTTCTGGCTGTAGATTTCGGATCAGAAGCCCCTGGGCTGTTGGTCAGTCAAACATGGGCAGATTCTCACCTGTCCTGTCGTGTGCAACTTTGAAACCCACGAGTACATTGCAGTTCATGATGACAAGGTGAGAGCCTCATCCTTCTATAGAGGGAAAAGGGAGGTGGTGGGTCCTCCTGAGGGGTGTAGGTAGGAAAAAATCAGCAGTGTGACATTTCTGGTTGAAAGTGTGGGGAGCCCTCAGCACACTGGTGACATGTGGTGGTACCAGTTGTGGGTTTCTCTGGGTCTGGATTGAAGGCACTTGAGACAGTAATTCATGTTCAGGCTCAAGTGTTTATTATTTCTTATCAGTAAAACAGTCTCACTGCTGTGAGTTCTGCAGCTTTTCATTAGAAGGCACAAAATGGCCAGCAATCTCTTGGTACAAGGGCTTTTAAGACTAACCTATCCAATTAAAAACTGACACCTGGGTTATTTTCCCTTTTAACCCAATAACTGATCCCAAAGAGCTGCAATGGGGCCTTTTCTGCCAAATTACAAAATGCCACCCAAACCCATGGAGAAGAAACTCAGGATGACAGCCTGTGCCCTCCCCCTTGCTTCCATCCACAACTTACTAAAAATCCCAAAACCTCAATTTCTCACCAAGTGATTCACCTACACTGCTCTCTATAATCTGTTTCACACTTTTGTGGATTTTTTCTCCATGGATGAGGGTCAAAGTCAGTGCTCCCCGGGGGGTCAGGGCCCCCCAGAGCAGACACAGAAACATTCCCAGTGGTGCCCTGGGTTTCCACAGTGCCGTGAGCAGGTTCTGTGCTGAGCACCGTGGTCTGGTGGCCCTCAGACACAGGAGGTGCTCAGTGCCTGCTGCATGCACTCCCTAAGGATGAGTTACTTCTCCTCTTGCAGCCTGGGTGACATTTACAGCTGCATGATCGTGGTACTGGAATGGTTCCAGTAGTTCACACCCCCATCCTTGTTTTCCTGCTCTTGTTTCATAGTTAAAAGTTTCTCTTGTGTTTATGGAGCATTTGCTTAGGTCATGCTGAGCCTTTGGCTTTTCATTGTTGTGAAATATCACTCCTGGCCTGCATTGCCTGTGAAAATCAGGCCATCTGTATCTCACCTGTCTCCATCACTCTTACCTACTTTAATTCAGAGTTCTGCTGTGTTGTTTTCTTTATTCTCTCCCGTCCTTTCCTTCCAGCTCAGGATTTCTGAGCTTGGTTTCTGTTCCTGCTGTTTCTGCTCCCCCTGGGGCAGTTCCCACTCAGGTTGCTCTGAATGGTCCCCATGTGTTTCCTCCTGTTGGAGTTGCTGGTATTTTGAGTGCTGAGAAGTCTGTGTGTTACTGTTTTACCTAAAAATGATGCTTCTCTTAAAGGTTTTAAGAATATGGAAGAATGAAGACCTTAACTTGGACAAAGCCTTTAAAGCAACAGTAAGTGTCCTTCAGGTGTTCTCTTCTATGTGTTTTGGATCCTGGTGGAGGGAAAAACTGCTCCAATTTTCATAGTATTGGCCATATTACATTTTAGCTTAACTTGTGCTTCATGATGTTGTGGAGTATTGCAAGGAATCCACTTGCACTGACTTTATCATCAGAATATTTCTCCCAAAGTGATTTTTATGCCAAGGCCAGCATTTCTGAGGACTTTCTGAAGATGAAGAATTGTGTTCATGTTCTGCTGGTTGATGTGTTAAACATCACTTTGAGTGGTGCTGTAGAGCAGTTGTGTGACCTCCTTACCCTGTCCTGTATTTTGTGATGTGATTCAGGGATGTGATGCTCATCAGGACATTTTCCTGGCTTTTTTTTGGGTAGTGATTTGCATTATTTGTGGCACTTCAGCAAATCAGCAATATTCAGATCTATCAAGAATTTTAAAGGTTCATCATTTTTTCTGTTTAAAGAATAATGAATAAAGCACTCAGTTTTCAGGGATGTGTAGCAGAGAACAGAGATTTGTTTTTTTTTTCTTGCAGCTCTCAGCAGAGGTGTACAGGATCCACTCCCTGCCCCAGGGGGGGGCCCTGGTGCTGTTCAGGGGAGGGGGGGTTCGGACCCTGGATGTGCTGCTGGAGGCTCCTCAGCAGGAGATCGAGAACCTCATCTCAGCTGAGGCCATCAGGTCAGTGGGGCCACTTTGGGGGGATTCCTGCTCGGGGGAATTGACTGACTGTGAAGTTGTTCCCTCTTTTGAAGAGTTGGGTGTTTTGGTTTATAAAATCTTAGAGTTATTTATAGAGATTTCCTAAAAATATCAGTGTATAGTGATATGACTTTATGTATAAACCTAGAATTTGGAGGTTGTTCATCCAGCTTTCTGGTTTTAGGTGGAGTGGAGCTTTTATGGAAGGCCAAGAACCTGTCTTAATTTTCACTACTGAGAAAGTGAGTTAAATACTTTTTATTTAAAAAACTCTCATAGCAGGAGACACGAGTGCTTTTTTCAAAATCCATTACTGGTTTCATTTGATTTTAAGAGTTTTTAGTAGAATCATTATCCTGATTTAATCAGCACATCAGTTAAATGGAAATTATGTTGCATTCAGGGCTGAGAAGTTGGGCTCTCAGAACTGCAGAGAGCAATTAATAAGATGAAGTACAGTAGACATTGTGTGACTCTTCATTGCTCATTGTGAAGATCTCTTGAATAGGATGGATGTTTTTAAGAAAGGAATTATACCTGAATCTGTCTTTATGCAAATGCTTCTTCCTGTAAATCCACTTGTTGCCTCAAATAAGAATTTTCTTTACTTGTATGTCTGCAGACGACTCCAAATAATTCTGTATATCCTATAGAAAACACAATTTCCTAATTTTGCACAACATCCAAAGTTAAGCAGTACTGATATCTGAATTTCTGTTATATCTTCTTTGTGTAAATTAAGGGAAATTTTTCTTTTCTTTTTTATTTTAGGATAAGGATTTTTTTGTCTATGTACAGAAGCCTAAGCTGAACAGTCTACACAAATACAAGCTTGAACAGCAGAAATTAGCCAAGCCTCTGTGTTTCACAGCACATGTTACAAACCAAATTGTCACACTTCTGTGTTTGTGTAAGTTATATTTGTTAATGGGTTGTGATAATGAAGCAAAAAATTGTATGAAAGGACCTAAAATGTTTGTATTTATGAAATGCTGTTTAATATTTTTAGTTTTTTAAGCTTTCTAAAGTAGCTACAAATAGTAATGAAAGATTCCTGGTACTTTATTGGTTGCAAAGACCAACTGTTCCTACCTGTGATCACTTGTACCCTGCAGATCTCACTGCACCTTTATTGCTGTACTTTTATTTTGCTGCTTTGGGTTATAATAAGTCCTTTAAATATCCTGCATTAATTCTTCTTTCAGCATTCACTGGATAATGGGGTTTTTTGGATTTTTTTGCCATATGATATCAAACAGATTTTTTCTACAAAAAAAATTTGTAAAACAGTGATTATTATTTTTCTTTTGACAGATTCTAATAACTCTGTGTACCAGGTTCTGATACCTCTACAGCAAGATACTGAAGAAGAAGAGGAAAAAGAAGAAGAAATTTTGTCCAAGTCACTACTACTAAACCTTTCAGTATCTGGAGCTGCTCTGAAAGGAACATCTTTAGTTGTCCTGGACAAAGACCACGTTGCAGTGCTGGGCAGTCTGCCTGATCCTGGGAAAAAGCCCAAAGGTAACTTGAAAAATCATATTAAGCTATTGTAAGGTCTAAAATTTCCTTGGGCAAAGCACTGGGTGTGAAAGCTGTGCTGTCTCTCTTGTCCCAGCCTCTGCTTTAAAGCTCTTCACTGGAAAACCAACATTTCTTTGAGTTGAGATCTAACCTGAGTGATGTAATTCCTAATGCTAAATACTGGCTGAGCTGTTTTGAAACAGTTATTTCTGTTTCCTCCAGCGTTTGTAACTGAAAGTAGCAAAGGCAAATGTAGTGCTTGTGTTGCTTTTTGGTCTCATCTGTCTGTTACTTCCCTCAGAGTGCCTGACCATATGGAATACAAAATTTCAGACGTTGCAAACCTCTAAGGAGCTGCCCCTGGGGACCAATGGCCAGGTGAGGCTCAGCCACGGCTTTGGGCTCCTTGGGCTTTGTGCTTTTGGCAGCAGGGAAGGAGCTGTTGGGCTGCAGAGCTCTGCTGCTGCTGGAGGAGCAGGAATTGCAATTTCTGCAGCAAATTTTTTGCTGACCAGTTGATGAGCACTTTCTGTCAGTATATTCATTGGGAGAGTGCTGGCCTGTAGAATTTCTGTGATCATTTAGTACTTTGTCACTTCTCATGATTATGATTATTTGGTGTGAATAAAATCACTGAACACAAAACCCAGCAGTGCCTGTTCTGTTCAGGCAATTTGCAGTTGAAGGCCCAAATAATTCTATGAACACCTGAGCAGCACTTCAAGCTATTCAAGAGTCAAATAGGTGAAATGACACCTAAGGAATAAATGCACTAGTGAACCAGAACAGCTGACTGCTTTTGTCTTAAAATTGCACAAGAGGAAATTTAAGAAGTGAAATTTTCAGAGGACTTAATGCTTTGGAGAAGCCTCTATACTTTAGGACATCCCTGGAAAAATACTCAGCATTTGTAATTTCTGTATTTAAAATCAACAGTTAATGAAGGTTCACTAACAAATGTTAAACCTACCACAAATAATTTAAAATAATCTGATCACTGACTTCCAGTTGAAGCTTACAGTAAGGGGTTACACATCAGTGCAGGAACTCACTTTTCTGCTTATCTCATTTATGATACATTTTAATATTTTGCAGTTGTGGTGTTATGAGGAAAAATTTTTTCTAATTCATGGGAAAGTGCTGACTGTAATTATGTACAAGTGTGAAACATCATCCTTGGCAGCTGCTGTGGGAAAGCTCAAGGACAGTCAAACCCTTGGTAAGATATTTTTTTTTACAGTTACAGTGAAAAGATCTTGTAAAAGGAAGATGTCTGAAATTGTATAAAAATTATTTTAACACAGTCCTATAAAATTAATTAATTGAATCTAAACAGCTTGAAGCAACTTCACACTGTACTGTCTTCCTGGCTGCTAAATTGACTTGTGCTGGGAACACCAAAGCACACAAATGTCTGAATTTATTGTGGCTTCACTTAACCTGGGTTGTCATTCAGATCCTGGAATTACTGAGAACACTGGAATGCTGGTGATGAATACTGAGAACAAAGTGAAGTGCTGTTTCCTAAAAAGCATTTTCAAAGACTTTGTGGTTGGATAGGGCAATGTCAAACCTTAGTTTGTGAACTCCAGTTTAAAACTGTGCTGTCATAGTGGTTTTAAACACTGCAGTGGTAAAACATTGCAAGTAATACTCAGGATAAATTGTGTAATAACTTACTTCTCTTGCTCCCAGAGGCAAAATGGAGGAACAGTATAAAAAAAGTCATAACATTACCCACTGCTGAAATAAAACTGGCAACTTTCTTGGCATAATATCACTCGCATTATAGTTTAGAAAGTATCTATTAGCATAAGAAGTTGATGCAATATTCATACTTCAATAAATGTGCTGTTAGTGTTACCTTCATGTAGTTTCATTTGTGTGTTCCCAGATGTGTCCTCATTTGTGAACTGGAATACCCTGGAAGATGAAGAGCTGGTGGTTTCCTTTGAGTCCCAGGAGTCTGTAGCTCTGAAAGCAGAGTCCAGAATGAATGTAAGTTAGCATTGGAGTCATTTGGGGTTGTTATTTGTCTTGTCTCTTCCCCATGCTGCTACTCTTAGATGTTGCAGCAGAAAGAAATTTCACTTTATCTGTTACTGATTGTTTCTAACACTGTTTCTGGAATTAGTTAGTAATTATAGTCTGGACAGCAAGTTGACACATGAAGTCTTTTATTTTGCTTGAAATCCTTAAATATTTCGGAGCAGAATAACTCTGTGTTTTTCTTTACCACAGTTAAGATCAAGTAGAAGCCCTGGACAATCAGGGGCCTTATCAGTTGGGCAGCTCTTACTAAGACTCAAAGTAAGTAACCCAAATATCCTCAAGTAGTGTTTAGACACTCTCAGAATATTCTAAGTGTCTCTTAAGCTTTTACCTCTTTCCACATATCAGGTTGACCAAGCTGCCTTGAACAGGTGAGATGAAGGATATTGTTATTATCATTTTTGTGCATTTGGGAATGATGAAATTAAGTTTTGTCATAGGAACATGTTTTGAGAACTGTACATGGCTTGTAACAGCTGAGTTCTGGAAACCTGCACAAATTTGTTCATTTTTAATGACAGTCTCTTACAGTAAATAAGGGAGGATATTTCTTCTGAACTTTACTTGTTTAGGTTCTTATTTATGGCCTTAATTTTGTTGAAGGCATTTTGGCCATAGGAAGTTGGAGGAATTGTCAGGAATTCCATTGTAAATTCAGCAAAAAGCTCTTTAGTTCCTTTCTAGAGCTTGCTGCAAGTGCTGTGATAGGTCACACAGGAAGGGAAATTTATCTACAGTTCACCTGTGGCTGGACACCTTGATATTGCCACTGATGTAACAGCTGATTAATCCATGAGCAGTTATTGCTTGCCTGAGTTCAGAGTGAGGAATCTCCTCATTTAGCTCCTTCATGCTTGAGAGAATCTATCCTATCAAAACACAGAGTGGTGAGGGATTTCTGTAAATTTTTGTAACTTGAACTTAATGCCAACTTCTAATTAGTGCCAGGGTAGTTCTCAAACATGTGCCATGTACTTCTGAGTTGCACAGTATTTGTCTTTTCCAGGATGCTTCTAATTATGTGTTGGAAACTGAATTGAAAAAACTAATGGCAAAAGCACCGACCCCAGATCTGCAAGCCACCATTGGCTGTGTGGTCACTGCCCTTACAGACAGATGTAAAAGAAATCCAAAGTTCTACCCTCAAAATTTGCTGCAGGAGATCGTTGAAACCCGGGACTTGTCCTACAGGTAGTGACTCTGTATTTTTTAAAGTGTAAGGAATAGTCTTTAAAATTACAAAAAAAGTAGAAATGAAGTTCTATATAAACTGCTCTTGAATTACCAGAATTTAGTACCAAAGATGTTTATTTTCTGATAAAGTTGGCGTTTTAGATAAAATTCCATCTGGGGAGGAAGATTAGTACCACTACCTAAAGTGTAGTTGTCAGTGTGGATTGTGCAACCTATTAAATTCATATTCTTATAGTTTATGTCCAGATTTAATGGCTGTTGCTTTGGAGCAAAAAGACCTGCAGCTCTTACAAATCTGCCTAGAACGGTTTCCAGATATTCCTGAAGAAATC
>NW_005054395.1:2427894-2433817 GCF_000277835.1 Geospiza fortis | reverse complement strand
ACTCTTTCTTTTTTTTCTTCACCAAACTTTAGTCTGGTTTTGTTTTCATAATAAGCTTCATAGAGTTCATTATATGTGTTGATGACATTGCTGATTTTAAAGCTAGTAATTAAATGTGTTAAAAGTCTGAAATTTTCTTCTACAGCATGAGTGAAGAGCATCTTAAAAGTGTAGATGTAAACCTAGATTCTGCCATCTGTTACGTTGATGTTGAATGCAACGATATGGAAGTTAAGACTGAAATTCTAGAAAATGGTTTCAGTGAAGAGATGGACCAGGACATGTGTGATACCAAAATCCCAAAGGAAAGCCAGAGTGATGGTGAATCCTGCCCTGTTGGGCTTCAGAAGGCAGCATTGCTGTATCCTCTGTGTGGGGAAGGGCAGGCAGAGCACTGCACGTGCTGTGGATGTTTGTGTTTGCTGTTGCCAAAAGGCACATCCTCTGTTACTGCTCAAAGTCTCTGAGTTCTCATAAGAGCTGTTCCTACTCAGTAGAAAAACTGTTTAAAATATAAATAAAAACATATAGCTTTTAGAATGTATCTACACCAATTTGAACTTAGTTTTATTACACTTTTGCAGTAATTTTTCTCTACTTAAAAGAAAAGGTATCAGTGCTTTGGATATTGGCCTGTTAAAACACATCAGGGAGTTACACTCTTGTAGTGGGCAGAACTGTTCAAATTAAATCTATCATAATGGTTCAGTTGCTGTAGATATTTCATTATAGAAATAAGATTCAAATAGAACTTCCCTCAAAAACCTGGAGAAATATTTTCTTTAGAATTCACTCTGGTTTGAAGAAACTGGTATTTTTTCCTGCAATGTTATTCCCTTAATAGCACTACACAGAAATGCTGTTCTCCATTCAGCTTACACTGAAACATTTCTTTTGCCTCACCTGAAAAACCTTCCAGCTCAACAAGCTATTGTAAGTATTTTAATATTAAAGAGTATAAAAATACTTATTATTTTGTGGTGAAGGAAAGGGAAAATATTTTTTTCTATTTTTTTTATTCTATTTCTATTGTATATGAGAAATTCACTGTTCTTTCAGGAGTCTGAATAACAAACTAATGCATGAAAATGAAATTAGGATGCCTGATAAGATTTAATATTAAGGAATATCACATTTTTCCATATATTTACGTAATTTTCTTGATATTTCTAGTCCTTGCTTATTTTAGAAGATGTAAGTAAGAACTGTCTTTATGACCCAGCATACCTGGAAAAAGTTCATATTCTGTTAGCAAGTAATAATACCTTCCCTTGATTAAAATGTTTTTTAAGAAAGGAAAAAGCCACAGTAATTTAGTCAGTCCTATCAGAAACAGAAGTTTAGAAAATATGAGAAAAAACCTCTGTATAATCCCAAATGTAATACAAATCTAGATCATCTCAGTTCAGGAAAAAAACCCACCAAACTCCCCTGTTTCTCAAAATCTGAAATATAACTTCAAGAACTGTGTGTACCTGAGCATATGGTTGATTTTCCAGTGATTTTAGAAAAAACCCCACACATCAAAACAAAGCTGATCATATCTCTGACACATTTCCTGGAACAGTGATTACCCCTGAATGTAATTTACACTGAATATTGCTGGGAAATTTCAAACATCCAGCTATGGGTGGTGTAAGAGAACCATAAAACTTGTTTTTAATGTGTAATATACAGGCATCTGTGTTGCATTCAAAATAAAAAAATAAAATTAAAAAAATCTATATGAATATTATCATGTGCAGAACAAAAGGCCTTGGTCTATTAAATGTTTGTCCTTTACAAATGTTCTGACTTTTCTACTTTCAGCTATTTCTCAGGTATTTATATTACCTGTATGTGAAATGCAGTGAAAAAGTTAACACCACTCTTCCTGGAATACGCTCTCCCACAATAAATCAGGTGAGCAGCTCATTCTGTCCCACAATAAATCAGGTGAGCAGCTCATTCCAAGAGCTGTGCTTCCTTCTCTTTCTGGGGTGTGTAACTGAGTAGTTGGGAATATCTAAAATCAACTGACATCTGCATTTATTCTACAGAGAACTGTGCATCAATGTAACCTGTACAAAGTCAGATGTAACACTTTAACAATCAAAATGCAAATATTCCTGAAAATATGCCTGAACATGTGAACCCATGCATTTTTGCAGTCAAAGTGAATGTCTTAGAGTTCAGCTTTTAAAGCCAAATGTGTGTTATTTCCAGACTGGGAAGTGTAAGTGGACTTTTTGTTTCTCTTCAGATCATGGATTGGATGTGCCTGTTGCTTGATGCCCAGTTCACTGTCATGGTGATGCTTCCAGAAGCAAAGGACTTGCTTTCAAACCTGCATAAGTTTGTGAGAGCCCAAGTAAGTTGCATCTTGTAGGATAATTCTTTGATTTTCAGTTGATTCAGAATATGGACATTGGGAACAGGGGGAGACAGACAACAACGAATTATTTAGTGAATCAAATAATGTCTGTCCTCCTCTGTATGCTCCTTCCTGAACATGAATTGCAGTTGCCTCTGTCTCATTTGGATTTCAAAAGCTGCTTTATTTGATTTAAGTATCTTAAACTGTGCAGAACCAGAGATAATTCCACAGTATGATGATGTATGAAAAGGATTAAAGTGTGTTTTGCTATAAATGTCTCTGTTTTCTTCTTTTCAGGTACGGTTCTACTCAGAACTCAACAAGATTGAAGGAAGTTTGCAGGAATTACAAAGACTGAACCACCTGAGAGAATCTCAGACCTATTCTATTGAAGTGCTGGAAATCATTTGAATTTGAAGCTCATTAACACATTTATTTTGTATTGATTCCTTTTATGACAGGGATGTATTAGCACTCCATATTGGGGCTGTCAAAAGTTGTTTTCTACATAGGAGGAGCCTGGTTACTCTGTAGCTACATGGGAGTTGTAAGTTTGAACCTTGTGTATTAAAATCTCTCTTTTTGACTGGATGAGAAGCTGGATGTTTGCTTATATTTTCATGTAGAATTTTGATATGTGATCATGAGAACTTCCTAGAATACCACACGATTCTTGGCTAAACACAAGATGGTTGTGGCAGAAGTGCTGGGGGCATAACTTGCTGTTTTGGGCTGTGTAAATTGCAAAGAGCTGCACAGTTAGAAGGCTCAAGTCACTTTGGAAGGTGACATGTTTAGTTGTATTTATGCACTGTCAGTACCAAATGTAGGTACAAGTCTGAAAAAAACTTCTGCAGTAGCAGCTGAAGTTGTATAGAGGGGACTTCTTGGCACTGGTAGTAAGTTGCTTTCAATATTTTGGACAAGAAAACTTATCTTGAATTTAAAATAAGAACATTCTTACCTATATCAGTTTGTTTTCTGTAAGTACTTTTTCAACTACTGAACACCTCAACTTAGTTAATGTCATCTATGCTGCTTGAATTCTAGCATTTCAAAGTATATCTTAGATTGATTTTGACTCTCTTTGAAATACAAAGTGATGAACTAAAGTTTTATGCAGGCAACATTTGTTGAAGATTTTACAGGTATCTGTTGACTTATTCTTCTGATGAGGCATTCACTTAAAGCTGACTTGTTACGAGATACTTGTGGGACTATTCATCTGGAGTAAGGAAAAATGGAACAGAAGCATAATGCTGAATTTCCTGGAGTCGAGTATAAGGTGGATTGTTGGGGACAAGATAATCAATACATTTTCAGAACAGCAAATATGATGTTATTTTTACTAATTATGTGATGGAATATTAGTAGAATTCAGCATATCAGTATATTGATATAATTTGGTTTTCATCATCTAAATAAAATGACAATTGGAACTATATTGAATTACCTCAGCAAAAGTCATGTAAGCCCTTCCTGCCTTCCTACACCTGATTCCAGTCTGCTGCTGAGCTCTAACGTAATGTTACTCAGCAACACTGTGGTGTCTTAAAAAAATGTCTGTGGAATTGATTTGAGAGCTGAACACCTGAATACAATTCCTAACACAAATTATGAAATAGTTTGGAGTGAAGGACTGGACAAAAGCATCTCAATAATTTAAGAGCATATGCTCACTTGTTCTGAATATCATCCAGCTGTAGGTTCAGTTCTTTTCCCTTATCCTTGGAGAAAAGAGCCCACCCCAGACAACAGCTTGGAACAACTGGGCTGTTCATCTTCTCCAAAGTGCCTTGTCAAAGGAAGCTTATTCTCCATCTGTCCTGAGGATGGAAGCAGGGTAGAGCTTCCACCCAAAAATTGCTCTTCCTGCTGGATTCAATTCACTTACAAACATGCTCATTTAACTACCAGCAGACTCCAAAGTGGAGCTCCAAATTCCAAGTCAGTATATTCTACTCTGAGTAGAATGGGCAGGTTTTGGGGTTGATTTCTCTACTGAGCTGTGTCTTGGAAAGGACTAATTTATATCCTGTCCCTGAAGGTAACACCTCTCTGTGCACCCATTTCTCCACCTACAAAATGAAAATTCAGTAAGCACTTCCACATCACCAACTGATCAGGGATGGGATTAAGAGACAGATACCCTGGTTCACAGTTCAGAAGCACATGATTGTCAGCACCTTTGATCTACCACAAATACACAAAATCCACAGTGTTTTGGAGGTGTTAATGCTCTCAGAATGCTGCAGGCTGTGTGATTGGTGCAGCAGATAGGTACTTTTGCTAGATTCTCAGTGTATAGATGGCAGAATGCACAGGTGTTTTCTCCATGATACCAGAAGGAGATAATGGAAAATGTGTGTCTGTATATTCATGTTTTTAAAGAGTTACCACAACCCTCTGCCACCTTGTGAGAGGTAGCAAAAATCAGCCCCACATAAGCAACCTAAAGTTAATTTGGAAAGGTTCAGAATACAAATTGAGTAGAAAGAAAGGTGTAAATGGGGCTGGGCAATGTTTGCTGCTCGGGGCTTTGGGCCTGTGCAGCTGCAACACTGAATATAAAAGAGCTGCAGATAAAAAGCTGGATATAGAGTGCAAATTGGGCTAAACCCTGCAGCCATTGCTGTGTGCTTGATGCTGTGGTAGGTTTGTGGGTTTAATGAGGTGCTCGGCCTGAGCAATAAGTTAATAAACAAAAGGACTTCAAAAATTACTATTGAAGAATGCAAATTAAATGATATATTGGACATGTCGCTGCCATGTTTGTGGCATGACCAGTGTTGTGTTTTACCTAGCTCAGATGTATAAACATGGGACTGGAAGAAATGAACATGTAAACTGATTTTCTAATGATAAGACTTCTGGCTCTCTGAAATACTGAAACTCTCGATCTAGCAATGAAATGGAAGGCTGGTTGTAGGAAATACAAGATATCTGTGTGCCTTGGGCTGACTTTCAGTTTGTACTGCTTTTGCTTATGAAACTGATACCCTGAATCCAAGTGGTGGTATTGGAAACCCAACAGTGCAACTGGTTTTTGTTGATTTTTAGTTCTTTGTAGGCTCTGGCAAGTAAGACAACCAGAGGTAATACAAAGCAGACTGAGCCCATCTCTTTTCCTAGTGCTCCAGAGAACTGGAAACAGAATAGGGAAAGTGGATGGGCAAAGCGGTGATGGTGGGTCCGTGTGTGATCTCAGTGTTTGCTTTACACGGGCGCTGGCTGTGTAAGGGTGAGCTGTAAGAGGGGTTTAACGAGTGAGGAGTCAAAGCAGGGCCAGAGCTGAGTGTCAGTGGCCAGAGGAGCTGCTTGGTGCCGATGGCGGAGGGAAGCGTCTCCCGAGGGGACACCCGGAGCTCTGATTTGGACAATGTTGGGAATGAAGACCCTCGTGGGGAGCCCCTGCCCGGGGCCCGGGGCGCGCCTCGCTCAGAGCTGTTCCCGACGGGCCCGGGGCTCCCTCGGGCCGAGCTCTGGGACAGACCCCGGCCACGGACCCAGCGACTCCGCTGCGGGGAGAGGGTGAGACCAGGCCAGGGGCGGCTGAGGGAGCGGCGG
>NW_005054395.1:2416590-2426877 GCF_000277835.1 Geospiza fortis | reverse complement strand
GGCAGGAGCAGGGGGAGGAGGAGGCGCAGGAGGCAGCTGCAACAGCCAAGGCAGGGCTGCCTCGTCCAGGAGGAGCATCAGCAAAGTGGTGTACGACGATCATGAGAGCGAGGAGGAGGAGGAGGAGAGCATGGTGTCCGAGGAGGAGGAGGAAGGAGACCCCGAGGATAACCAGGACTCCGAGGAAGAAGAAGAGGAGGAGATAATGGAGGAGGAGGACGACGACGACTCTGACTACCCCGAAGAGATGGAGGATGAAGACGATGCCAGTTATTGCACTGAGAGCAGCTTCAGGAGCCACAGCACCTACAGCAGCACCCCAGGTAGAGAGTCCGTGGGCGAACTCAAACAAGTCGAGGGCACCCCACATGCTCCCTCTAGGTTGGCAAATACGCTCCGCACTCCCATGCGAGGATGTGAGGGATGCCCGCAAGCACTCCCAGGGAGAGGGGGATGCAAATAACCACTGGCAGCCCCGGGGACGCGGGGAGCATCGGAAGATGCTCACAAACGCAGGCACGGGGAGGGCGGGCGGCACTTGCTGGAACAAGGGGATGCTCTGCAAATATTCATGGGGAACCTGGTGACCGCAGAAATGCGCGATCCACCAGGACGTGTTGCAAACAATGTCAGAAGTGTCGTGGAGCATTCACTTTAAATTTAAAAACAAGGGAAACGAGAGGCATGCCTTGCAAAGAGGTCTTTTCAATTAAATACAGGAAAGGCTGGCTTGTGCTTGCAAATACAACTTGATGTTGAAAGGAAAGGAAGCGCATGTAAGTTGAAGTGGCTTAAAAAACCAAAAAACTATAAACACCGAGAATTTTCAGGCTCTTGAGGTCAGAGCTATAACTGGATCCAGCATCTACTGGCTTTAAGACAAAAGTAGCTTTCCAAGGAGGGAAATGAGGTGCATTGTTCAAAATGGAGATTGCATTGTTATACTTTGGGGAAAAGTGCACAGGGCCTCATTGCAAGGATGTAAACCTAGTTTGAGTTCAACACAAAGATTAAAAGGTGGAGGTTGAGTCAGAGGTCTTGCATTTAAACACTGCGTTTATCTTAAGATATGGCAACCTTTAAAACTCATGTTGGGGTTAAAATTCATTAAACATAATTGGGATTTTTTTTTTTTTCATTCTAGTGGAAGAATTGGAAAATTTTTAAGGCCTGCATTTCTGTTTGTCCTTAATTGGTTCATTCACCAAGCTTCAAAAATTCTTTTATTTAAACTTTAGCACTTTGGATTTATTTGAACTTGTTCCAGAATGGAATTCAAGCTTAGAAAATTTTATTTTCTTTTTCTTTTCTTTCTTTTTTTTTTTTTTTAATAAGTCTGAACCAGGAGAGTAGTTCAACTTACAGGTAATTTGGGCTGCAGGATGGCAGCCACTGCTGTTGTTCCAGTATATGGCCAGTTTGGAAGGGGGGAGGAACAGGTTGTTGGTGTGAATGCATTGCATCTTAATTAAAAAAGGAATGTAGTTCCGAGTAGTTAGCTGATGACTTTTTAAAAGGGGGAAGTACTGGCTGCTAAATGTATAATTTGTTTTTATTTTGGTGAGTTAATGATATCAGCTCATTCAGTGACTTCATAATAGTACTTTAAAAAGCTCTGTATGTTTGTCTACATATTTTTTTTAAACTTATATCCGTATGCTTCAGAACCTAAATGAATCAAAATAAGTACATACAGTACTAAATTTATTTAGAGATAATTTTTAGAAGATGTTAGTTCACCTGTTGCAGGAATGTCCTGCAATCAAATTGAAATTTTTTGGATAAAGATTGAGATCTGGCTTCACAGAAGGAAAGCTCTGAAATACTCTCTTGACTTTTAACTCTCCGTTTTCTTCTTAGTTGTGATAACTTTCATTTTTATTACTTTTTTGAGAGTGCTTATGTCAGGAAAATAATATTTTTATAATTTTAACTGGCTAGGTCAGGATAATATTTTTTACATGAGCATCCAGGTTTAAAATGAGTTCTGCAGAGAATGGGTGTATGCCATTTTTCAAATGTGCTAAGTGTTTTGGCAAATCAGAAGATAGCTCTCTGTGCATTGTTGTACAAGCACAGACAGGTTTTATGTGGTATTTAGGTGTATCAGAAACCATTTTGATAATTTATATGTTTATTTCTCAGTTGATCAGGGTGACTTCACTTAACTTTCTTAAGAGAAGTGTAAGTGTAAGCATTTTAATCCTTAGGTGCTTTTGCTCTCTGCCGAGTTTTTGAGTTAAAACGTTTGTGTTGTTATTTTGGCAATTTACTGGCGGTTCTCATTAGTTCAGTGTTTGCCTAGAGGTCTCCCTCCCTCCTGGATACACTCTTGCCTTTCTGCAAGGAAAGTACAAAGTTTTCATTCAGGCAGCTCCCTCCGTGCCTCCTCCTGGACAAACACCTGCTCTGGGAGCCAGGGTGGCACTGCTGGAAATCTGAAATCCCAGTGGCACTGATGGAAATCGGAAATCCCAGTGGCACAGATGGAAATCTGGCTCCTGGCATAATCCAGCAAGAGATGCCGGCCCTCAGAGCAGCAGTGACAGCAGGGCAGGGTTTGTCCCATCGGGATCTCTGTGTCTGACCGGCAGAGAGGAGGGCAGAGCAGGCAGGGCTGAAGTTGTGTCTGCCGGGTTCCTCCAGGGGCTCCAGGTGCTCCCTGAGCCGGGGTTGGTGCTCAGCTGTGTTTGAATACAGGGGGGGTTATTTCATAGCCCTGTGTTTGGATACAGGGGGGAGTTATTTCATAGCCCTGTGTGCAGATACAGGGGTTATTTCATAGCCCTGTGTTAGATACAGGGGTTATTTCATAGCTCTGTGTTTGGATACAGGGGGGGTTATTTCATAGCCCTGTGATAGATACAGGAGAGGTTATTTCATAGCCCTGTGTTCAGATACAGGGGGGTTATTCCATAGCCCTGTGTTAGATACAGGGGGGTTATTTCATAGCCCTGTGTTAGATACAGGAGTTATTTCATATCCTTGTCTTGCAGCCAGGCAAAGTGTCACACAGTGACAGAGCTCCTGTGCTGGGCTGGAGGGCTCCGAGGAGCATCTCCTCCCTTGGCTTGGACTGGCTCCTGACAGAATTTTTACCAGAAGAGATGATGAACAGTCCTTCTCCCCTTACCCTCCAACCACTTCCAGGATGTACTCGGAGGGGCTGAAGAGTGTTTTTGAGAGCTGGCTATTGAATAATTGCCATCCCAGTCAAACTCTGCTGCCAACCAAGCTTTAACATATAAATCACATCCCACTTAAATGGGGGATGGACTTGCTGCATTTTTTTCTAACTTACATATAACAATGAATTAAAAGATCACAGAGCAATGTTTCTGGCCAAGAAAGCTTCAGGTTTTTGCTCTGGTGGGAAGCTTGTGATTTATCTTGAACTTAGATGTAGGAGTACTTTGTAGTATAATATGGTAGTAAATTAATATTATTATAATATAAAATAATATTATTAAACTATTTAAAGAAGTGAAATCTTAGAAAAGATAAAATGCCTAATATACCACTTAGTCATGGTACAATAAAAACATGCTGCATGATTAACAATTATTTCTTTTTATTCTACTGGATATACTTTTGGTAGAGGGGTTTTGTATGTGTAATGTCCCTTCCCTCTCACCCCTTTGCATCCCCAGAAGGTGGATGAACTGTTGGGACTGGTATCCTGTATAACTTGTATCACTAAACATTTTTGCCATTCCCTGTCCAATGTAAATTCCACTTGAGGCTTGTCACTGTTGCATTGTAGTTACTAAGTATTTTTCATATGTTGCAGAATTTTAAGAGAAGGGTTTAATCAGGATGCCTAGAAATCCTTCGTTTTTTGTTTATTGATTTTTCTTCATCAGAAAACTAGTTTTAGGAAGAGCTATACATCTAGATTTCAGCTGAGATCATCAGTCTGTCAAACAAACAAATACACAGTATATACCTTAAAATACAATAAATAATACTTTTAGTTGGATTTTGTCTGAGTGTTTGCAGGGATTGTCCATTGCTTCAGTTAACCAGTTACTTCACAGTGTGCTTTCATCTTCAGAGTGAAAGAGTTTAGCTGGGAACCAGGTGCTGCATTTGGCGTGTCTGTAGTAATTTTTTATCTGAACACGTTTTCATGCTCTTGAAGAATTGTCTAAGTGGAGACACTGAGATACAACATTAAGATATGCAGCCTCCTTTGTCTGCCGTGGGAGAAGATTTACCATCCTCCCAAACATCTCACCTGGGGTACCCTCTTCTCTAAATTAAACATGGTGTGCTCTTATTTTACCATTTACTGATCTGCACTTTGATTTGTGCTCTAGAGGGAAGGATCACTAGTTCCTCATGCCAGTCTTGGAAAATGTAGGAGACAATTCTTAACAAAGAAATTGTGTAGAAGGCCAAAGGAGTAAATAAATCCGAGGCTGATCCTGCTGCATTGACTTGTAAATTGGCAGCTTATCTGAGGAGAGCTTTGTCAGTCATCTCAGGAGCTCTGAGCAGCAAATACCTCGCCCTGATCGAAGTATGTGTGTTGTAAGAGATAATGTGCTGCAATGGCTTTATTGGGCAAACTTTTTTTTGTAGATCTGCAGTAAAATTCTGGAAGTGCTCATTGTGTTGCATAGGACAGGTGTAAGGTAAATGAATGTGGATTTTAGTAGGTTGGGGCTGGTTCTGAGGGCTCACTAACTTATTAAATTTGTTACAGCTTAACCTGAGTGTGTCCCAAGCAATTGTCTGACTGTTCCTGAGAATCATTTTGCTTGTGCTACCTGTGGTTTTGTTGGGTTTTTTCCTTTGCCGGGGTTCTAGGCGCTAAAGGGTTGTTCCTCACTCTGAGTCCTTCTCAGAGTGATCTCACCTGCTGCTTGTGCTGCATTTGCATTTGTAATCCAAATGTTAAAATGATTCCATAGAACAGGGGGGGGATTTGTATTCCTTTATTTGTATTTGGCTCTTGGGGGAGTGCTGATGGCCATAATGTTGGGAAATTAAATTCTTAAAAGTGAAATGAGTTGGGAACCCTGGTTTGATTTAAAAGTGCATGCTGGCAGGTGTGCAAACTGAAAAGGGAGGCAGCCAGAAGTTTTACAGTTTAAAAGAACATAAAGAGCTACTTTTGTACAAGGCAAGGCAGGAGTCAAACTTTACTTGGGAACATGTGTGGGAATTTGTGTGATGTGAGTGCACTCAGGATCTAGTCTAATAGCCAGTGATTTTTTTTCATTTGTTTTTCAACTTCCAAAGCTTTTTTGGTGCTGGGAATGCCTCGTTTTTAATGTTTGTTTAGTTTTTAAGTTTTATTTATGGCTGAATTTTTCTTTTCTCCAGACTAAATAAATAAATTTGGGTTAGGTGTGATTACTGCAGAGTAATATTCAAATTGGAGCTGCACCTACAAGTAGTTATAAATGCATTTATTCTTTTAGAAAATTTTTCTGGAAGAGACTGTTTGACTGTGAATATTGGAAACATGATTATCATGATGGCATTTTTAAAAGGGAAGAAACTGTTTTGTGAAAGTCAAAGCCTTTCATTTCAGCCCATCCCAAGAAAAATATTTAGATTTTTCTATTTTGGCACTACTTTTCATAATATATTCTTATTTTATGTTGAACTCATTCATTTTACTGCTGTTTTTTCTTTGGTGGAAGCTGAGCAAATGTTCTCCCAAGAGGTTGACTTTTAATTAAAGAACCAGTTTGGATATTGCTGTGGCAAACATGCAGCTCTATCCAGTTTCTGCACTCTGCTGTGAAAGGAAGGAAAGAACACCAAAAAGAGGTTTTCTTACACATTGTCATCAACTGTTTCCAGTTTTCTCAGTGATATCTAACAAAAACTCCTGTGTTGCTGTACAGTCCCATTTGAAACGTGCCTGCTGCAAAGCAATAATATGGGACAGCAAGTGTGGGTTTATTAAAACCAAACCAGAATAGGAGGGAGTTTGAGGGCAGTAAAAAGGCAAAGTTTCCAGAAGGAAGGAAAATGTAGGAGAGGGCATCTTCTCTAAGGAGTGCTCCTGCTCCCAGGACATTGTATATAACTGGCAGCTGGTCTTTATGTTGAGAGGTTTTTGCAGTGACTCACGATCTGGAAAACAAAACCAGCCCAGTTCTACTTTACTAAAGATGGACTTTCATGTAAGAGTAGTGTGGTTTGACTTGGCTTGTGGAGCTTGAAGCCAAAATTTTAATCTTTTTTTGGGGAAAATTGGAAGTCTTTTCTGTGGTGAGTTAGTGGAGTGTGACTGGAGGGATGGGGATTTGTTCTGTATTTTCCCCCCTCCTGTGAGAGGTTGCTGAAGTATCTGAAACTCCTTGGTCTCTTTTCTCTCCCCAATGCTCCTACCAAACTTATCCTCTCCATGGCAACTGGGAGCAGGAGCTCTGAGCTGGAGAGCCCAAGTACTGAGAAATGATGGGGAAAGGAAAGTTCTAAGACAAGTGAAATGAGACCAGTTGTGAACTTTCAAATCAAGAGAGACAGCAACCAGTGTTTATTTTTTAGGCCAGACCAATGCAGCCATCACTGTGCCCCTGTTTAAACAAGACAGTCGTTCTGGCAGGATATTTGTCCTGTAGGACATGCATCCACCAGTCCAGTACCTGAAATTTTGGGCTGAAAGGCTGTGTTTGCTGGAGGGGAGGGATGTTTAGTGTCAGTGAGACAAGGCAAAACTGGATTTTTGTGATTTTTGTTAGCTGAAGAGCATGAAACTGTGTCCTGGATGCTGATGTCTGTAGTTAATTCAGATACTCTGTTTTTATAAACCAGCAGATGTGTTAAGGATGGTTAAAGTAGTTTCAAATTCTCTGTTCTCCTGTGGTGAAGAGTAGATGTGGCTTTCCCTTTTCTTCTTTCAGTCTGCGAATGAAAGTGGTGACAAGGTTTTTGGTCCTTTTAAATTCTTCTTCATTTCTGAATTCTGAAAGGGTCAGCATTTGAACTATGTAGGTTGAGTAGATGCAAATAAAAAAATAAAGCAATGGTTTGGGTTTTTAAAGCAAATTCTAATTTTGGGTGTTTAGACTGTTACTTGAGTAACTTTGTTTTATTTCAAATATCATTAGTGTGTTTGCTTAAATATTTGTAATAGAAATTATTTTAGTAGATTATTCTAAGTGTAGACTATAATTATCAGTATCTGATAATTATAATGTGCCATGGAAATAGAATTGTTTACTCTTTAATCTTAATTACAGGCAGCTCTTCAACTAGAGAATTCAAAATAGGGACAGGTAACCACTGCAGACTGCTCCAGCACTTGGGGAGAGACAGCCAGTGAAGGACTTGCCGTTTAAAAGAAGCTTGTACTAGATAGAAATATAAAGCTCAGACACTCCAGGGGATCTGGATCCTGTCAATATTCCAGCTGTGGCAGCAGGAGGCTATTGGCAAATCAATTTTTTTCCTCCAAATAAAGCTGTGGAATTTGAGTGGTGTAGAAGTGGACATTTTCTGCCTTTGTGCTGCTTCAAAGGTGAAATTTGATTCAGAGACTTAGTTAACATGCAGAAACTATCTCAGAAGTATCTCATTTGCATATAATAAAACTTGAGTATGTTTTGGGAAAGTTCAGTGTGGGTAAATTGAGAGTAGGTTTCTTGAATTTAGAGTAGTTACATGAAAATTCAGTTTTAAGTCTGGTCAGTCAGGTGTGGTGCTTAAGGAAGTAACCTGTCAGTGCACCTGCTCTGCAATCCCCTTGGTGGTTTTGGGGTTAAACAAAGCAATTTCTATTTGAAACAAAATTTCCCTGTGGGGGCCCAAATCCTTGACAAATGACAACAAGTTAAAAAAAAAAAAAAAGATTGTCAAATCCTAGTATCTCTTAAATAATTTAAACTGAAGTGTTTGAAGTGGCCAGAGTTCTTTGTGAGGCTGTGGGTTTTTGTGTCTGCCACTGAATGTCGAATTTAAATATTGGCCCACTTGCACCGTGAAAAAGAAGATTGTCTTTGAAAGTGAAGAGCTTGAAAAATTGTATATGTTTATTGCAGGGAGAGATTTTTCAATGTTTGAGAGATTTTCTTTTGTGTTTATGAGGCACAGTAGGGTAAACATGGACTATGGTCTTCAAAAACCCTCACACAGGAGGTGGAGCTGCTCCAAAGCAGGGTGAGCTGAGTGGGTTGTCAGCACACTGAAAAATCAGCAGTAAAATACCAACATTTCAGCTCAAAAAAAAGACTTGGAGCACTTTGACATCATTATATATATTCCACTGACCTGCACTTTTAATTCCAGTTGAGCAGCCACTTGCAATGCTTCAAGATTTATGAGCACCTTGGCAGAGAATGTCCATCCTTCTCACTGGAGATTATTAGATTGCTTGGGTTTGCTGGTTTGGGCTTTTGAGGTTTTTTAAAAAGGTGTCTGAATGTTTCTTGAGATTACAGTTGATGTATTGGCCAGTAATACATTGAAGCACAAATTGCTGGGAGTTTCTGAATATCCAAATCACACTTTGTGACTCTCTTCTCAACTTCAAATTCTCTTCATCCACAGTACAGAGAATATTAATAACAAATTGAAAGTGAAATTGGAAAGAAAAAAAGCCAACATAGAAAGATTTTAAATGCTGTGCCATCAAGTCATTTGAGAAAAATACAGTTTCTAAAATATTCTGCATCTTTGAATACTTGCCTTTTTTAGCTCTGCAAACCAGTTTATATTTAGTTGAGAATTGTTCAGAGCAGTTCAGTGTCCAAAAACAGAAATTATTTGAGCTCTTGAGCTGTGGTGTGTGGTTTGCAGTGTGGATGGGGAGTGTTGAGGTGCACAATATCATAATGTGCTTCAACTGTGAGGCCTAACACAAATGAAGCACACATTTTCTAATCCAGTCTGCTTTTCCTATTGTCTGTTTTATTATTGCTTTTGAAATTTCTGCTCTTTATACCAAAGCAAGCAAGAAAATTCACAAATTGCTTTAAGTAGAAGATGGAATGGTGTGACTAATGCAGCCACAGGTTGTATTGTGCTTGCACCAAAGTTCAATTCTTTATTATGTTATTATGACACATTTATATCCTGATAACACATTTCTTCTAGATCTGTAATAGCACCAATGTGCTTCCTTTGTAAGAGGAAGTGTTAGAGATTAACTTTTTCAGAACATACTAGGAATGCCTTGTTTTAAAGTTCTTTTTTTTATTCCCCTGTTACTTTCATGTGACAAATCTACAAGTGGCTTTAAATTGCACCAGCAGATGTTTAGATTATACATTAGGAAACTCTGTTTTGCTGAAGGGTTATAAAGCACTGGAACAGGCTGCTCAGGAAACTGGTGTAGGTCACACCCCTGGAGATGTTCTGAGATGTGTGGAAGTGGCACTTGAGGACATGGTGGTGGGGCTGGGATGGTTTGGCTTGGTCTTGAAGATGTTTCCAACTTTACTGATTCTGTGATTCCATCCCATGCTTATCTTGTGCTAAAGAGACATCAGCAAAATTGGTGTTTGGAGTCCATTTTGTTCCAGCAGTGGTCCTTCACTCTGGTTTATCTTTATCTAAAATTACTGGGGGGATTTGTCACTTCTCATTAGTTCAGGTAAAGCAGGGTTAATGTCCTTGCTGCTCTCTTTCTTGAAGTGTTGTTTCAAGGCATTGCTGTGTGACAGACACATTTTTCTGCTCCAGAAAGAATCCTGGTTGATATCTCTGCTGCCTTTTGTGATACTTACACAGATTTCAGATTATCTGTTCTGTGGTGTTGTCCTGCATGGCCAGCCAGGACTGCAGTGTTGAAGGAAACTTCAGGACCCCAAAGTGGTTTATTGTGTGGGCATGGCTTCTTTTGCTTTGGGGTCCTTTAATCAAACCAGCTGTGGCTTATGCACATAGGAGTTTGGATCATGTTGGTAGAAAAGTTGAGTTGAATCTAGAGAACACTTGCTTTGTGCCTGGCTGTGAAACTCCTTTGTACATTTGCCATGATTAAACATTTTCCACTGATTAGTGCAGAGGCATGTTGGAAGACACTCATAGAAGCATTCCTTCACTTTCCACAGTCAGAACTCAAACTTGGAAAGTTATTTTTATCCGCAGATGAGCTTGACCTGTTACTTCTGTAATGGAAACATCTTGCAATTCATCTTCCATATTGTTTGGGTGTGTAATTTGTTGTACAAGATTTCATTCTTTAACACTGGAAAGGGAGAGCTGTGTCTGGTGCCTTCTTGCCATACCAGTCTAGAGGTTGATTTCTTTTTCTGGAATCATTTTTTGTGCATCAAGGTGTTTCTTAGAGGTGGCTTTTCTTTCTGGTAACTTTTTTTTTCC
>NW_005054395.1:2368418-2416554 GCF_000277835.1 Geospiza fortis | reverse complement strand
ATCTGCCTGAGCAGGTTTTCTCCCACATTAGATTTATTTTCTGTATTTCTGGGAGTATTGAATGGAGTAGGGTGGGTTGAACAAATGCAACAGAGAACCATTTCCATTTAATGGTAACATCCAAGCTGACTGGAACTCACTTTATCTCTTAATTTCCTTGAACCAGTTTTTGGGGAGGTCTGTTATCTGCAGAATATGGTTAAGAGATGATGAATGTGAATCTTAAAGTTCCAGACTATTGGTTGTGTCACTCTTCACTGTCAGAACACACAAAGTTTAATAGATGTCCCATTTTAAGGAAGTGTGTGTGGGAAATGGCTGCTATGGATAGCTGCAGTTTTTCTTTGGATTTTCTCTGTGCATGAAGTGTCCTGCTGACACTTGTCTATGGACAATGGATAATTTTGAAATTCAGTTGTTGACCAGAATCTTAGTATGCTTAGTTAGAGGACCTAAAACCCATTTTCATCTCAGTTCTTAGATTAAACCTAGATGATGGTTTATGAGATTTTCTGTACTTGTTTTTTTCTATAAAGGGAAATAAGCTTCATGAGTGCATCCAAAACTTTTAACTGATAGCTGAGAAATTGTTGCATGTAGCTGGTTATTTTGATAGAAGATTAAAATATTTCATCTCTCAGGTAGTGTCATTTTAAAAAAGGTTCCTCTTTTGTTTTTCCTTCTGCTTGGCATCAAGGATAGTGGAATCCAAGGGAAGAAAATGTAGCATCTTATCTGAATTGACATCTGAGACTGAATTAATTATGCTCAGTGTCTTTCTTTCAGGTAGTAAAACAGCTCTTTAGATTAGCTTTTATTGGTAAACTTCATCCTTCTGTAATTTTACCTCTTCATTTTGTGGATATGGCTCCTGTTTTATTGAAGCATGAGGGTGGATTGGGGGGGGGGTGGTTGTTTGTTTTGAGAAATTGAGAATTTTTGAAATATTTTCATAAAACATCACATTTACCTTCTGGTTTTGGTTTGTAGGTAGTCAGGAGAAACATTCTAGTTAAAAAGCAGTGGGCAACGTGCTTTAGGTTCTTTTTTGTATTTTAATTTGGTTGTAATTGATGTCCTATGACATCTGCTTGGAATGAGCTTTCCTGGATGCCCTTGCTGGATAGGAGAATAACTTGCAATCATTTAATACAAAATATCTCTTTGGAGCGTGTTGTTTCGGGTTTAGACTAGTCATGTTGAATAAAAGTGAGAAAAACTATTATTTTGGCTGCAGGAAATATCTTTCTTTTTAAGTAGTTTAAACAATTACATTTTTAGATATAATTTTAAAGCTTCAAAAGATGTATATTGTATGGGAAATGTAATTCCTGTATGTGTCTAAAGCAAAACTTCAGATATCTTGTGTTTTATTTTCATACTGTTAGTTAAAGTAGAAGATGATTAGCTGAGTTAACACATTTATGTAACTGTGAAGCTTGTGAAGCCTTAATTTGCATTAGTTCAGAATGTTAACACAGTGATTGATGATAGATGTTCAAACACATTGACCTGTGAGCAGCAAAATTCTTACTGTTGTTTCTTATTCCAGGTAGGAGAAGACAGAGAGCACATCGTCCTCGTTCTCCAATATTGGAAGAAAAAGATATCCCACCCTTGGAGTTTCCTAAATCCTCAGAGGACTTAATGGTGCCTAGTGAGCATATAATGAATGTTATTGCCATCTATGAGGTACTAAGGAACTTTGGCACTGTTTTACGCCTCTCTCCTTTTCGTTTTGAGGACTTCTGTGCTGCTCTGGTAAGTCAAGAGCAGTGCACACTTATGGCAGAGATGCACATAGTGCTGTTAAAAGCAGTTTTACGTGAAGAAGACACTTCAAATACTACCTTTGGACCTGCTGACCTCAAAGATAGCGTTAATTCCACTTTGTATTTCATAGATGGAATGACGTGGCCAGAGGTTCTGCGGGTATATTGTGAGAGTGACAAGGAATACCATCATGTTCTTCCTTACCAAGAGACAGAGGACTATCCTTATGGACCAGTAGAGAATAAAATCAAAGTTCTGCAGTTCTTAGTGGATCAGTTTCTTACCACAAACATTGCACGTGAGGAGTTAATGTCAGAAGGGGTTATTCAGTATGATGATCATTGTAGGGTTTGTCACAAACTCGGGGATTTGCTCTGCTGTGAGACTTGCTCGGCCGTGTACCACCTGGAGTGTGTGAAGCCCCCCCTGGAGGAGGTGCCCGAGGACGAGTGGCAGTGCGAGGTCTGCGTGGCACACCAGGTGCCTGGAGTGACTGACTGTGTGGCTGAAATCCAAAAAAACAAACCCTACATCCGCCACGAGCCCATCGGCTACGACCGGCACCGGCGGAAATACTGGTTCCTGAACAGGAGGATCATCATGTAAGTGAGCTAAGCACTGCATCCTTTCTGAACAATTACACTGTGTGCTTAATACATCATTTAAATTGCTGTTTCATCTTAAAATTGCTCTTTCTTTAGATAAGGCTTGCTGTTTTGTAAGATTACTAAAGACCATATAAATAATCCATATTTATCCCAAATTAATATTCTGATAATCTATACATAAAAACAGGACCTCAGGCTTAATATTAATGTGCCTGAAACACATGAATGTGAGGCAAAGAAAGGGAATATTAATGAGAGCTCTCCAGTTTCTTGTAGAAGTTACTGAAGAGAAGTTTGATTCTTTTTATGGTGTGTAGGACACTACTTGTGGTCTGTCACCTGCTTAAGCAGTGTTTGGCTGCCAGGTTCTGGTGCCAGTTTGATGCTCCGCCTTTGAAGCTGAAACTTTCAGAGATGCTCAGAGGGATTCATTGTTACTAGAAATGCAGAAAGTGTTGCATTGAACTTTGTTCTGTAGTGCAAAGAAAGTCACCATAGAAAGTTGTGCCTGTCTTGGAGCGAGGTTCTGTGTGTGTTTCACACAATTTCCTGTTACTGGTTGGTCTCAAGATACAAATGTACCTCAACTATTAATAGGAATCAAACCCTTGCTAGTGAAGGCATTGTGCCCTGGATTTTACCTGAAAAGTTGAATCTGAAATTCATTTTTCACAGGAAAATGGCTAAAGATTGGTTTTCTCATAAAAGACTGTTCTTATCTAATTGTTCTCATAATGGAGGAGAAACAATATTTAAGTGAAATTAGTGCTATTGTTAAATTGGGAGAAACAGAGATTTTGGCAGAGCTCTGAAAACACAGAAACACAGTTTCCATTCAGTGTTACTGAGAAAATAAACCTCAGCTGGGTACCTTAACAGAATTTCATACAAAGCAGGTTACAGTGAACGTTAAGATAGTAGCCAGCGTGTTTAAAAGAGACTGTGAGGTCTGCTGATGGTGTTACATCTTGCAAAGAAGACACTTCTGAGGGCGCATGGCATTCCTTTAAAATGTGGGGCTGTTTCTCTGGGGTATTGTCTGCTGATGCTTTAAGTATTAATTATCTCTGCTCTGTTTCCTGTGTTCTTCTTTCATATTTGTAAAAAAAGAATCCATGTTTGATCCTTTTTAGTTTCTCTGGGTTATAAATGTCACAGTAATGCCAAGTAACCTTTCAAAGGCTGCAGGGAATCTTTTATACTCTTCTCTTTTTTTCCCTGTATATGTGCTCCGTGTTTATACTCAGTCACATGTTCCACAGGGAGGGGTGGATCATTCAGGTGGTTCACCAGGATGGGATGGGCACCTGAAGCTGTTGATATCCAATTATTCCCTTGCTTCCTACTGAATTTCCTACCTTTTGTTTTCAGAAAATGTGTTGAAATTTTGATTTCCACAAAAAGCCTGGTTGTGAAGGACACATAACTGGGATTATTTTTGCTCTAGTTACTTGTGCTTTAATAACTTAGGGTTACCTCTGCCTTGGTTTTGTATCTTCCTCCTCAAACTCTTGAGGAAAAGGTTGTTCTAAAGATGGATTTGTCTTCACTGCTCTCCTGTACTGGCAGAGATCTGGGAATTAACATTATAAAATCCAGATCACTGATGAGCTGATTTTGAGATAAATGGGCAGACTTTGTTTCCTCCCTGTATGTAGGCAGATAGGTAATTATTTTTAACCAAACTTGATCTGTGAAACAATGTTTTTTTTCCCAGTGAAGTAGAGTATTTGATGTTCTGAAGGTTTTCATACAGGCAATACTTCAACATACTTCAAACTAAAATGAATCATGCAGGTGCTTCGTGATCCTTTGAAACCTGCACATGTGAGAGTTGTTTCTTTTTGGCACATTGGTAGTAATTTTAACTGCACTTACGGGAGACATCTTCAAAAGTTAAATGTATTGAGTTTTTTAAAACCAATATTTTGCATTCATTTTAGGTGTTCTGTGGGCAAATTTTATCATAAGGGGTCAAAAGTAGTACACAACTTATTTCCAGGGAAATGCAACTTTAATAACTCACTTTAAGTTCTATACTTTCAGTTTTTAAATTCAGTAAGCATACTGTATTGCAAACCCAACTTTTTGCATATATTTACTTATTTATTTATATATACACACTGAGCAGGATCAAAGCACACCTGAGGTCTTGGATAACTGAAGGGTGACTTAAGGGATAACCGCCAAATGCTAAAACCTGAGATTTGTGAAATTATCATATCAAGTTTATTGAAATGAATAGAATATATTCCCCAATGCCATGTGATCAAATGTATCAGAGGAAACTAATAGATCTAAAAATAATCTGCACAAATACCAATTTGAAATCCTGCCCAGGAGGATTAGAGAACTGAAATCCTAAATTCTTGGTGGTTTTGTTTCTCAAAAGGGTTTTCAGAGCTTTTTACTTCTTCTCCCCTCTTCCCCTTTAAATGTCATAAATCCAACCTACTGCTGGTTTTCCTGCCTTTAAAGGGTTTTGTAGGCTTGTTCCCTGATACTTTTATTTCCATCACTGGCCTTTTTAAGCCCATCATTGTGGGTTTGTTTCTCTTTTCCACCTCTTCTGTTTTACTCTCTTCTCTGAGATGGAAAAGTGGACACTGAAGGAGTCTCCTCATGAACAAATATCAACAAGATTAAAACAAAAAATGGGCCAAGAGCAAATTAATTCCTGACGTTTTTGTTTCAAGCTGTTTACAAATTAAGGAGGATGCCTCTGGGTCAGTTGCATTTGTTTTACTTGTGAAGATTATTTCTGCAAGTTATTAACTCAGGAAATTTGGGACTTTGAGTTGCATTGTCCTTCTAAACTGCTGCAGTGTTTTAACAAGTTTATCTTTATAGAAATATTGAGATGCTTTGGATTTATCAATTGTCTGTGAAAACAGATAATGAAACACTGTTTGGCTTTCATTTTGATAGCAGAAATAGGGCACACATTGTTATTCCTGAGTTGTGTGGATCTTCCGCAACAGCCAAAAGCATTTTCAGCTTTTTTTGTTTGCAAGATTTGTCATGCTGTTTATGTTCTTAGGGGGTCCTCCTCTATTTTCTCTACTTAATTAACAAGGGTTTAGGTCTTCATTTGAATAGATTGCTTTAAACAATTTCCTGAATTCTTCAGTTTCCCACTGTATCATCATGGAATTCAGGAAGTATCTGCTACTTAGTACTAAATATTTTGTTATCACCTTACTTGAAAGTTTTGATTATCTTCTACGTCTTTTATCAATCTTTAAACTCGTCTCTGCAGCCTACCAGTGAATAGTTCCTGGCAGCCAAGGAGGCTGAAAGAGGTAGGAAATAATCATGTGATTCTTTTCTCCCTCCTTGGCCTCGCATATTGTGTGTGACTCAGCTGAGTCCCCCTGTCCAGCACCAAGCTGGCAAATCTGGACTGGTTGAAAGCAACATTGGGAGCTGGTCCTTGTCAGCCTTGGATCTTTTTATGACAGCCCCTCTGATTTCTTCAGCAGGTAAAAGTCATGTCCCTTTAGTAAACACAGGATGATGTTAAGGGAAAGTTAGCTGGAATTATATAATTGTTAATTTAAGTCTTATCTAAGTTGGCGAAAATGGATTGCATGGAATGATTCCTGCTGTGTGCTCTAAGTCTTTCCCTGGCACACATCTGAGTCTTGGAAAGAAGTCTGGCCAGAGATGAGTTTGGTGTTAGCACACAGACCAACCAGTTTGTGCCATTTCACATTCTGTCTGTGCTTTTTCCAGAGAAAACTCTTCAATTCCTGAAATTCTCTCGTTAAGGTTGTGATAGTCTTCAGGTCAAAACAAACTTTGTGCTCAAACCCTGATATAAATGAAGTAGAAGAGTATTAAAATACTCTTGGATAACCTCATTGTCTGTTTCTAGACTATTATCTGAGCGGTTCTTTAATGGGCAGGACTCAAATCACACATGGAGGGATCAGCTCCAGGTGCTTTCTGCAGAATGCTCTTGGTGGTTTGATGTCTCAGCTCTGCACACTGAGCCTTGGAGTTTACTGGTCAGCAATACAGCAAAGCTTTACTGGTGCTGAAAGCTTTTCCTTGAGTTATCCTGGAAAACTGAAGACAGCAGTTAATTGCTTTTAGGTCCAATGGAACCTTGCAAACCTAGAATAGAAAGGGTGATGGGAAGAGAAGAGCCAGATGCTGCTTGGGAGGTTCAGGTGATGCACAGATTCACCCTGGCTGCATTAGTGCAGCTGGAGCAGTCTCAGATTTGCTGAAGGTGGGGAGAAACATGAAAATAAGAAAACACTTGGATGGTCACCATGAAAATAGAAGCAATGTGTACAAGATGCTTGTCTGGCAGAAGGATGCAGGCACAGCCTTTCCTCATGGAGAGGAATATGAGAATATATTGTGAGACTTGTTCTCAAAGGTCTTTTCCAGCCAAAGTGACTCTCATTCTATATAAAGCGTTTATATTGTTGCATATCTAGGTCATAGAAGAGGATGTATAAATGGCATTATCTCTCTAGCAAATAATCCCTTAACAGCCACAACAGAAGGGATCAAAATGAAAGATTCAAGTTCCCTTTTTGGTCAGTTAAGACACAGAGTAATAACAGCATCATATTCTACAGCCATGTTTGCCAGGAGCACAGCAGCCTTACAACTGCTGCTCTGCCAGGGTCTTGCACTTGCCATTTCCCTTGGACACTTGCCAGGGAAAACTCAGAAGGCACCCATTCCCTGTCGTTTTTAGTTAAGCATTTTATTTCATCCTTTTATTTCCTCTCACTGTGTAAAGCCCCATTCTTGCATTCTCATCTCCCCCTCCATCTTGGTTTTTGGGCGTTTGCCTTTATCTTCCTCTTCTGTGGCTTTTGTTCACCACCAGTAATGAAAGTGCTGTCATTCTTATTGTTGTTAGTAAATAACTCTTGGTTTAGAGGAAACATGGTTTAAACAGTAATTTTTCTTTAACATGGAAGTTTACAGGCCTAGAATATTCCATAGAGTCAAATGATTGTCAGTGTTCAGCTGTTACATTTTGGTGTGTTGTACGGCCTTCTTGAAATGAGCTGTTTTCTGAGAAAACTTGTCAAACTTAACAGGTTGGTGTGGTTAAAACTAATGGAATATTGGCAGTTTAGAGGAATAAATGGGTAAAGCAGAATTAGTTGCTTTTCATGAGCAAAGGCCTTTACAACAGAGATGCAAGTTTCTTTGCAAAACACCAAGTTTTATCCTCAAAACCTAAAGTCTGTTCTGTAATAATGGTTGTGACAAGTTAGTAGTTGAATTTTGTTTAACTATTAACTTCACAACCACCTTATTTCAGTAGTGTTCTGTTTGAGTTACAAATATTAATTGTTTCACAAATAAAGAGTGGGAGGCAGTAGATCAACAACGATCAAGTTGCCTTAAGGTTGTTTGTCTTTCTGAATCCCTGAAGCCAATTAGTTCCATTTTTAATATGTAAGCCACAGGAGGGGACCCAGTAGAGAGGAACCTGCAACAAACCCCACAAGGGCAGAGGTTTGAGATTTACAGTCAGCTTCCCATTGCTGCCAGCACCCTGGGTTAGGGCTCTCAGTGAGCCACAGGCCTGCAGTGCTGGAACAGGGGTGCAGGGGCAGCAGGAGTTCAGTTCCTCTGCCCAGGGGAGTGCCAGGCTGGGCAGTCAGTGGCACCCACACGGTGTGGGGAGCACTGGGATGTGCTGTGGAAATGATGGGCTCATGCCAGCCTGGGTCTGGCTCTTGCCAGCCTGGATCTGGCTCTTGCCAGCCTGGATCTGGCTCTTGCCAGCCTGGATCTGGCTCTTGCCAGCCTGGATCTGGCTCATGCCAGCCTGGGTCTGGCTCTTGCCACCCTGGATCTGGCTCATGCCAGCCTGGATCTGGCTCATGCCACCCTGGATCTGGCTCTTGCCAGCCTGGATCTGGCTCTTGCCACCCTGGATCTGGCTGCTGCTGCCCCCCAGGATGGACCAAGCTGAGCTGAAATCCAGCAGCTGCAGAACCACTTGGAGCATCCTCCCTGTGCTCTGCAGGCTCCAGGAGAGTCTGTTACCTGAGGGATTGATGGGGCTCCCCTGAGTCTGTGGCCCTGCTGAGGTGCTGTTGGCACCAGTAATTCTGGGCTCATGGAGTACTGCAGATTAAAAATGTGGAAATCCCTTGATCTTTTCAAAGGGATTGTATTATGACTCATCCCTTACTGCTGCTCTCACAGGTGGATGCTGCAGGATGCCAATATAAAATATTTTATGAGTGTGACATTTTATATTTCGAATTTTCTGACTTTTTTTTTCCTGAATATGCTGTCAGAAACTACCATTATGGATTCTGGACTTACAAATTGTTTCAGACTCAGTAGTAAATTACTGGTTAAAGAAACAGTAAATATAATAAGAATAAACCTTATTGCCAGATTGGACAAACGAGTTTTAAGGAGACTTCAAAGCTTTCCTTGGGAAGTTGTCATGAGAACTGAGGGGATGAAGAAAGGGAAGGAAACAAGAAAGGAATATTGATATTAAACTGGGTGCATATGAGCAATGTGATTTGTTTATTCTCACTCAGGTATTGACATTTCATAGTGCTCTGCAGATAGCAGGTGATAGCAATTTTTGTCATTTATCCAGATATTTTAAAATCAATATTTTTTAAATACTCCTACAGAGAAGAAGATTCAGAAAGTGAAAAGGATAAGAAAATCTGGTACTACAGCACAAAGATCCAGCTGGCAGAGTTAATTGAATGCCTGGACAAGGATTACTGGGAGGCTGACCTATGCAAAACCCTGGACGAGATGCGTGAGGAAGTTCATCGGCACATGGATGTGACAGAAGACCTTACAAACAAAGCAAGGGGCAGCAACAAGTCTTTCCTTTCTGCAGCAAATGGTAGGAATATTTGGTGTAATGAGAATAGATGCTGCACTTTGAATCAAATCTAGTTTATCTTACATCAGAAGCAGGATTTATGTCATGTTATTTGTGCTCCGTGGCTCTGTAGGTGGTTTGTTGTTTCATGTTGACAACATGTTTTATATTGTAGATGAGATTTTGGACATTATCAGAGCAAGAAAAGGAGAAATAGTGGAAGATAAAAACACAGGAGATGAGGAAGCAGAAAAGGCCAAAAGTGATGTTGATAATGACCAGAGAGATGCTGAGAGAGACAAGGAAGAATCTGGAGACCAAGATAAAATTGAGGAAACACAAAGTGAGCAGGATGTGGAAAAAGAGAAGACAGAAGGTAAAGAAACTGACTGTGCTTTAACAGCTCCATTTAAGTGAAGTGAACCCCCCATTTATTTAAGTGTTGATGCAATACTTTCTTTGTATGATTCTCCAAGATATTTCTGTAATAGGTGATATTTGTCAGTTCCTGTGTGCTTTGTGCTTTGTTGGAGTTGTTCTTGTTAAGTAATTTCACCAACTTTCCTACTTCTATAGAGCTGGCTCCTAGATACCCTGCCTTGAGGTACAGGTGGCACTTACAGGTTGTGATCAGCATGTTTGTAGTAAGCCACAATTTTTAACTTTTTCCTACTCACAATTGGTTTCTTCTTTGATTCTGAGACAATATCATCTCATAGCCAAAAAAAGGAAGGGAAAAAGCTTGCTATTTTTCAACATTATCAGACAAACAAAGCTGCTGAAGTTGCTTTCTATGGATGATGCCAAATGACATCCTAAGGCATAATAAAGAACATCCCTAAAGTTTTGTTGTGCGTTTTACTATAGAGGCAACAGTCGTTGGGGATAAAAGTAACTCTGTGACCTCCAGCACTGATGACAGCACCACAAATCCTTCTGCAGGAGAGAATAGTTGCTCTGAAGGGAAGGACGCAGTGGGGTGTCAGTCAGAAACCCTTGATAGCAACAACGTGGCAGAGAAGAAGGTGGCATCAGAGCTCCCTCTGGAACTCTCAGGTACAGAAGGCACTGTTACCACTGCCTCTGTAATTTGGGGAATCTGTTTTTCTCTCTGATTTGTCCACTAAAACCATTCCCAGCGTATATCACTCATGCTGTTTGCTTGCAGTGCCATCCTTTACTGCTACGTTGTCATTATTAACATTTCAAATTTAATTTTCTTGCAACTAGTGCTTGAAATTTGTGGTCCTCCATGACATTAGCATTTGTTTCCATGCCTTCCAAAGACAACTATGGCTAAGCTTTTTATTTTCTGTTTTCTCTATATTTTATTTTTCCATAGTGATCCATAATGATTGTTAGCATCCTCTCAAAGTTTATTTCAAATCTAATTTGCTGCTGGCTTGTTTATTATTTTAACCTCTCATTTACTGTGTAAATTACTAACAAAGTGTTTTCATTCATGAGAGTAAACCATTGCACTGAAATGTCAAGATTAAAATTATCATGCTGGAAATTTGAAGCAGATTTCAGAATTATAAGCACAAGGGTTATTGTATTTCAACATGTTTTGTTCTGCCATGTCAGTGACTCAAAGGTAATAATATACACTATTTAAAATCAGACAAACTTACTTTAGGAATAAGTGGGAGTTGATTAAGTGTAACATGAAGTATGAGTGTACTATTCTAGAATTACTTTATATTACATTTAGAATTATATTCTATTACAGGATTTACTACATAACCAAATGTTGTTCTAAACAGCTGATCACCGTTAAAATTATCAGGATTTTCTTTTCAGTTTTATTCTCCGTTCTTAAAAATCTGAACATGTGTGATGTGAACATACTTGGTGTGTTATGTTCTAAAAAGGGGTAGTGAATGTTTTCTCTCCTACAGAAATAGTTCTCCATGCAGTCACAGTCTGCAGCTTTCCAACTTATGAAAGTCAATGCCTCCAAACCTTGTAATAAACTTTTCTGAGCAAGAGGACAAAATGAAAGCTAAGATTAATCTGTAATCTGCAAGCCTCATAATACACTTTTTAAGTACAGAAAATGTCCTGATGTACGAGACAAAAGCCATATATTTTTGATACATGGCCAAATATTTTTGCCAGTTCTCCTGTTTTTTATTCCCTTTTAAAGTTAAAATAACTGTGTAAAGTATTAATGGAAAAGATACAGAGTATAATTTTGTTTCAGACACCTTTATGGGTTTGTATTTTATTTTAAAGATTCACTTATATATTTATCATTATTTATTATACTTTCACAAGTACTTTTCTCCTTTCAAAGCTTCTGCGTGAGTTGTATATTCATGGGCTCTTTTTTGTAGGAAAGTGTATGTGGAGTTTTTTCCTCATGTCTAATTCACTATATTCACAGCAATGTTTGTGTTCTTACTATGAAATTTCAATTTGAGACTGTCAGAGAGAGGGAGACATACTGAACCAGGATCAGTGAGGCAGTTATCTCCAAAAGAGGGGGGAAATATGAGCAAAATGCTGTGATAGATGAGAATGTCTGTTACCATCCTTGCTAAATGCAATTTGGATATTAATCTTTATCAAGAGTCTGGTTTGGGTCCTTCCACTCTCCTCCAAACAGCAGCCATGGAAACAGGTCCATTTTTCCTCATAGTAAAAAGGGAAGTGGATCAAACAGTGGTGGTCACCCATTTGGCACAGTCAGAAATCAGCATGCATTCAGATTAGAGATCCTCTAAGAATTCCAGAATATTTATCTGATCAGTCCTTCTGCTAGTAGTGAATATTTCACAAAAAACAAGTTTTGTTCTGTCACTCTTCTTAACAACATCAGAATCCCTGATGCTTTGGAAGAATTCTAGAACCAGGCGTATCTTGTAGATTTTAAACAGCTGAGCTGTCTCCCTTTGGCACTAAGCCCAGGAGACATTGCTGGGTTTGCTGTTTTGAGGGATGGGGGCTTGTTCCTTCTGGGAGAGTGGAGGGATTTATTTTGAGGTAGCTGCAATTCAGTGATATTTAGTCAAAAATTCCTACTGGGGCAGCACAGCAGGTGAGGTGACAACAAAGTCCAGAGCTGTCAAGACAGTAACAAGGACAGCTGGGGATCAGGAACCCATTTGAAGCCACATCAAGATCCATCAGATCAGGAAGGGGCTGCTATTTTAAGTGGGTTGATATTTAGAGTGGTGCCAATGGAACAGAAATCTGTGGGATTCCTGAGAATGAAGGTGCTGAGGAAGAGACAATCAAAGACTCATTGGAAAACAAGGAAAACTGAAAGGTGTGTGCTCTGAGGAACAGCTAAAGCACAAGAAAATTAAAAGAGAAAATCAGATGCTTCAGGAAGACCAGATTTTATGAATTCTAAATGCAAAACGGTCTCAGGGTTATCTATGTGTGCATCTATAGAAAAAAATTGTCTTGGATGAAATACAAATGTATTTTAAGTAGAGATATGAATTTCAGTTCTTCAGAGATGTAGAAGTTGAAACTCCTTGAAACAGAAAAAAAATATACTTTCATGGACACAGTGCTCTGAAGGGAATTAATGTTTTCTATGTGTTTTCCCTCCAGTCCAGCAAAACATGTTCATCTGCCTTTTTTTTGATGAAAACTTTAAAAAGTTGCATTGATCCAATTCAAAAGAAAAAACTAAAACTGGAGTTGTTCTTTTGTAGAAGAAACTGGTCAGATGATCCCCAGCAGTGGTTCTGCTGCACCTCCACAGGCAGATGTTGAGAACAGCAGTGGCAGCGAGCTGGGCTCTGGCCAGAATGACTCCATTAAGACTCTTGATGATGCTGAAAATGCAGAGAGGGGATCCCAAGCTTCAGAGGATTTAGGTAATAATAATAATGATGATGATAATTACATTAATAATAAGGATTATAAGGATAATGACATCTCCAGCTTTCATTTTATGCATCTTTTCATTGAACTTTCTGTTCTTTTTGTAACTTCTATACATAAATAGAAAACTTCCAATTCTTAAATTTGTTTTAAAAGCCTTTTTTTATTCCTGGGCAGGAGAGAAATCCAATGGTGACAGAAGTGATTCTCCAGGTGCAGGGAAGGGCACGCCAGGCTCAACACGGATGCTCACCAGATTGAGAAATCCAGATAGCAAACTGAGCCAGATGAAAAGCCAGCAGGTTGCTGCTGCAGCAAATGAAGCAAATAAGTTGTATAAAGAGACCAGAGAGGTTTGTGCACATCTTGGAAAACTCAAAGAACTACAAAAAATGTTCTGGAAAAATGCTAATTTCTTTAAAGGATACTAAATTTTACTTTTAAACTTTGAAAAGTTTTAAAAAGTGTTTTTTTTCAGGCAATGGAGGTACTTAAAAAAAGGCAGTAATAATAAGTTAACAAATGGTAAAATTGTAATATCACGGGAAGCTTTTTCCCCCCTCTCCTTTGCTCTCTTGAGTGCTCTCCACAGAGTGATGACAGTGACCCAGTGCACTGGTGTAGTTGTTTTGTATGACTGGGTTGTTTGTTGTTTTGGTTCTGGATTTTAAGTAGCCCAGTTTTTACAGGAAGGAAATGCTCAAACATTGGGACTTTTTTTTGCAGTTAATTGTCTGCATATTATTTTGTATATTCATTTTATATTTGTTAATTGATTTCCATGTAAGTTAACACTTAGTGAATTTATTGACAAACGAATTAGTCCAGTGATGTTACCTATGCCATGTTGTGAAAGTCCAGGATCCTTGTTTCCTAAGCTGCATGTCTGAATTCTCTGATGTACCAAGGAGGGGGTTCACAGAGGGCTTACCTGAGTTTAATAAAGCTGTTTTCCCCGAGCTCTCTCCCTCCATAGGCACAATCAGGTTCCTGTTTGGTCTGAGTAGCCTGGATGATGTTTTTAATGTTAAATTTGATCTGGGAATATCCTAACTCTGTAGACAGGCAGTGATGAAGTACATATATTGGTGTATTGGATAAACAGTTATTTGTTTCTGCACACTGGTGCAGGGTATTTTTATTCTTTTATATATAGACATTTGAAGCATAAATCATAAATAAGAGAAGGAATTACTTTACAGATTCCCTGAAAAGTTTCCACTATTTCTTTCATAAGGTTCTGGTGGTCAACTCCCAAGGCGAAGTGTCCCGAGTGAACACCAAGAAGGACGTTGTGATTAAAGGAAATATCAACAACTATTTCAAACTGGGGCAGGAGGGGAAATACCGTGTGTATCACAATCAATATGCCACCAACTCCTTTGCTCTGAACAAGCACCAGCACAGGGAGGACCACGACAAGAGGAGACACCTCTCACACAAATTCTGCCTGACCCCAGCTGGAGAGTTCAAGTGGAACGGGTCTGTGCATGGCTCCAAAGTTCTCACCATATCCACCCTGAGGCTGACCATTATTCAGCTGGAAAATAATATCCCAGCATCCTTCCTTCACCCTAATTGGGCTTCCCACAGGTGAATGAATAAATGGAAATACATGTTCTTGTGTTTTACTTGTGGTTTTGCTAGCAGTGTTAATAAACAATAGTCTTTGTTTTTTTCAAATCTGTGATTTCCAAGCACCGTGCTTCACTATAATAAAACATAATGTGTGTTTATGATGGAGGCTAAAAGGGTTGTACATTTGAGTAAAGTATTACTACAGGAGTTTTTATCCTACCATGAAGTCTTCTTTAAATGGCAAGCTACATTAGTGCATGTATATGTTTCAGATTGTTCTCTTTTTTCCAATTTAGGTCTAACTGGATTAAGGCTGTTCAGATGTGCAGCAAACCCAGAGAATTTGCACTAGCACTGGCTATTTTGGAATGTGCAATCAAACCAGTTGTCATGCTGCCCATCTGGAGGGAATCCTTGGGGCATACGAGGTAAAATTAATAAATACTAAAATATTCTTGAATATGAGAATTTTACTTTGGTTTGCAATTGGTAGTTCCTTTAAGCCTGTAAGAATTATGTTTAAATTGAGATAGTCATTCAGCACTTGAAGTGTATTTTCTCAAACAGAAACAGTGAAAAACCATGACAATATTTTATAGTGTCATTGCTCCTGCATTTGTTTTATCTGAGCCACAGTCTCAAAACTGCTAAAACTCTGGGAGAGTAGAAGAGCAAATTTCAACACTCTCAGTTCAGTGGAGTCTGGGTTTTGTCTCTGATTTTGTCATAGGAGCAGAAAATAGATGTGTCTAGTGTTAGACACAATTCCATCCAGCTGTGTTTGCCTCACTGAAATAGCAAAAAATGTGATGTTCCTGTTACAAGTAATACCTAAAACCTGATAGTGGGCATTCCTCTTAACTTCAGATATTTAAACTTATTCAAAAGGGTATTAGGTGCTGTTGACATCTTATATTTGCTTGCAAAATCCTGTACTTAAATCTCTATGTATTAGATTACGCAGAATGACAGCAATAGAAAGAGAAGAAAAGGAGAAAGTGAAAAAAAAAGAGAGAAAACAAGAAGAAGAAGAAACAATGCAGCAAGCTACATGGGTGAAATACACATTTCCTGTCAAACACCAGGTGAGGGTTTCTTTTGTGGGAAGTACAAAGAAAGCACAGAAACTGTTGATTTCTGACTCTCTGTTTTCATTTAAGCTTACAGTGTTCATGTCCTTGTGTTAGTCCTACATGGAAACAGGAACCATGGCCATGTATTCAAGGACATGATCTTGGTCTGAACTGAATTTGATCTGTGTCATGCTCTTATTGACACTGCCTGAGTGACAGATACTGGTCTGCAAATGCAGCCTTTCCTTATGGAAGATTCTAGGGGGTTACTGGAATCTTGTCTATGTGTCTGTCCCTGTCCCACTCCCTCTCCCCAAAAAATCCAGCCTTTGGAAGGTGGAACAATATGATGGGAACTACTCTAGAAACCTCTCCTACAGTAGATATTAGCTACTTTTGTTGGAGGAGTTCTTTGCTCTACACTTGTTGTAACAAGCATACAGGTTGATTCAAAAATTCCCATAAACATTAATAATGCAGCAAATAGCATCATTAATATTACTTTTTAAAAAATATTTACAGGTTTGGAAGCAAAAAGGAGAGGAATATAGAGTAACAGGATATGGTGGCTGGAGCTGGATTAGTAAAACTCATGTCCACAGGTTTATGCCCAAACTGCCAGGAAATACTAATGCAAATTACAGAAAATTGCTATCAAGTAAGTGTCTGCATTGCTTACTTTTTTTTTTAAATTGCAATTATTAGTTAATATTTCTTAAGGAGACTTTAGGAGTTATTTTCCAGCAAAGCTTTTGTGGATATCTGGTAATCTTGGTCAGTGTAACCTGTTCAGTTATCACAGACATTTTGTAGCTACATTAAATTGTTTCAGTTATGTTTTGTGTAGTACTTGTGCATATTTGTATAACCTTATTTAAATTAAAGGTAGATAAAAGTTATGTAGAGCATCAAAACCAAAAAATAACATCTTAAATATTGAGGGGGTGTGTATATGTATATATATATATATGTGCAGTAGTGCACTGTTTAATCTATGGTGTTACCACTAGATGCTTAATTCTCTTTCTGAATTTCACTAATGTGTGCAAATGATTTGAGAGGTAAACTAACATGCATTCAAATGTGGCGGAGTACAAAAAATACTCTGGATAATTGAAATAATTTAATTTGTTAATAGCAAAGAGCGAAGATGAAAAATGCAACTTGGATAAACGAAAAGGTACAGCTAAGGTAAAAGCAGAGAAAGAAAGAGCAAAGGATTCTCGAGATCTGCAAGCAAAAGACAAAGCAGATGTTTCAGAAACCTTGGAGAAAGTACAAGTAAAAGAAGAAAAGTTGCGTGAAGACAAATTAGAAGTTGACACAATTTCTGAAAACTTCGATCATGCAAAAGACACAGGTGATAATCTTTTGTTATTGTGAAACTCATGTTATTGTATGAGTAAAAGCATAGAACCTCAGAAATAACTAGTGAAAAACTGTGTAACAGATTTTGTCAAGAAATCTAAAATTTCTTAGTTAAATGATTGCCTGTTATCCATTGTAGTAGTGTCTGAAGCTTTTGTTCCTTTTTTAATTGAAATCTTTTAATATGCTAAAAGCCCCATTTATTTCTTAGTACTTAATGTAAAAATATAATTTGTATTCATTATTGGGGAGCTCACTGACTCAGAGTTACTTCTTCTTCACAGTGGAAAAAGACATCGATGGTGAAAATGATAAAGTCATCAAAGAAGAGCCTATGGATGTGGATGACGTGAAAATTGAATCCTCTATAAAAGATGAGGAAAGTCATTGTAAGCGGGATATAATCAATGTCAGTGAGGGATTTCATTTAAGGACTTGCTACAAAAGGAAAGTAAAATCATCAAAATTAGATGGACTCCTGGAGCGGCGAATAAAACAGTTTACACTGGAAGAAAAACAACGTCTAGAAAAGATGAAGCTGGAGGCTGGTGCTAAAACTGGGGGCATTCGATCTGTGAGCCCCCAGAAAAACACAGATGAGCTACAAATGAGGAATGGGAAAGAAGGAAGCCAGTTTGGCTCTCCTTCCCAGGATCAAAGCTACATTTCAGACAAGACCCAAGCTGAAGATGCAGAACAGGATTGTTTGCCCATCAGCAAAACCGGGGATGAAGATGAACCTTCCTTGCCTTTGTCAAACAGGCTCTCAAAAGAGGGGCAGCTGCTGGATGAGGACTCCCCTCAATCCTCTGAAGGAGACAGCTCTGTTCAGAATGATGGCAGAGAAAACAACCCTGAGCCTTCCACTGCTGATAAACGTCAAGGACAAGAGGCTCTTGGAGAGTCTGAGAGCTCTTTAGTGGATGGCTTGAAACAAAGCAGTGCAGAAGGCAGAATCAAATGGGATGTTTCAGAAACAACTGAAAAACCCTTGAAACAAAAGCTACCTATTACCAGAGTTTCTCAGCGAGAACTTGAAAACTTAGGACCAGTGGTACCTGAAAGCAGCTGTAGAGGAGATGCTGTGAGCACTCTTGAAAAATCAGACTCAGAAGGGGATTCTGAACAGCAAAGCAAAGATCCAGAAAACAATTGTATGATAAAAAGCCATATGGAAGCCATGTCCTCTCAAGAAAGTGAAATGGAGGAAGAAATTGCTCCTGTAAAGACTGAAAGTAAATCTGAAAAGATGATATTTCACCAAAAATCAGCTAATAAAGATCTAGAATCATTTAAAACGGGGCTGATTTCTGAAAGAAACCTTGGAAGTCAAAGTCTGGAACACATGGATGGGGAAAATGATAACAAAGATTTACTGAGCTCTAAACTAACAGAGGCTAATGGTCGAAAGAAAGGTCAGGAACTGAAAGTGGAGACAGGTACCATGAATAAATATCTTGATCAGACAAATGTAAATACTATTACTGACAAAAAGAATAATAAAGATGAAGAAACTGAGACAGAAAAAGAAAAAACATCATTTCAAATGAATGGAAAAGACAATGACGTTAAAGCATTATCAAATGATGACTGCTTAGTGAAAAATACCTGTGAAGCTAAGGCAGGGGGTGATATTGAACCAAAAGTTAATAACATTAATAAAGCCATTCCAGAACATGAAATAAAACCATTGACTTTTAAGGAATCTTCAGTAAAACCATTCATGAATGGTGACATCATGGGAGAGGACACAAAGGATAAAAATAACATGGACTCAAAGTCACATCTGCAGAGTTCACCTGAGTCTGAGTCTCGAGAGGGTCTTCAGCCACCAGATGAAGTGGCCAAGTGTGTGCAGAAAACTGAAGAAAAGCAGCTTTCTCCTGAGAGATCTGCCAGTGGGGGCTCTGCTTCCCTGCCAGCACAGCCTGTCTGTAAAGAAAATAACCTGAACAGTGAAACAGAATCTATGGAAACTGAAGCAAGCGAGGAGAAGAAAGTTGCTCCATCTCCTGTAACCTCGTGCGAGGAATCCAGCTTGAGCAGTCACTTTGCTGACCAGAATGGGGTACAGACATATAAAATGGAAAATATTAATGGGGAAAGTAAAATGAAAACCGTTATTACTGAAGTGACTACCACAACCTCAACTGTGTCCACAGAGTCCAAAACGGTGTTTAAGGTTGCAGAGACTGGAGCTGCCAGTGATGAGAAGACCACAGTTGTTTCCTCTACAGAAAACTGTGCCATCTCCACTGTCACCACCACCACCACTGTCACCAAGCTCACCACTCCAGCCTCAGAGAGTAACTCTGATGTCATCTCTGTCCAGGAGCACAGTAAAACAGTGGTGACAACCACAGTCACCGATTCACTGACCACCCCAGAAGGCACATTGGTGACTTCCATGACTGTCAGCAAAGAATATTCCACAAAAGACAAAGTGAAGTTAATGAAATTCACGAGACCCAAAAAAACTCGTTCTGGAACTGCCTTGCCATCTTACAGGAAATTTGTTACCAAAAGCAGTAAAAAAAGCATATTTGTTTTACCCAATGATGACTTAAAAAAGCTGGCCAGGAGAGGAGGGATCAGAGAGGTTCCTTATTTCAATTATAATGCAAAGCCTGCCTTGGATATCTGGCCATATCCATCCCCAAGACCAACTTTTGGGATCACTTGGAGGTACATACTTTACATTTTTGAGAAGAAGTCTAGGATGTGATGAAATTAATTGATTTTTTAAAATACTAGTGATGCACATGTTTATTCCCAAATATGCAAATTTTGCTATTTTTTATTCAGTTTTCTATATTATTTAGTAAAAATAGCATGGAAATCCTTTGTCCTGTTGGTTTGGTTGGGTATTTTAAGTATATTTTAAAGTATAATTTTATATTCTGTTATTAGGTACCGACTCCAAACAGTCAAATCGTTGGCTGGAGTGAGCCTGATGTTGAGGTTATTGTGGGCCTGTCTCAAGTGGGATGATATGGCAGCTAAAGCTCCCCCTGGGGGAGGAACCACAAGGACAGGTATTGTTATTTTCAATTTCTGCTTTTCATTTGCAGAAGCTTTTGCTGTAAATTCTGAGTGTTATACTCCCTCAAAACATTTCCATAAAGGCTCACTGTCAGCTGTGGCATTTGAATTTTGTTTGTTGTTTCTTTGCCTTGAGTACACTAGGTTGATTGGAGATTTAACTTTATTTGTTTCTGTTATTAATGTGCTGGGACTAATTTATTGCAGAAACAACTGAAACTGAAATTACAACAACAGAAATTATCAAGCGGAGAGATGTTGGTCCGTATGGGATCCGCTCAGAATACTGTATAAGAAAAATCATTTGTCCCATTGGTGTACCAGAGGCTCCAAAAGGTTGGTTTGTTTATTTGTTTGTTTAGACACTCCCCCCACCCACCCTGTAATCTAGAGAAATTAAAGTAACTGGATCTTTATGCAAATTCAGCCCATCAAGGGAGCAAATGCAGCTTGCCAGGAACTATTAATTTACCTTTGAGAAACAAATGCTGCATTTAACAAGTGGACATGATTTATCTGAAGCTGAAAGGCCTCCCTATTTATAAAATGGCACTGAAAACATCACTAAATCTTGGTTTACACTTCAGTTTCGTTTTACAGTATAGCTTAATGTGTGTGTTTTGACTGCTCTCTAAAGAAACTCCAACACCCCAGAGGAAGGGACTGCGATCGAGTGCACTCAGGCCAAAAAGGCCAGAAACACCCAAGCAAACAGGCCCTGTTATAATGGAAACTTGGGTAGCAGAGGAGGAGTTGGAACTGTGGGAGATCAGGGCATTTGCTGAAAGGTAAAGTGAGCTTTTAAAGAAAATTGTCTTCATTTGTGTGATTGTTAAATAAAAGTTCCCCTAGAGAACACAAACGTGGTCACTATGATCACTAGAAACACAACTGTGTTGGGTTTTTACTGGGCCTTTTGATACCGATAGTCAAGCTTAAAGTTACAAAGCTAAACTATCTGCTGGTACCAAAACTAAGGTATGCAGATATTTCAGATTTGTTAGAACTAATATTGTATTAAATTTTCTGTGCTTATGAGCTAACTACTGTTAAATGCTAAAAGGTTATTACTATAATGCATCAAAAGGCTGTAGGCTGCTTTGGCATGACTTTGTACAGTATTTGTTAAATACTTCTATAATCCAAAGAAAATGACTGTGTATAAGTAAATTGAGCCTGAGAATACTCAGGTCATAAGATGCATATTTTCAGCATCATGTGCTTAAAGTTGGAACAACATTTTTCAGTCTCTTGGAAAGAACAATTTTAAATGTATGTTATTACATGGGTTCCTTGCAGTCTCAGATGTAATTATAAATTCCAGTTTTGATTAATAGTTTCCTGTAAGATGTTGCAGTATTTTAGCATCAAGATATTTCAGGAATGTTGCATGCAACTTCAGTTGTTTATTTCTAAATATTTTTAAAGCTGTGACCAGTTTTTCAGTGATCTTTTGTCTTGATGGTTGCTCATATGAGAGCAGTTAAACTGGACAAAACAAAATGCAGTTTGATGGTTGGATTTTACGTGGTGGTATAACTTACTTTTGCTTGTGTCTTTGGCAGGGTGGAGAAGGAAAAGGCACAGGCAGTTGAACAACAGGCTAAGGTTAGTGAACAGAAGAAGGCAGAGGAGTTCAAGGCCCAATTGGAGGCTCAGCTAAAACACCAACGTTTGGCTGCCCAGCAGGTGGGGAGCTGTTGGTCGTCCCAGCAGTCAGCAAACTGCTCTGCTCAGCACATGCATCATAGCCTGGGAAATGCAGTTAGCCCTTGCTTTTACACCATTTCTCAAATACTTCCAACTGCAGATTAAACCATCAAACAATGCTGCTGCCACTGTATACATCTGTTATTTTGAAACAGGGTTAATGCAGAGGTTTGTTCTGGATTGCCTGTTTTTCACCCACGTCATTTATAACACTTTAGAAAGGTTTAGTTTGTTATCATTTTAAAGAAGGCTGGGAAGCACCATCTCCAGGTAAGCTTCTCAGTGTTCTGTGTGGGATGGAAAGCTGCCTTGGAATACAGCTGACTTGGGAATACAACTGCATTTCATGCTTCACTCAAATTGAATCTTTTGATTTTATTCTATCTTACATTATCTGAGTTAAGCCCATTGATAATTTCATTTAAATATATGTAGATATGTATATGTATTTACATTTAAATGTATGCAATTAAAATTAGGAAATCTGATGCCATGTTGGTATTTCACATACATTATTAAGAACTGTGCTTTTTCTCAACATATTCCTTCTTCATTTCATCTGCCCTGACAAAAACCTATTAGCAGTGAATAAGTGCTTCTGATTTGTGGGCATTACTACAATATAGTGCTGGAATTTAAATTAGATAAATACAGATATAATTCCAGTAACATGGGAAAAAATGTTAGATTAGTTGATATTTTAGAAGAGCCTGCTGATACATCCCTTCACTAAGGGGCACTCTAGATTTAAAATGCTTTTTCAACAGTTACAGCACAGAAGGTCACTGGGTAAGGTAAGGGATTTTGAACCTAATTTTTTTAAGCAGGCTGAAAACTGGATTTAAATTTAAAATAATAGTTTTAAAAATTGCATTGTCAGTGGTGAAACAGAATGATACAGTCTGGTTTTTTCTGTAACTGGCAGGATCTCAGTGCAGGAAGCTCTAAATTTAGGAATGCTAATAGTAAACTCTGTGTTGATGATGATGTACCAATTACTGACATAGATGCATGTACATGGTCAAAGCCAAATATAGATGGATATTTTTTGAAGTTTTTAAAATCTTTCTGATTAATCTGAGACAAATTAATATGTTGTGCAGGGTTTTTTTAAGTAAAATGTGCAGTGAAACTAACATGAGGCAAGGATTTAAAAGTTGTTATAAAGGAAAATTTCTGGCTGTGTATTCTAAGCAGATTTGTAGTTCTAGAGATCAAGGAGCCTATTCTTCAATCCTAATTTGAGCTAAAATCCTACCAGAAGCCTTTACCTCTCAGTGCTGGGTAGAGACAATGTTGATGTTGTAAAATCTGAAAATACTAATTATCTCTTTATTCCATTTTTTTTCTGAACAGAAACGGCTGGAGCAGCAGAAGCAGATCCCTGCAGGAGGTGTGGTCCCTGCAGCCAGCACAGCCAGCAGCACTGCAACCACAGTGTCCACACCCCAGAAAGTCGTGGTGGGCCCTCTGACAGGCCCTGTCCCCACAGGAACCAAAGTTGTGCTCACCACTAAAGTGGGGTCTCCAGCTACAGTAACATTCCAACAGAACAAGAATTTCCATCAAACTTTTGCTACTTGGGTTAAACAAGGCCAGTCTTCAACAGGTAAGGAATCATTTGGCATGGAAGGAGCATTGCTGGAGTTCATCCTGTGTGTGCATCACATCACATCTTCTCCAGACATGCAACATTATTACATTTCTGGTTGTCTTTGCTCTTAACTCTTGCTATGCCAGAAGGACATTTCTGAGATTATATCTGTCTAGTTTTTCCTTGTTCTGACTTCTGCTAGGAAGACTCATTTCTGACCTGTCTCATTAATTACTGACAATTTTTGTACCAGTATCATTCATGAAAGCATTCTATGATGTAACATACTGTTTCCAATAAAGAACCTTTACCAAAGAAAGCATGACACATTAAAAAAAAAAAGTAATCCTGTAGTTTGCTGTTTCATGCTTGAAAAACAGTCATTTCATTGACTAATGATTCTGCTCTAAACCTGCCTGTTCTGTGTGCCTCAATAGCCACTAGCACAGCTGCCAGCTCAGCCACAACCATTGCCAGCACAGGGCAGACCTTCCAGCTCTCAGGCAGCCCAGTAACGATGGCAGGGAAAGTGATAACTAAGCTGCCACTCCCTGCAAACAGCAAGATTGTTGCCGTCAATGTGCCATCAACTCAAGGAGGTAGGGCAAAGGGAACTGAATAAAAACTGTATTCCAGCTTGCTGTTTAATTCTCCTTTGACTATTTTCCCAGTGAAGTAAACTGTGACGTGAAGGGGGAAGAATATATTTTACATATATATATAAAAAAATACAAGCTTCTACAGCTTGTTCCCCCTGTGTTGCATATTTGTGTCTGTAAGGGGAAAAATGCAAGTTTTTGGCCTATAAATTATTCTGCTATTCATAGCACAAAATTAGGAGCTTTATTTTGAACAATGTGGAATGAAGCATGCTTTTTCTTTTTGTTATCTAAATCACCAAAAAAACTTTCTTCACAGAAGTATTAATGCCTACAGCTGCTCTTCACTGATGAGCAGGAGTTTGACTCCAAACTAAGATTAGCATTTTTGATTCTTGCCTCAAGAAGAGGACTTAATTTTTTTGAGATTTGTGAATGTATATTGAACAGAAAAACTCAATTCTCTGTCTCCATTATATTTAGCATCTGAGCACATCATGAAGGCTGCAGATTTTGTATTGAAATTTTATAGGTGACAGGAGAAACATTGGCCATTTTCTTCAGCACCACAGTGTTGTAGGTGAAAGGTGTTTAAACTGCTCTCCTACATTTGAAATTAATCAGATTATGGCTTTTAATGGTTGTATAACACTAATTTGTGGCACTCTGTCAATGCAAGGACTTCTTTGCAGTTACCATCAAACTGATCTTTGTGAAGATTCACACTTTCCTTAATCTTTTCTAAAATATCTGTTTCTTAACTTAAAATGTAGTTGGACTGTGGACAAAGCATAATGCTGCTTCTTTTTACAATATGACAAAGGCTTTCCCAAGAAATGTTGAAAGACTCAAAGGTATTTTAGAAACCTGGAGACTTTGTTCTAAATGCCACCCTGGAGTTGCATTTACTTCTTTTGCTGGCCATTAGGTCATTAATGAATTCTCAATTTTTCTTTAATTAGGTGTGGTTCAAGTTCAGCAAAAGGTATTGGGTATCATTCCATCAACTACAGGTGCAAGTCAAACCTTTACTTCATTCCAGCCAAGGACAGCAACTGTAACCATTAGGCCAAACACCACAGGGACATTAGGAACAACAAGCACTTCACAAGTAAGATGTTTTTCTCAATGTTATTTAATTTAAAAAAAATGTAAGTGTGTATGTTATTTAACTCAAAAAAACTTAAGTGTGTAGACTTTAAGTTATTGGCAGATATTAAAAGTTCTGGCTAATCACTTTCCAATGGTTTTGGCTCGTCTCAGCAATGGTGTGTATGGATCCTTTATTCCAAAGAGGAACAACAGTTCCCTGCAGCTGGGAAAATTAAAACACATGTTGAAACCCATTCAGGGAATATTCTAGGGGCTTTTTCCTCAAGCTGACAGGTGGTTTTCTCTCTGGTGTGCTCAGGTGGTGCAGGGGACGCCGCTGCGCCCCGGGATGACGGTGATCCGGACCCCGCTGCAGCAGCCCACCCTTGGCAAGGCCATCATTCGAACACCTGTAGTGGTGCAACAAGGTATTCTGCCAGCCAGTAGGTTCACTTTAATATTTCAATTCCCAGTGTGAATTCCATGGTTTGTTTCTTCATCAATTCATTGTGACCCAATGCAAAAATCCCTCATTTTGATGCTCGACTAATGCCTTTTTCAGCTTTTGGATGTGTTTGTAGGAGGCTTTGTCAATGTTATTTATCATTGACAGATTAATTTTAAGTCCATTCATTTGGGGGAAAAAATCAAAACTGAAAAACCCTAAAAACACATAGAGTAATTGTGCATTGAGAAAGCCCTTTTTTTGTATGTTTTTTTATTAAAAAGAAGCTCAGTGTTTGAAAGTTCTTTATATGCATGCAACTGTAGTTAAAATATTTTGCAGACATTTTTCAATCACACAGGTGGTTTGTAAAGAAAATTTATGTGCAAACTGCAGTGTTTGCTTCTCCTGTCTGATCACCATCACACCACACCCCATTACAATTTTTGACTTGGGGGTTTGCTGTGCTTATGGTTAAAAAGTGAAAATGTGTTTCTTAGCTCAAATTGTTCTCTTACAGGTCAGACCCAGCAAGTGGTGACTCAGATAATCAGGGGTCAGCCTGTCTCAACAGCAGTTTCTAGTACCAGCACAGCTTCTTCCAGCACTGGGCAGAAAACCATCACAAGTTCTGGGACAGCCCCTCAACAAGTTCAGCCTCAGACCCCAGCACCACCCCCTCGCCCTCAGCAGGGCCAGGTGAAGCTGACAATGGCCCAGCTCACCCAGCTCACACAAGGGCAGGTAAAGCACTGGACAGCCCTGGGTGTGGAAGTGTGCTAACCCATCCTGCCTTTGCATTTCAGCACTGTAGTGCCTGTCCCCTTAAATTTATGTGTCTGGCTTCATTTAGGATGAGCATTGGCATAATTACAGACTGAAAGCAGCTTAAATAGTAAATAAATATAATCAATAGTAAATACAAAGTAAGTAGTTTTAATAGTAAAGTTTTAACTCCTGCTTCCTGTTGTTCCCAGTAAGGTAACTGGCATCAGGAGTGTTCAGCAGCATGAAAAAAAATCTTTAATAGCAGTAAGGGACATAATTATTCTGTATGGTCTGTTTTGTAGACGTGCAGATCATAATTTTGATTACTTGTCTTTTGATTTGATGTGAAGATCTGGTTTTCATTCATGCTATCCAGAATCTCAGAGCAAAAGTTGCAATATCTGTGAGCAGAGGAAGAAAAAGTTCTTACAACTTCTGCTCAGATCATGAAGGTCTGTTGGCAAAAAATAAGTTGAGAGTCATTTTTTGGGTAAAAATAAATGTCTGATTTACCACAACATCTGTTCTTCAAACTATAAATAATTCATATAAATGATTGCAATGTACAGACTGCTCGTTGCCAAATAAGGTTTTTTGTAGGTGGAAAAAGACTTGGAGTTTAAGCTGAAGGGGAGGGTAGGTTTAGATTAGATATTGGGAAAAAATTCTTCCCTATGAGGGTGAGGAGGCTCTGGCTCAGTTTGCCCAGAGCAGCTGTGGCTGCCCCATCTCTGGAAGTGTCCAAGGCCAGGTTGGTGGGGCTTAAAGCAACCTGGGATAGTGGAAGGTGTGGGTGAGTTTTAAGGCCCCTCCCAACCTAAACCATTCTGTGATTCTATTAGTTTCTACACCAAAGAGTCAGAATTGTGTTGTGTTCTGTGGGTTCACAAAATGTGTCACTCCAACCCGGTCACCTGTTGGAGATAGAATTGTTCAAAGAGTCCTTGAGTATTTGGTGATCTCATATGCTGATTTTAGATCTTAGGAGTATGGTTTGTGATAAAAATACTGAATTCTGAAATCCAAACCCCTAATTGTTCTGATTTTCAGCAAAGTCTGTCTAAGAATTACATCACTAATACATCAATATTAACTTTTTTTTAGGGTGGCAGTCAAGGCTTAACTGTGGTAATTCAGGGACAAGGTCAAACTACTGGTCAGTTACAATTAATCCCTCAGGGTGTGACTGTAATACCTGGTCCAGGACAGCAGCTTATGCAAGCAGCTATGCCAAATGGTACAATTCAGAGATTTCTGTTCACCCCACTACCAGCAGCTGCTACTACAGCTAGCACAACTACAACCACCGTTTCTACTTCCACCTCGGGTAAGCACTGTTCTGTTCAGCAGAAAAAAAGCTTCCATTTCAATTGCATGGGAGAACTTATACAGCTGGAGGTTGTCTGTTATTGCAGTAAATGCTGTGAAAAATGCCAATCACTTGTTTTTTTTAAATTTTAAAAGTTTAATAGTAATAAAATTGTTATAAAAATAGTAATGCACTTAGGGTAATAATAATTTGGACAATTTGAATTAGGACAATATGAGACAATAAAGACAAAGAGTTACAGATGTCCAGGTACCTTTTTCTGGGCAGCACAAGCCCGAAACAGGACACACATTAAATGAGCATTAACCCTTAAATGCAATAGCCTGTTGCATATTCATACACCTCATACATGATGCATAAATTCCATTCAAATACAGGATTCTGCCGGGTCAGTGTCAGCTTCTTCCTCTGAATTCTTACAGCACCTTCGAGGTGGGAAGAAATTCGTTTCTTCTGATAAGAGGGCAATAAATTCTTTTTCTCTGAAAGATTTAGGTGTCCTGTGGCTGCTATCTCTGTGCGAGTCCTTTCTTTAAAGTATCTTACATAGTTTCTATTTTAACATTTTTTTATAACCTAAAACTATATTTACCACACTACTTAAGACAATTAATACAACATTACTTTCTAACACAACACATATAACATTCATTTGAATATTTGCGAAAAGCCAATCATAAAATACGCATTTTTCACAATGTGTTGGAAGTGCATTGCAGAGTCTGTTGAGTTCCTGCACGGAGCTTTGCAGTAGTTCCAGAGGGTTTGGGTTATAAAGGCTCATAGCAGTGCCATTTGCAATTAATGGACCCCTGGTTTGTGTTTGTGTGTTCACAGGTGCGGGGGAAGCCAAGTTCCAGAGGGTTTGGGTTATCAAGGCTCATAGCAGTGCCATTTGCAATTAATGGACCCCTGGTTTGTGTTTGTGTGTTCACAGGTGCAGCTTTGCAGTAGTTCCAGAGGGTTTGGCTCAGCCCTCCAAGTCTCCGGCTCTGTCCCCAGCCCCGGCCCCGGGGCTCTCTCCAGCGCCGCCCACGGGGCTGCTCCCAGGCCAGGCCCAGGCTCAGCATCCAGCTCAGGTGCAAACTCCAACCCCACAGCCCGCTCTGATGTGTCCCCACACTCCCATCCGAATTCCAGCTCGGCTGCAGCAATCCCAGCCTCAGGTTCAGACCTCGGGCACAGCCCTTGCAATACTCAAAGTTTAAATCAGGTTCTTGTGCAGTGCCCAGCTCATCTTCAGCTGCCACTCCAGCAGCCTCCAACAGGTGTCATTGCAATGCCCCAGCTCCAGCAGCAAGTGGAATTCCTCTCTCAGCTGCAGCCCCGTGTTGGGGCTCAGATCCCAGCCCAGCAGGGCAGTGTGCCCCACATCCAGCCTCAGTTACCCCTTGAGGGCCAGCAGTGTAGCCCAGCTCAGGCTCAGCAGGTGGCCAGGGTGGTGGCAGTGCCAGCAGCTTCTGTGCAGGAGCAGCTGCACTGAGTTCAGCAGCTCAGGGAGCAGCAGCAGAAGAAAAAGCAGCAGCAGATAGAAATTAAACGTGAGCACACCCTTCAGGCTTCTAATCAAAGTGACATTATCCAGAAACAGGTAAAGTTAACAGGAGGAAATTAACAAGTAATGAATGAAAGAAATCTAATTTCAAATGCCTGTTCTTGTTAACAATGTTAATACATTTGATAGGCAGTTAATTTGATTCTTTCAAAGATAGTGCCCGATTGCTGTTGGCAATTTGAGGACATGTTCCAAGTTAATTCAGCACATCAAGTCACTTGTACCGTGTTTGCATTCTTCTGTCACCTTGATTCAGTTTACCATTAGCTGCTGGGACAAATCCATCTCTATTCTCAATTCAGGAAAGATAGGTCAGAGCTAGGAGAGCTGATGGGCAGAACACACGTGCAGAACTTTCATTACCTGAAAACTGAGGTTCCAAAGAGATATCTGAAATGTGACGCTGTTGGACGGCTGTGGGGCTTTAAAAGTATATAAAGGACTATGACCACTTTTAAAATAACCAGTCACTGAGGAAATACAGTCAATTTACATTTAGTTCCTGGGTTCAAACTTGACATAAGCAAAATATCCTATTCTGGGGGTGATGGTGTTCTTTCTCAATTTCTTTTTGAATTTTCAAATAATTGTTTTAAACAAGCACTGCTCGCCTGATAAAATCAGCTTTATTTTGTCATCCAGTGAAATAAATGACACTTTAACTTAGGAAATGTCCTGGTTCTCCCCATAATACTGTGAAATACTGGCTAAGTTTTCATCTTTTATTTTGGATTCTATATCATCCTACAGGTGGTTACGAAGCAGAATGCTGTCATAGAACATTTGAAGCAGAAGAAGACACTGACTCCAGCTGAGAGGGAAGAAAATCAGAGGTGAATGTGCATCACAGTGCATTCGTAGATATCAAATTTTTCATTTATTGCATCTTTTCATGGTATCATAATGCAATGCTGGTTTGTCAAAACCTGCTTGAAGAAGAGTTGCAATATAAAATTGGTTAGAGTAACACTTAAAAGTAACTTTCATAATGATCTTTATTTCATCTTCTGTAATCTCAATTTTTTTTTATAATATGTTTTTAAGTATTGTCACATATTGTGTTTGAAGTTGGCCACAGTTTTTAAACTCAAGTAAAGAAGCACAGAATGGAGAATTAATGCTTCTGCTGTAAAAAAAAGCCTGGATTTTGTTTGTCCTTTATCATGGCCATGTGTTTCCATTCTTGTCCCTGCACATCCCACTCTACAGAAGGAGCTGAAGAGTTGGAAGACAGATTGACAAACTGAGAGATTTTATGCTTGAAGCTGTTAAACAGAAATTTGGAGTGTTTGTCATTTGTCTTGGGATTATTTTGACTCCTTTTCACACATGCAGTTGCTCCAATTAGATAATCACAAGTGTGTGTCAGATACTAAGAAAAAGAAGAGTATGTTCTATAAAATTTTGATCATCAAATCACAAGCTCAGTTGATTACAACACTATCCCTGGGTGCCACTCCTTTACTGTTCACAGTTGCATAAAGAAAAAGATGTATTGGATATGCTCTTTGTTTCATGGTGTCAGATAACCAAATAGGTGTTTCGACTGACAAAAGCCCAATTTAAGAGAAAGATGAAAAAAAATGGTTCTAACTAACTTGGTGGTGCAGCTGCTTTTGCATCTCACTGATTTATTCTTCTTCAAAAATACAGTATGGGGATCTTTAATCTGTGAAAAAAACAGACTAAAGTAGATACAGGGTAGGTATAAAGAGCAAACTAAACAAAATTGTATGACCCTGCAAATATTTATCTACATATTCCATTTGTCATCAAAATCCAGCTGTCTATCAAAGGACAAAATATCTGAGACCACAGAGTTGCCAGCAGCTGCTTGTCCTGGCCATTGCTATTCTGCTGTTTCCTCTCAGCTCAGTGGGAGTTGTTTTTCATGGTCACTCTGGCAACAAGAAGCATTTGGTTTTCTAATGGTTTTGGAAAAGAATGGGGAAGGGAAAAGTAAATTCAGAAGAACCCCGATACATTCGTTTTCTAATTGAAATATAAAGCAAAGTAAATGAAATGTGCAAAACAAGTGAGCAGGAAAATAGATTTATAGTTGAAGGTACAACAAGCAGACAAAAAACTCATCTTGAGCTGTCATTAGTGGAGGAATTGGGAACTGTTTAGAGTGAATTCTATACAGTGAAAAGTGTTTGTCAGTCCTTATGCCAAAACACAAAATCTTTGTAGTATTTCACTAGAGCATAGAAATGTCTGTTTTTGAAGAAGTTGCAGGCTTCCAACTCACTTTCATGCATCAGAATAAAAATCCAGCTCCTTCAAACAAATTGAGGAAACTGAATTGAGCGAAAATCTCTCTCATCCTACTAAAGCCAAAGCTTTGTTGGGAATCAGATGGGGGAGGGGAGGAACAATTAGTACTCAGATCATTTAAGTGAAATTGGGATTGGCCCTCTTGAGCCTAACAAGGGACTTGATCTCTCCCAGCAGTGCTCTAGTAAATAAGCAGGAGTGGAAGCACTGGGTGTTGCTAAATTTACCTTGTACATCTTAGGAAATACAATAATGAGCTTGCAGTGACTGGAGAATTGATTCTGCATTCTCAACTGGGAATAAACAGGCAGGTCAGCACAATGTCCTTTTCCTTTATTCCTTCCCCAGAATGATTGTGTGCAACCAAGTGATGAAATATATTCTGGATAAGATAGACAAAGAAGAAAAACAGGCAGCTAAGAAACGGAAGCGAGAAGAGAGTGTGGAGCAGAAGCGGAGCAAACAGAACGCGACCAAGCTCTCAGCTCTGCTTTTCAAGCATAAAGAGCAGCTGAAAGCTGAAATACTGAAAAAAAGAGCACTTCTGGACAAAGATCTGCAGATTGAAGTGCAGGTAAGGACAGAGTCTCAAAGGCTAATTTGATGTTAAGCTGGGGAGAGTAACTCTGTGTTAATCTTTGTCTGTTTACTTAGTGAGATTTTAAGGAAATTTACAGGAAGAAGCTGTGGTTGTGGATCTCTGCAAAGCTGCTCATATGTCCTTTGAGGACCTCTTGGTTTTCTTCTGGACTGAAATTACCTTCTTTCACGAAACAGCTTCTGATAAGTTACAGCCAGTGGGCCACTGTAGCCCAGGAATGTCATCCCTTAATATTACGTGAATTGTAGGTTCAGAACATGAAAAAATGCATATTTAAATGGATTTAATTGTTTTCTTTTGGTTAAGCTTGGGGATTTTTGCCTAGATTTTAACCCTGTCTTGCAATAATCATATGAAGTGCCTCCCTCTATTTATTCATTTAATACACTTCAGGAGGAGCTAAAGAAAGACTTGACTAAAATTAAGAAAGAAAAAGAGCGAGCCCAGGCAGCAGCTGCTGCAGCAGCAGCCGCCGCGGCCGCCGCCGCTGCCCCACCAGCACCGCCACCAGTGCCACCAGCACCGCCACAGCTGCCAGCAGCCAGTGTCACCTCCTCCTCCTCCACCACTGTCCCCGTGCCAGTCTCCTCCCAGAAGAGGAAACGAGAGGAGGAGAAAGATTCCTCAGCTTCCAAGTCCAAGAAAAAGAAAATGATTTCTACTACCTCAAAGGAAACGAAGAAGGACACAAAGCTTTACTGCATCTGTAAAACGCCTTACGACGAGTCCAAGTGAGTAGCGATGCCCCAGCCCCTCCTGCATGTCCTCAGCTTTAGGGCTAGTGTCAGCTCTTAGTGCCAGGTAGTGCTAGAAGTGGAGCTAGTGGCAGGTTATTGCAGGGATCACTGAGGTGTAGAGAATAAAGTCTCTATTTTCCACTAGCAGTTACAAATATTAACATACTCGATTGATACTGTTACTGTGCGTGGTTTATATTTTACTGTTTGCATGTCTCCATTGTGTGACCTTCCTGTCTCACATGCACATACTCCTTTCTTTTTTTCCCTCTGCTCTGTTACTCTTTCTTTTGCCGTTTTGCCTCTGCCTCAGAAGCAAGTGACAATTTGGTTTGAGCAATTCCTTCTGAAGAAGCAGTTGATGTTCTTCAGAAGTAGCTTCGGTACCGTCTTCCAATAAGTGCCTTTTTTTTGTAAGGCAGTACCAGTAAAGGGGGCTCCGAGTCACTGGACTGCAGTTCACTTTGGACAATGTTTCAGGGAGAAATGGTTTCTATGCGTTATTATTTGTATGCTAGGGTTGATAAAAATGAATATTCAAGCATTTGACAAAGTGAAAACTGCAGTTCTCTGTAGTTTGATTCTGACTGTGAATGAGGACAAGTATTTACTCTGTGTACAGTGCTTGTGAAGAATTGGTGCGAGTACTGGAGTGGAGAATCCAGAGGATTCCAGGGGTTAGTGTTACATGTTGCTGCTTTAGCTAGAGGTGACTAACAGCAGTAGTTAGTAATGGTTTTCTCACATCTGAGAGCTGTGCAGAGATGTATGAACAATAAATTTGACTTCAGGCCAATTCCAAGTAAGTTTCAATACCCAAAAGTAAGAACTGGTATCGTTTGATTGTACTTCAAGGGCTGATAACAGGGAAACCATAGATCTGGAGTGGTGCATTCGCTCCATGTGTCATGGTTCTTTGTTCCAAGTTTAGGGCCAGGACTAGGGGATCTCTTGAGGTTCCTTCTAGCCTTGTTTGGGTTTTAATTATGTCTTTTAACAAAGTTGAGGTATTTAAGGGTTTTTTTCACCTTGGTTTTGAGTAGCTCTGACCATTGCACTGTGACTTCAGTGTGGGAAATGGGGCTGCTCCTTGGACTGCCAGTGCTGCAGGAAGAGCAGAATGATGCTCTGGCTGTTATGTCACTGTCACCTCTGAGAGGGGTCCCCGGCCTCACTTAACTTTGTGTCTGTGTCAGGTTTTCTGTCATCCAGTGTACTTAGGAGGGACCCTGTTCTCTGATTGTGATAACCAGAGGTTTGTGTGTTACTGCATCTGGACTTAGTGAGTGAGCAGAGGGATTTGTTTGTCAGACTTTGTGTTACTCCAGTGGTCATAGAGTGAATTTTGGTAGCTTGAATTCAGAAATGTGCTTCAGTGCACTGAATAAAACATCAAGACAAAGAAATGTTAATAACTCATTAGTATCCTTAGCAATATGATTGAGCTTTCTGCTGTATTCTGTGAATTTTAAATTTGATGCTCCTACAAATGATGTCTGTACTGTTGAAGTACAGAGTCCTTTCTCTCTTTGGAAAGGAATTAGTCAAGTTTTAAAACAGTTTTCTGAGAATTTTTTTTAATTTTTTAATGTATACGTAGGATCTTCCTCTTTGTGCTGGTGTCTCTTTTCTACTTCAGAAAAGATGGTTGTGCTACTTGAAAAGCCAAGTGGCTTTTTGTGGTATTTTACGAATACCCTGTGTATTTTCTTTGATTGAGTAAAACCTTGTAAGTTGTTTTGTGCTGTGCATTTTATTGCAGATCTCTTATCTTTAGTTCTCATTCATGTTACTCCAGGATTACAGGGATTTGCTGACACTGTTTTCAAGGATGGTCAGTAAGGATATCTTTCTAAGATTCCTACTGAGATTCCAACTTATTTGTTAAATCATAATGTGGCACCTGCTCCACATTCCAGTGGCAAGGTTTAGCATCTACACCTGGATGCAAATGTGCTCCCACATCACCAGGAGCAGCCACAGCCCCCCTTGGGAATGGGGTGCAGGCTGAGTTTGCTGAGAGTTGTCAGAATCTATGTCTGGCCGTTCTTTATGGAAATTGGGTTGTGTGATATTTATTTTAGGATTTGCCTGACTGAAAAAACAAGAGAAAAGGCAGGATCTGAGCATCAGGATGTGTGCAGAGGCCCAGGAAATCAGAGATGCTTCCTGTGGAACATGGGGTAGCTGCTGCCCTGTTGGTGCCATGGTGTCCCCAGGGTGTTGTTGCCTGCAGGCTGTCAGGGTGGCAGGAATTCCTACAGCAGCACCTGGCAGGGGGTTGGGGTCTCCAAAATCCAGGAGGATGAAGGATCTGACTCCGCTTGCTTTTGCTTAGGCAGAGAGAATGGATGTGAGCGTCGCCCATCTGGTTGTCACTGGTCATAGGTGTGTTCTGAGAGATCCATACACGAGTTACAAACATCCTGGCATAATATTTTACACTTTTGTCACATCATTCTGTGCAAGGTCCCATCCCCATGATTCTGTCCCTGGTTCCCTTCACTTTGTGTCATACCATACCTGGTTCTGTCACACAGCTGTGTCTGAGAGAAAGCATTATTCACTCAAAATCCCACTTTGTCACAGTTTTAAGTAGTTTATTATCAATTTTTCAGTGCACACCCTCCCAAAAAAAGAAACCACCAAGATTTGAAATTGACAATCATGCCCTGACCCCATTTTCTTTGGTATCATGTTACACCAAGACGTACCTACACACTGCTGGTTGCATGTTCTTGTAGTGTACTCGTAACTCCTAGTTGGTGTTTGCGCTTTGCTTTTGTTTTTTAAATTAACTGAGACCTACATTTTCAAACCTTAAAGAGATGTTTCAGTGGCTTTTGAGCTGCAATTTTGAAAATGTAAACCTTTTCCTTTGGCCTTGTCTTTTTGTGCCTTTGACAGTTTTTCACACATGCCTTGAAGCCAGTAGATTGTTAGCCCATAGCTTTGTCAAAGTCTGGTTACATATTAATATGTACATATTAATACATGTGCATTTTGATGAATTAAAATTGACCCAGGTGACCTTACTGCCAGTCTAGCTGCAGCATGAGATGTTAGTTTGTAAGGAATAGGGAGCAGGGAAGCTGAGACAGAAGGTAGCCCAGCATCAAATGCATCAGAGAGAAATGCAGGGAAAAGTGCCATGCCATTTGAAATGACAATTACATTGTCATTTTCATTGTGAACACTTTTAGGTTCTATATTGGCTGTGATCTTTGTACTAACTGGTATCATGGAGAATGTGTTGGAATCACAGAAAAGGAGGCTAAGAAAATGGATGTGTACATCTGTAATGAGTGTAAACGGGCACAAGAGGGCAGCAGTGAGGAGTTGTACTGTATCTGCAGAACACCTTATGATGAGTCGCAGTGAGTTCGGATAAGAACCTCTTATTCCATGTCTAGGTAGCAAAACTGCTCTGACTGTGCTTTCCTGTTCCTTGCAAAGAGTAAAAAACGAGTTATTCTGCATATATTGTATTCATTCGCAATACAAATTGCTTTCCAGTAATTGTCTCCCCCTCCCGAATGTTTCTGTTCAGTAAATGTTTAGGAAAAGTCAAGTCCCTCAGGGCAGTCAAAATGTATTGTGGTTTTTCCTTTTAACAACAAACTACTAAAACACTATGTACTTTAAATTGGGATTTGTTTTCTTTTTTATTTTATTTTCTTTAACAGGGGATGGATTAGAAAGACTAAAAGACAAATGCTGTATTTAGTGGATTTTTTTGTGCTTTAATCTGATCTGGCTGGAGAATATAATTTTACTGTGGGGGGGTATATGGTTGGTATATGATCATACATGTGTGAATTATATACATCTTTTACTGTAAGGCTTTGTGTCATAGAATACTCCCTCTGTATTCAGTTACAAGGCTGAAGCTTCCATATGAAAAGTGCTTGTATGGAGTGAAACAAGCCCTAGTTGTAGTCCAGTTTGTGCAAAATGCATCTTGAATTGGTTTGGATACTGGCTGGGTGAGGCTTCTGGCTTTACACTGTTCCTTTCATCTCTAAAGCAGAGGAATTATTTTTGAAATCTTGATTGCTTGAAAGTATAAAATTTAGGAACATGTTTTGAAGTGGTCTGTAAATACAAAATCAGTTGGAGTAGAATTTGTCACTCTGAAATCTGGCGTTACTGTTGTCTTTAATCATGCCAAGTATCTGCTTGTGTGCAGGGGATGGCAGGTTTATGTGGTTAAATGTAAGCTGGATTTGAGCTAGATGAAGGCTCTGACTCTTGGTTTGGCTCTTGCAGATTTTACATTGGCTGTGACCGGTGTCAGAACTGGTACCACGGGCGCTGCGTGGGCATCCTGCAGAGCGAGGCCGATCTCATCGATGAGTACGTGTGCCCCCAGTGCCAGTCCACAGAGGATGCCATGACTGTGCTCAGCCCCCTCACTGATAAAGACTATGAAGGCTTGAGGAGGGTCCTGCGCTCCTTGCAGGTGAGGATGAGGATGGCAGCACCAGGGAGTGTGACAGACCAGTGGGTCTGGCAGGAAGAGGGGATTTCTCCTTATTAGCTCTGAAATTTGGGGAATAGCAAAGCTGTGCCAGCTGCAAACCTGCTTGGTGTTACTGTGCTGAGGAGTATTTACAATAATTAGTAAATCACTGCTCCTGGGTGGGTGAAACTAAACAATCCCTTCATTGAAAGGCTTTTAAAGGAAGCAGATTTAGAATCCCAAAATGGAGAGTGGGAGCCCAGCTGCACAGGGTATGGAAGGTGCAGTGTTCTGTTCTCAGATCAGTTTGCTGTGGGTTGTTATCCACACTTCCTTACTTTAATTGAGTGTTACCAGATTTCAGGAGAGTTCTCACAGGGGAACATCAGCATGTAAATGATGGCATCCTCATAATAAGAATTATGTACACTGTCTGATATTTCTGGTTTGTCTGTCACTCCCAAATAGGCTTTTCTGCTACAACTATAAGGAATTTTTACGAATTCTGGTAAAATCCTTTAAATTATGATAACAGAAATCCTGTAAGTAATATTTTGCATTGCCTGTATTTCACATACATTTATAAAAGTGTATTAATTTCAGGGTACTTGAAAGCGCTCTCAGTAAATTCATGCCATACTTTTCCATGCAGCCTGTTCAGCACAGTATCCTGTTATGTCTGAATTTCAGTTTCCTGTTTTGAAGCCCAGCTACTGGGTCACTGACATTTAAAACTTTACCCAATCATCAGATGAGAACTGGTTCCTTTTCCTTTCCTTCTTCCTGAAATTCAACTCCAGACCCCAACAGATAAAAGGATGACAATATTTACCTATTAATAGTGCCTAATTTAACTTAATTGTATGTTTTCATTCTCTCCTGTTTCCTTGCCAGGCTCACAAGATGGCATGGCCATTCCTAGAACCAGTAGATCCCAACGATGCCCCAGATTATTATGGTGTCATCAAAGAACCAATGGGTAAGTGTTGATGAGAGCAGCCTCAGTGAGTGGGTTTGGCCTTTGGAATAGCAAGTTATTCATTTAATAATAATTCATTTCCTGCTGCCCTCTTCCAGCCATATTTTCCAAAATACCCAGGTTAGGCAGGTGAAACACTGTGATTCTCACTGATACATTCAGAAGTTCCTGAGGGCTGTTTTATCTGCTCTTAGGCTGACTCCTCCACCCTAATGCTGCCAGTCTTACAGATGAAAGTGGAAGTCAGTGCAGCAATAGCATAGAATTCATGGCTTTAAATTTCTGTATTCTAAGAGGACTATTTTTTTCTGTCTTTGTAATGAGCTCCTCCTCCAAAGGTTGGGATATGTAATCCAGAGGCTGAGGAGGAGGTGATGCTGTGGAAGTGTGACAAGCACCTTAAGATGGAGTTCAAAATTATCTTCCTCTGACTTGATAGTATAGTAAATTTTGTATTATGTGTAATTTTTCCTTAAAGCTGCAGGGAAAAAAAGGATTCAGATGTTGTGAATGTGGGCAAAGTGGAAGGGGAGATGCTGCAGCTTTCCAGTGCTTTACTTTGATCTTCTTAGAGCTCACCAGTTAAAACTGGATAAGCACTTGCATGTGAAACCTCCTAGGAAAATCTACCTCCTGACAGAAATGGTGTTGGGAATGTTATTTCTTTCCTTACAGTGTTGAACCAATACCTTTCCAAGTCTCCAAATGAGAGCCAGTGTGTCATTTGAGCTTTCTCACCTACTCTTTACTCATCCTAGAAAAGGAAAGTTCAGTTTAGTATCTTGGCAAAATGTTTTGGTATTTTGACTGAAAATAATATTTTGTTTAGGAATTGTGTCCTTTTCCTGTTCCAAAGTTTTGGACTGTGCTGTTATGATAATGCTGAACAACTCTTATTTCATGATAGATGGGTTAAAGTTTATAAGGAAAGCTCAAATAAAAGTATTATTGATGGAGTATACAAAAGTGCATTTAACCCTTTCTGACTTAAATAAGGGGAGAAGACATTGGTAATACAAGTAAATCTGACTAAAATACACCAGGTAATGCAGATCTATCTGCAGTTGTTTGCACACATTCTGGCAGCACTGGCATTTCAAAATAAGCACCTCAAGGCATTTTCCAAGGGCAGATAGTTGTTTTTCTGGCTAAAAGTGCCACTAGACACTTACTCAGCTATATTTATATTTGACAAGTTTTGTTCCTCTCCCTGTTTTTAATTGATATTTGCATTAGAACAGGACAATTACTACTCACATCACCATTTCTGTCTCCTTAATGTGTCTGGTCAGTAAGGATGAGAGCTCTGGCATTTTGCATGACCTTGCACTTGAAATCTTTCATCTGTGCCGTGTGTAATGTGCACATGCCCACGAGAATTGATTGCTCAAAGCAAGGCGGGAATTCAAAGAATAATCAGTAGGTGATGGCTGTTTCATGTACATCCTCATTCTCTGACCTTCTCCCTTCATTTCTTCACAAAAAGTGGGAGCTCCTTGCAAAGGTTTTCCCTGGTCATGGCGATTCTTGCATTTTATTGAATTTACCTGCACACAACATATTCATGCCTAAGGGTCTCTTCTGAGGGAGAGCTGCTGCTGTCACCAGTCACAACCAGAATTCCTGGAAAGCCTCTAATCTGGATAATGCCTTGTTTCCCACAGTCTTGACAACGTAGATTTCTGTTTAGGATGAAAGTCTCTCATTTAAATAATCTTTGGTTTCTTTAAAGACCTTGCTACCATGGAAGAAAGAATCCTGAAACGTTACTACAAAAAGGTGACGGAGTTTGTGGCAGACATGACCAAAATTTTTGATAACTGCCGTTACTACAATCCCAGTGACTCCCCTTTCTACCAGTGTGCAGAAGTTCTCGAGTCTTTCTTTGTACAGAAACTAAAAGGATTTAAAGCAAGCAGGTAAGCTGGAGTGTTCCTAACCACAGGTGTTGTGTTGGCCCCTGAAATCTCCTTTCTAAGCTTATCTTGTATTTGCACAGGGATTTGCTGCTCCATGTGCTTTCCTGGAGAATTTGGTCAAAATTAAGGCTTAAATATGATTTCATGAAGGCTACTTTGGAATGTTTATTCAAAAGGAACTGTTAAAAATTTGGGTGGGATCATAAATTTGCAAAATTTGAGTGATACTTCAACTCGTTGCTGCAGAAAACTTAATTTCTGATCAGGGCAAATGCTGTGCCCAAGTTGTGCTGATGTTCTACTCTGCAGTAAATACTTCTCATGCTAGTAAGAGACAATCCTGCTGTGAAGCTTATAATCCAATGAAAGAAATTAAATTACTTCAGTATTTCAGTGTTACTCCTTCTCTCCTCTTTTTATCATTTACCACATTTGAAACAGTGGAGTAAGTGAGGTTTAAAGTAGGGTATGGAAAATGAAACATAATTCAAAATGTACCTTTCAAAATTAAGCTTTTAATTTTTTTTTCTGAAGAAGGGCTGATACAGTGTTTCCCTTATGTAGACATTCCTGAAAAAGAATATCCATTTTTCTTTCCAGTTCAATACTGTAATAATGATTTTTGTCAGGTAGTTTTCAACCCATGTTTGTGTCACTGCCATTAGCTGGGTCCCCAGCACTCCCTGTGCTTGCACACTAATTTCACTGCTGCATCTTTTTTGTTCTTGTTTTTCATTTATACCATCCATCTTCTTTCTTTTCTTGCAGATTGTGATATCTTTAGTCTGAACTTTTTAACTGGAATCAGAACTGGATGTTGGGGTCACTTTCTTTTATTGTACAATCCAATGACATTAAACTGCCCTAAAAATCCAGATCATTTGCCTAAAAAGTAAATGTTATTTCTGTTGCCAGCAGTCACACTGGTGAACATAACTGTATTAACAAAAAAATTGTTCCGTTCCTCAAATACTGTATTGAGAAAAATGAAAAATTCATCGTGGAAACCTTGTATTTTATTGTTTTAGTTTAAGTCACTAATAAATCTGTGAATGTCAAAGAGGAGTTTTGCTGAACTCTGCTTAGAAAAATGTGATTTTAACATGCCTGTTCAGTTTTTTTTCCTATTAAGTTAATCCAAAGACTCATTGAATAAATTTAAGCAAAGTAGACCTCATTATAAATATTATAAACTAAAAATGTCTTTTTTCTTTTGTTTTGATGGACTACTATTATGTAAATATGAGTAAAACTGATTTCAGGCATTTTGGAATATCCCAGTGACACACTGCATTTTCCAAGTACTGAAATATTTGTATTCTGGAGGAGAAAATGGGCTTAAAATTCAGAGCAAGAATTATTATTTTTTCTGAAGGGGAAAAAAATAAATGAAAGCAACATGGTGGTAATTCCCTTATTGTGATTTATTTTTGGCTACACCTTGCAACAACTGTGTTCTCCAAACTGAAGGGTGCTTAATTCTTCACTTTCTTCTGTATTCTGCAGGTCCCATAACAACAAACTGCAGTCTACAGCTTCTTAGAGTTCAGCGTGTTAACCAAACACACGAGCAAGGATCTGGTTGTCTGACAATTTTTAATTAAGGAGCCAGATGTTTTTAGTCAGGTTATCCTGACAAGACTCGATGTAAACTGCGTTTTTATTGGTCACAACAGTCAAATTATATTCTTGGCTTATTTTGTCCAAAGGACAAAGAAATAAAAATCAGCAGCACCACTTTCTTGTCAAGATCAAATTGTTGTACTATTGTGGCAGAAGCAGGAAAACTTTGTTTTGTTGAAGGAGAGAGAAAAAGAGAGCAAGAAAAAAGATACAGTAAATGGGGTCACGTTTAACTCCATGGAAATGCCACGTCTGTTCTTCAGTGAAGAAGCTGGTTTAAAGTCCACACAGAAAACTTTGACTGTATTTATTTATTGTTGCAAAAAAGACGCTTTTTTATTGCTGCCCTCATTTGTCAGCTAATTATTTTTTCTTATAAAATCCAGCCCTGGTTCCATGTAATCCATTCTGTATCTTAACATGATTCCTGTAGGTAAAAGTACAAGAAGACCTCTAGATGTCTTTTCTTTCTATGAAAGGAGCTGCTATGTACACATGTGCACACACACAGGACTGGGAATCAACAAGGAGTTTATCATTCATGGTAGATAAAAACAAGCTTGCATACAATTTGGGCTGAGTGGTCATGGACTACAGACTCTGTTGCCTTGAATATAACAAACAGTACAATTTGTCATTTACTCTGCACCAGACTGAACTGAGTAAAATCTATTTGAAGGTATCTTGTTTGTAAACATTTGTCAGATTCTAATTTTTTTTTCTTTTGTATTAAAATTCAAAATATGGATGTATATGAAACAAAATAAATGGAGATCATTGTTCTCCCCACAGCAGTAGGTGTGTTTGAGTGTGCGCTGCCACGTGTGTGAGACACTCTGGGGATCTGTGCAGGGATTGCCAGGAGCAGGGGTGGGAATGGCCAAGGAGTGGGACCCATCCCCATCAGACATTGCCACAGGGTGCCTGAAGAAGGACTGTCCAGGAGGGACAGGGCAGGAGCTGTTTGTGATTCCAGCCCTGTTACCCTGGTCACATTCCCACAGGGTGCCGGATGGACTGTCCAGCTGGGCCAGGGCAGGAGCTGTTTGTGGTTCCAGCCCTGACTGTCCAGCTGGGCCAGGGCAGGAGATGTTTGTGATTCCAGCCCTGACTGTCCAGCTGGGCCAGGGCAGGAGCTGTTGGTGAGGTTTTCCTGCCCACTGGAGCTCCGTGACCTTTTCCAGGTGCTCTGGGATTGTGGAGCACCACCTGTAATTGTGTCCCCGGGGGGCTCCTGGGCTGCCCTGAGGGGTGAACTGGAGCCCAAGAAAGTGCAAACTGCAGATGAGGAGGCTTTTCCTTCCCTGTGTGTGACTGACTTGCTCTGGTACCAGTCTGTAGTTCCCAGCCCTGGGTTCTCTGCAGCTCCTCACCCACCTGACCAGCTTTTGCACTAACTCACAGTCAACTTCTGTTCTACAGTGGTTTCGGATTTACCTGATTTATGGATAAGCTCCTTTTGGGTTTAACCTCACAACTTGCTATGCAAGAACCTCCTCTGTTATTTTTCTTAAAAAAGATGTTACTACTGACCACCCTTTCTTACACTTCCAGCTCAGGTGTTCAGGTTCTTCTGGGGGGATTTTGTCTACTAAAAACCCATGTGTTTTTGTACATACAAATGTTGTCATTTAACCAATCTGTGAAAATTACTAATTGTTCAGTGTGGAAACAATAATCCATTTATGCTTCTGAAAGTCAAAGAAGAGTAGTTGCATTTAGGTTATGTTGTCCTTTGACATTTAAAAAAAATGCTGCATATTGTAAGCATTGTGTTTTAATGGGACAAGGAAAAATCTCACCTTTAACAGCACTGGGACATATCCTGCATCTCACCCCAACTTCTCAGCATTTCTGTACTATTTATTCATACTTAGCTCCATACTGACATGGTTTAAACCTTTCCTACCTGTAGGCAATAGATTGCTGTTTTTAACAAATTGTGGCAAACTGAAGAGTACTTTTTTGTACCTTATAGGACACATCATCCTAGACAAATAAAGTAATGTGTTTGACATGGATTTGGTGGTGTTTCTAGTGAAACATTGATAATGTTCTTGGATATAGGTCTCGGCTTCGCCAGATCATATGTAACTGAACCAGGCTGATTAGGGAAATAACCCATCCATGCAATTTAAACCTGCTGATTAATCACCCAACCCAAACCATACTGTGATTCCATGAGAGCCTGTTTCAATGTGTTCAGTGTCCATTGGGCAGGTCAAGGTACTTCTCTGGATTTGCTAGTGGTGATGTTTTATAGTTAAATGGTGTTACAGAAAATAAATCACTTGTAATTAATCCCCACCTGCCATCAAGCATAAAGTTCATAAGATTTGTGATCTCTGCTCAGTCCTTGTCTTCTTTGTATTTTCTAAATTATTGCAACAGTTGTTTTGAAATGGTCATATGTTGTAAGATATTGATAATGTGAGCTGTGCCAGGTTGATTTTCTTTTCTGTCTCCTTAATTTTGAAGTAATTATCCTCAATCTCAGTTTAGTTCATGCAGAAGTTAATGGAGATTTAAAGTACAGTAAGTTGGGCTTACCCAAAAGCCTTGAGTAAACTCCTGGACAGATGGGATGAGAACAGTTATTCCCTTACACCCAGATTTCTGTGTGGTGGCAGCAGAATTTTCCATTCTTATCCTGCTGGAAATTACTGACTGTGAGGTACCAGAATTACCATGGCAGCTGTTGAATGTGAGTGCCATCCCATTCCCAGTGTGGTTATTGCTGGGAGGGGTTTGGAATAGCAAGCGCAAGACTGGAAATCCTCTCGATCTGGGAATTGTTGTTCAGGAGGTGTGTTTAGGATGTGATGAGCCTGGTGACAACAGTCCTGCTCCAGCCCTGTCTCAGTGGGGCTGTGACACACAGGGGTTTGTTGCTCAGCTTCTGTGGAAACATTTTAAGGAGGGGCCTTCCAGTCAAGAAGGGAAAGGTAAGAGGTAACTTGGTAACACAGGAAGAGCTCATGGGGTAAATCACTTTCCAGGCTCCCAGAGCAACATCTGTGTGTTTTGTGTCAGTTATGGGCACTGAACTCAGGCTTGGGGTGTCCTTAGCTCTGTGTTTGTCCCTTCCCAGAGACAGCCCCAGGGAGGCACAGGCTGGGTTTGTGCCCACACTTCCCTGGGCTGCAGCAGAATAACAGGAATGGGGCTCAGGACTGCTCTGGGGAGGGATGCCTGGAGGAGTTGCTGCTTAGTCCTGGACTTCCCCTGAAAATAGAAACAAAGAAACTCAAGATGCACATGTAACCCTTCCTCCTTCTGTCCTCCCAGTCACTCCAGAGCTTTGATTCATTGCCAGAACAGTCCTTCTGCCAAATCAAAACCCCCTCAGATTTTCTCAGGAAAATTCCATCAATCCATGCTGTGCTCCATGCAAAGTCTTTCACATACCAAAAGTGAGACATGGTATTTTTTAGGTAGACTCATGCTGTGAGTAAATTTCTATCCAGTAAGAGCCTTTTGGGTCCCAAATAGGGGATGTTTGCTCTTGGTATTTGGCTCCATGTCAAGAAATACTTGATGCAGCATAGCCTGTCCCCTCCCCTGCTCCATGGCTTTCCAGTGACACCAAATGAAGCTGCAGAGGTGTGTGACAAGTACAGGGTGTCAGAACTACCTTGTTTCAAAACAGAAAATGCTTCTATAGAAGCCACTGCTTCCTGTGGCAGCTGACATCATATTGCTGAGTATGGGGGGTTTTAAGCTGTGGTCAATTTTTTACATTTCTTAATATAAATATGTATCAAATCCTCAGCCAGCTTGTCACACAATGCTTCCTTTGTGCAACATCATTACATGAGTTTTTTGGGTCTTCAGAACCCAGGAGACAGTGAAAGCAGAACCTCATGAGCATTTTATTAGTTTTTTTTTACAGACTTATTATTTGCAAATACTGACTGGGAACAACATCTCAATTTCACCACACTAAAGGTAATAAAATATTGTCTTTTTGATTTAAAAAGTAACTTTACTCTTGTGCAAGTACGAGCTTGGCAATATTTCTCCTGGGGAATGGCATTCAGCACAGCTCTGGGACGAAGTGCCCTGGCACACCCAGTTTGTGCAGCCCATGCTCATTTTGCATTCCCTGCACCATCACTTGAAAATGCAACTGGGCATTTGTGTTTTGCAGTTCTTGATTTGCTTTCAGTCAGTGTTCATAAAATCAAATCATTACACTCTATTCTGTATGCTTTGTGTGAACATCCAGCTCTGCTGAAGAATGGTGTAATTTTCAGAAATACCATGGACACGGTTGAGGAGACAAAAATAATACAAATGGTACTCACTGGTGTTGGTTTCTCTGAAATCAAATGCATTGGGCAGAACTGTGAAAGCACAGTGAACATCCTGTGTAGATAAAGCTGTGGTATCATCTAATGTGTTCAAGGTGAAAGGTTCAAAGTGCAGTTGTTGTGTACTGAGGACGAAACTGCCAGAATTCTGCATTACAGTTACTACAGATTATTCGGGGCACTCTGCAGCAGGGGAAGCAACAAAAACCTGTGGCTCTGAAAGCAGCTGGAGCAAATTCCCGGCCGGTTAACATTCCCTAGAGTGCCTTCTGTGCTGAGCCTCGCCAGGGGTGCCTGCCCGAGGCATCCGGTGTTTGCTGAAGCACAGAAGCAGCTGCTGGACTGCGGCTCCAGGCGGGAGCGCTGCCCACGGCCGGGTGCGCTCCGAGGGTGGATCCCGCTGCTCCCACGTCCTGGACGGAGCCCCGGAGCCTTAAGGACACTTGGAGCGCGCTGCCCTCACCCTGAGATCCCTTTTCCTGTTGAATCTCCTCACGTAGCCGCTGCCGCTCCCGACCCAGCCGTCCCCCGGGCGCAGCCGCCCGCGCAGGGCCGGCAGCAGCCAGGCGGGCACCTGGCGGCGCTTGTGGTGGATGTGCCCCATCACGATGTACCGGCTGCCTGCAACGACAGGAACGGAACAAACACGGAGTGAGTGGGGGTCACTCCGAGGGCACCAGGGGTGGGAACAGACAACCGTGTTGTTGTTCTTCACAACGTCAAGTTGTGCCTGTGGAAACATCCTGGACACGGGCCTTCCACTGCAGCACCCTGAGCTCTGCTGGGACCTGGGACTGGGGCTGGCATGGAAACGATGATTTACTCTTGGGGGAAATGCTGGTATTTGACAAACTTGCATTTAAAAGTGTTATAGATGGATAATAAGATGATTGGCTCTCACAGTTAAGGGATGACTATTGTGTGAATATTAAGAAAAGTTTTGGTGCTCTGTAGTTATGTTACTGTAGTTTAGATGTCCTCTGTTCTCCCCATGGTTCCCTTTCCCCCCTGTGTTGTTGCCATCAGACAGCCAGGGCTGTCCAGGACAGGTACAAAGAAGGCTGCACATGTCCCTTGCATGGGGCAGGTGGGAATGGAAAAGCTTGGTGCTTAGGGGGTGCAGCAACTCCTGACCTCCAATCCAGTTACAAGAAACCAGTCTCCACTGATAAATGGCCCAGAAGAGCTGACTGACAGACTTTAGGAAGGGCCAGGGCTGGCTGGGGCAACCCCCAGGGGGATAAAAGACTGAGCAGCCATCTTGAAGATGAACCAGCCATGTGGTATCGATGAGAGCAGTTCCCAGTGCTGCAAATTTTTCCTTATATAGTCCTTTTGTTGTATTTTTGTCAAGGTTTAATAAACCTTTTTAAATTTTCAAAGTGAGCAGTTGTTTCTCACAAAAGGAAAACTGAAAAACACCAGCTTAAGCTCTTGCTTGTATTGTTTTAGGAACCCATCATTTGCCATCATTTTGGAACTGGACAGAATTAAGAAAGGGCTATGCTGGTACCTGACTTCTTCATGCAGTTGGTTCTCTTGTGAAAGTTTTGAGCAACTGGGATGGAAAAAAGGCCTCAACTTTGAGTAAATACTTTTCTTCCAAATTTTCCCAATAACCCAGGCTAAGCCTATTAAAGTAGGGCAGACTGAGATTGCAGTGCATGCAGAGGAATAGCAGAATGGATTTAGCTGGAATGATTTACCAAGTTTAAAGTCTGGACATGGTTTACTGCAGTTGAAAGTATCCACAACCAAGATGTGAACTCGGAAGAAGGCGGCGTCAGGAGTGACATAGAGGCGGCCCATCCTGTACAATCCATCACTGTCCACCAGCAGGGTGATCCACTGCACTCCATGGCCCAGGCTCTCCAGGTTATAAACAATTCCATTCACTGCTGGTTTAAGGGAGAGGGGAAAATAGGATCAGATTTTATATCGTGGCAATTTTCAGGGTATGTGTGAAGGCTGTAATTTGAAATGCTGTAAAGGAAGTGTCAGCA
>NW_005054395.1:2363876-2368388 GCF_000277835.1 Geospiza fortis | reverse complement strand
AGCAGGAATTGCTTCAAATAATCACATTTGCTGAGGTCACTGCCTGAAGTTTTGCTGCTTGGCAAAACTTGTGCTTTACAGGTTTGAGATGTTTCTTAGTGAAGAAAGCAATGGGTTTAGTACCATTTTCTATCCTGATATATAAAAAGTGTGCAAATTTACCTAACAAAGTAAAATTTTCAAATTTAAAATTTCCCAATGAAGTACAAAGCCAAGCTGGTAATGAAACACTTTGGCTTTTGAAATAAAAGGCCTTTGTCATACCAAGAGACAGGGGCACAAGTAGGTTGTGTTGGGAGCTCAGACAATCACTTCATGCTGCTCTCCCAGTTTCTGGCTCTGGCAAGTGCTGAGCTGAGTGCAGGGCTGGGAAAACAGCTCTGTGTTAGTGGGGCTACTGCACCTGGTGTTACACCTGCCTCAGGGGGAGAGCTCTGATCCAGTCATTTATTCTTTTATCTGCACTGTAAATATAAAGAAAGGAAAAGCTCTCTCTGATGGCTGCTGTGGAACCTTGGCTCGTCTGTTGCTCAGACTTTTTCCTACCTGTCCTTTCAATTTAGGAGCAGAGCTGTTTGTTAAGGGCTAAAACACACAGAGGTCGGGTTGCTGTGAAGCCCATGTTGGACAGGAATGTGTGAGAGTGGTAAAAACCAAAGCAGGACAGCATTTGTAGAAAGCACTTCCTGGCTTCTCCATTTAGAGAAAACAGATGTCTCCTAACGTGTTTATGTTCTACAAATGGAAACATCTGTTACCACTGGGCTTGTATTTTCCTTATCTCTTAAAATACTGTGAGAAAAAGTTGGTATCTGTTTCACAACTCTGTAAGCACAAGGCAGGGTTTCAGTCAGAAAATGCTTGTCCTTAAACAAAGTCTACAAAAATACCAGGCTGTTTCCTGCCACCTTTAGTTACATCAGTGTGAACACAAGGACTAAAGACACTGAATCCTAAGGAACTTCAAGAAGAAGCCTCTCTAGAGAGAGGATCACAGCCTTCTTTCTGTTTGGTTCACTATTTTATTTTAATTTCAAATTTCAATCTCCAAAATCAAACTTGCTCTAAATGGTAAGAGATAAATAACACAGCTGTAATGTTTAATCTGAGAGTATCTAAAACAATTGGTCTTTTCAGTTCCATTGACCAGTCCCAAGGACACCGTTCCTCCAGAGGAAACAGAAAAAAGGGCAGAACTAGCCCAAGGAAGGGTAATGTAAGTATGTTTATGAAGAGCTGTGATGGGTCCTTTTTGAATACTTGGTAATTATTGAACATACTTACCATATCTTAATCACAGTATTTTAAAAGTAGCAGTGCAGTATCAGTGACAAGTGGACAGAAGGTGCTCTGTCCCTGTGGGTTGAGGGGGACAGCACCTACCGAACTCGCTGGCACAGAAAGCCTCCCCTTCATCCCGCTCCTTCCTGCACTCGCTCTGACACAGCTTCTCCTTGTCACCGTCTGCAAGAGGAGCACAGCCTGAGGGACAGCCGGGGCCCTTGGGGGATCTGTCCCCACACTGTGTCCCAGCTTTGGGCAGCTGTGGGCAGCCTGTCCCGCTCTGCGCAGCCTGTCCAGCTCTGTGCAGCCTGTCCCGCTGTGGGCAGCCTGTCCCGCTGTGGGCAGCCTGTCCCGCTGTGGGCAGCCTGTCCCGCTGTGGGCAGCCTGTCCCGCTGTGGGCAGCCTGTCCCGCTGTGGGCAGCCTGTCCCGCTGTGGGCAGCCTGTCCCGCTGTGGGCAGCCTGTCCCGCTGTGGGCAGCCTGTCCCGCTGTGGGCAGCCTGTCCCGCTGTGCTAAGCCTGTCCCATTCTGTGCAGTCTGTCCCGTTGTGAGCAGCCTGTCCCTCATCTGTCCCGCTGTGCTAAGCCTGTCTCTCACCTGTCCCCAGCACACCCCAGTGCCTCGGGCTGGGCTCCCAGCGGTTCGTGACCCACGAGGCTTTGGGGATCCTCCCAGATGGGTCGGGCTCTTTGTAGGCCATTCCCTTCCCCGCTCGGTTGAAGTGGTGCAGCGTGTCAGGATCACTGGGCTCCCCCGTTCCAGAGTCCGGGAAAGGATGGGTTTCCAGCGCCGCTCCGGGTGCGGCCTGTTGGCCCGGCCGGGAGCAGCCCCCGGGGCCCGGAGCCCTCCGAGCTGCCCCAGGTGCTTCCTCGGCCCTGTGCTGTTCTCCAGGGAAGGCTCCGCGCGTTTCCTCTTGTCGGGGGCGAGGGAGGGGATGCCCGGGGGCCCGGGGGGCATTCCCGGGAGCCGCCCTTCCCTGGCGTTCCCGCTGGCACTGCCCGTGCCCCGCGCTGGCTCCTTCACCTGAACCTCAGCTGCTGCACTGAAAACATCTTTGCTCAGAGCCTGGCCAGGTTTCTCAGCATAGAGCAGGGATCCTACAGGCAAAAAAAGAGAGGGGAAATCAGTGTTTTAAGTCTTTTATTTCAGATGTTTCAGAATGAGAAGATTTGAGGCTCAAATCCTAAGTGAGGCCTTCAACAATAAGATATAAAACTAATAAATAGCTCAATGGATGAAGCACAGTAGAGCTCCTCATTCCTTCACTCAGATATTGAAGGTCCAGTACAGGGAATGCAGCTGTGTGAACAAAACAGGAGATTTGCATTTTTACTTTATTATTGTTGCAAATTAAAAACAAACCCTTTTCTCAAACCCCTGAATCTCCAGGGAGCATCTGAGGAAACAAGGTTCACGTTGCCATTTGGGATGCTTGTTTAAGAGACCATGACAGCAGAACTCTTTGGTTTTCCCATCCATGGGATGCCTGTTGACAATGTCATCCAGACTCTTCAGCAGCTTTGGGTGCTACTGGAAAGGTTTTTATCCACAGTTTTGGATCTCTGACTTGAGCATATAGCAGCAGTAATTAGGCTAGTGCTGCTGAGTAAGGATTATTTCAAGGCTTTGCTTAATTTGAGAGGACATTTGAAAAAGAGAGGAAGTGTCTGGAAATAATAAGTGTCAGGGAAAAAATAACTTAATGGCACTGTTCACACAAGCTGGGCAATCACCTACACTTCCATTTATACCTTCACCTTGATCCTTTGAACCTCACAAAGAAAAACAACCAAAATGTTTAGCCAGGCAGGAGAGAAATTTCCCCTGGCACTCTATTTTCCTTTTCCTTTAGACCTTCCCTGCAGGCTTGGAGCGAGCCAGCAGAGTTTTCACACAGCTCACCCACACACAGCCTCTGTCTGGTGCTCACGGCCGTGGTTATCCTGTGTAGGAGGCTGATCCCAGCTCCTTGTGTGAAAAGAGAGATTTGACATACACAGATGAACAACGTTTATCTCCTGTAACTGACTCAGCTACTGACCTTGCCACTTCTCCCCCTGTGCTCTCACCAGCTGCTGTCATGGGAAAGATTCCCTGATATTTGGGCTGGCCACACGTAAAGTCAAAAGAATGTCCATGGAGAGAGGGGTGGAAGAAGTCCAAGCTGCCAAAAGCAGCAGGCAAGGGGGACTTGGAGATGGTTCAGTGTGAAGCTGTGCCCTCTGAACAGGTGTCTCAGACTTGGGAGTGTAAATAAACTCTTCTACCACTTTATCACGCCTTCTCAGTTACAGATTGTATCAAGAAATAGTTCATTTTTCTCTACTCAATCTGTTCAGGACCTTGAGGTTCCTCCTCCTGTACCAACATATTCCTGTCTAGTTGTTGCAACCTAAGAAATACGACTGCAACATAACCAAATCTCAGTGGAACAGATGTAAATGCTATTTCTGTTCTGTCAGTGAGGCACTAAAACCCAAACAAATCCATTCAGGACAGCTTGCTGCACACACACAGGACACACTGAACATGTTAAAGTCAGTCAGACACCTGGAGTTACAGGTGAAGGGGACTAAAATAGAAAGGTCACATACAAATTATAAAGATCCCAGATGCAGAAGCAAATCCAGCTTCACCTGATACAAATTATAAAAATCCCAGATGCAGAAGCAAATCCAACTTCACCTGCCACTGGTGGCTGGCAGGACAGAGGAGCACCAGCTCCCTGCCTGCTTCTGCCAGGTGCTCTTAATTCTTCCCAATGCTGGCAAATTAAATATTGCAATCTACATTCCCATCCCACAAACACGTTGAAATGTTTCTTTCTCGAGCCCTTACTTGCTGCAGAGGCTGCAGGCTGGGGGCTGCCCGGGTTTGTAGGAATGTCCTCAGCCTCAGACGTGCCCCAGCCCCGCTCCAGAGGTAACAGACTTACCAGAAGATGATCTAATGACAAAGCAGAGGAGCCAGAACACTTGAGTTGTCATTTTGAAGTAAAGTTTTTCCAGACTCAAAATGAGCTGGAGCCTTTTATGCCCTTCCCCCGATCCATGCTAATGAGAGGCAGCCTGAGGGGAAACGGGAATCACTGGCTGGACAACCCACTGGAGCAGGACCAAGCTGCTGCCTCCACCAGCCCTGCCCGGAGGAATGTGCTCCTTCCCAAAGGGAACAACCCCCTGGCTGCATCACCTGTGTCCTGGGAATAACACACCCACACAGGGTTCTG
>NW_005054395.1:2362419-2363819 GCF_000277835.1 Geospiza fortis | reverse complement strand
CCAGGCTGGCTATGGAGAGCTGTGTTCTGGGGGGAACTGGGAGATGCTGGAATACACCAGAGCCCTGGGACACAGGGTCTGTAAAGGACGTGCATGACAATGGAACATATCTGGGGATTTCTGGCCACCTCCAGTGATACAGCTGCTAATCTCATCTTTTACTTTCAGGAATCAGTTTCTGTGATTCTTTTCAGACTGAAAAATGCAGTAGTGAGTGTCTAGTCCAAGGGAAAGCTCTGCTGATCCCACACAGCTTTATTTTTAAATCTCTTTTTGCCATCATGAAGAACTCTGCAAATTTTCACACACCAAGCCAACCCTGATTTGGATTACTGAGTTCAGAAGGCTTATTTCTAAGTGACCTTATTGCTACACAAGATTTCCATTGTGACAGTTTAACTCACCAGCTGCTGCCGGGTGCTGTGGAAGCTGCTCATGACTTTAAGGGACAACCAACAATTTAAAACTCCATAAAGGCATGAAAGGCTCCTGAAAGCCACCCTTGACAGAAAATGTAACCCTCAGCAAGGCCTGTGGCATGGGATTCAGTGTTGCTTAGTTTAAGCAGTTTGTTTTGTCCTGCCTTAATTAAGCATTTCAATAGGATTCCCAAAAGCTCAGGGCTTTGTCTCCAGCAGCCATGGGTGAAGATAGAGAAAATTCAGCAGAATAATGTGGAAAATAAATGACATTTCACCACATCTATTACTCAAGGAGTTACATTTCTACTGCAGCACTTACTCATCCTTGTTGTCCTCTGTTATTTGAAACATTTTTAATTCCAGGACTATCCCAAGATAGCTATTACAGGAATAGGAATGTAAACTGAGGATGAGGGAGAGGAGGGCTCCTCCATTGCTTTGGTGAGCACCAGGTACCAGCAGCTGGGGGAGGGGATGGATGGATGGATGGATGGATGGATGGATGGATGGATGGATGGATGGATGGATGGATGGATGGATGGATGGATGGATGGATGGATGGATGGATATACACACACATGAGCATCCCACAGACCTGTATGCCAAGGATTTTTCTGTTGAATTAGCTGGTGGTGCAATTCCACCCTCATTCATGTACGGCTGTGTCTGCAGTGTTTCCCCAGACTCTTTACCTGGGCAGGATCTCCATTAAGAGCACAGTAGTGGTGTTTGGATCGGCGCCGCGATGCTGGAGCAGCAGAGATGGAAAAGCTTTCCCAGCAGGGACGGGCAAAACAGGGACCGAAAGCAGCGCGGGCACGTCCGGAGGTTCCCCGGCTGCGGCTGTCTCGGAGCTCCGGGAATGGAGCGGGACCCGTTCGCACGAACCCCATAGCTCCAGGCAGGACGCGGTGCCCAGGCAGAGCAGGGACTCTGGGCCGGGCCCGGGGCAGCTGCGGGTAAAAGAGACGCGTGTCC
>NW_005054395.1:2360405-2361972 GCF_000277835.1 Geospiza fortis | reverse complement strand
CCCCCAGGGCTCTGTGCCCCCTCCCGGCCCTTTTGCCCGCCTCAAACACGGCTTGTCCTGCCCCACACCCTCACCCGCAGCTTGGCCGCTGTCCTGCCCCAACTGCCCAGTCTGCCCCCATCTTTCTGTCTATTCGGAGCTGTCCCCTCCCTCACAGCCCGCACCGCTTGCAGCACCTCGCACACACCCCCTCGGGCACCTCAGGCACTGCCAGCCCTCTCCCTGCCCTCAAACTCACCATCCATCGCTGCGCCCAGATTTCACTGCTCCAGACCCTGCACTGCCAGCGATTCATGACCCAATGGAATTTCTTTGTGCCAGCCTTGCAGTCCTTCAGGAAAGCAGGTGTTTTACCTCCATTTCTGCTTTTGAGCTGCCTTTTTTTTCTTTGTCAAACTACTCTTGTTTAATATCTCCATTTGTTAGCAATGTGCTTTCTCTGCTCTCGTTTTAGTGGGTGTTTTTTACAAAGCTCAGCACTGTAAGGCCCAAAACCAGTGATATGAGATGTCACTGGTAATTCCTCCTCCTTGACAAACATCTTCCATACCTGTGTGTGCCTACAGATTGGCATAAGTGGTTTAATGTGATGGTTTAGCACACAGACATATCGATGTGCACACCTGACACTTCTCTGTGTTGGACCTTATAAGTGTCTCGAAATGTCAGAGTTGCTGTCAGAGTCGTGTTTTTCCTACAGTTCATTGGTTTGAATATCTCCCGTAAAAATCAGTGTTATTTTGTATTCCATCCCTCATGAGCAGGCCAAACCCATCAGAAACGATCTCATCCCTTTTCAGGCCTTGCCACAGGGGCAGGAATCCTTTTCTTTTGTTATTCTGTATGATTTGGTTTTCATCTGCCCTCATGGCTGCAGAACTGCTTTCAACTGCAATCTCATATCCCCTTTTCTTTGCATTTCTGTGCACCACATTTCTAGGAGACAATAAGTGAGGCATGGAGCCCTGGAATCATGGAATCACAAAATGGTTTGGGTTGGAAGGGACCTTAAAGGTGATCCAGTTCCACCCCCTGGCATGGGCAGAGACACCTTCCACTACCCCAGGTTGCTTGGAGCCCCATCCAGCCTGGCCTTGGACACTTCCAGGGATGGGGCAGCCACAGCTTCTCTGGGACCCTGTGCCAGGGCCTCACCACCCTTACAGGAAATAATTTTTATCCGATATCCAATCTAAACCCCCTCTCTTTCGATTTGAAGCCGTTCCCCTCGCCCTGTCCATACACGCCCTTGTCCCGGGGGAAGCCTGCGGTGCCGCGCTGGTTACTGAGGCAGAATCTGCGCTCTGCTTGATGGAATGGGTGTTTCTGCTCCAAACCGCTCAGAGCGAGACCCCTCCGGGGATACAATTCCTCACTCCGATCCCCCGCTCCCGTCCCGGAGTATCACCGAGCCTGGCCCCGCGCACTACAGCTCCCGGCGTGCCCCGCGCCGACCCACACAGACTTGCTGGCTCTACCTGCGCGAGGCACGCCGGGAGCCGTAGTACCGGACCTTGTGAATACGTCACGTCCGACCGGCTCTTCCGGGAGGGCATTCCCCGTCATC
>NW_005054395.1:2341904-2360317 GCF_000277835.1 Geospiza fortis | reverse complement strand
CGGGACCGGGGCGGTGGGGACCTGGGCCCTGCGCTGCCCTTTTGGAAGGAGCCGTGCTCTGCCTGCAGTCCTGCCGGGGCCTCTCTCGGGAGCCTCCCGCTTCTCCGCTGTGTGCACTGGGGCTGACCGGGCTGGTGTATCCCAGCGCGGGTTGTCGCTCCGGCGGGGCTATGGCCGAAGCGAAGCCGGTTCTTATGCTGGGGGTGGCCGAGCCGCAGGGGTTTTCTTCGTTAGCCGTGTAGCCGTTGTTATGTGCTGCTGGCTGCACCCGCTCTGCAAACGTTCCTCGGGATCCTTCCCATTGCGAGAACTCGTTGTTCTCGTCCAAAAAGGTCGGGGTGGGGCTGGGTGGGATCCTGTGCACCACAGGTACGTGATAGTGAAAATAGTATTTAACAGCGTGTGTGTGTTGTCTGTGGAAAGGAAAATCTATGTTGCTCCTGAAAATAATAACTAATAGTATTTGGTTTAAAGTGTCTTAAAATCGCGTGACTGTGTCTTCTGCTTTTGTGTTGATGCTAGAGCTTGTTGTAACATCTGGCTCTTTAAAGAGACAGCGGTTGATCAAGTCAGGTGTATTAATATAATCAAGTGCCTCTTATTCTTGAGTATGGATTCAATTTTAAAAATTTAACTTTTGTGGAGTAAATTTACCTTTACTCTGTTTTCAGGCTTGTTTTTATCTGTCCCACTCGAAACTCTAACAAGCAAGATGTCTACTAATGAGAATGCCAATACACCATCAGCTCGATTGAACAGATTCAAGAACAAAGGAAAGGACAGCACAGTGAGTACTCTGGTGCAATTAGTACTTTAGCCAGCCATTGTCTCTTTAAATCTAAGTTTCTACGTTTTGAAAGCCAAGAACTTACTCTGAGTGTTTTTCCTTAGGAGATGAGAAGGCGACGCATCGAAGTCAATGTGGAGCTGAGGAAAGCTAAGAAAGATGACCAGATGCTTAAGAGAAGAAATGTGAGCACTTTACCAGATGATGCTACTTCTCCCCTTCAGGAAAACAAAGGCAACCAGGTAAGTGGGTACTCAGAACAGACACACTTGGAGGGTATTACCAGCTAAGGTCCTGCAGCCAGGCCAGCATGAGCCCCTTCTCGAGGGCAGGACAGCTCTACTACATCTGCATTATCAACTCAGGCCTGTGTTATCACCTCTAATGGACAGCACTCTTACACACAACTGGGGATGCCTTAAGATTTAGCTTTCATATATTTCAGATTTTGTGCTTCTTTAGTGTAACTCTGAGCTTCATATTACAGAATCACAGAATAATGAGGTTGGGAGAGACCTCTAAGATCATCAAGTCCAACCTATGCCCTAACACCTCAACTAAACTATAGCACCAAGTGCCATGTCCAGGCTTTTTTTAAACACATCCAGAGATGTGTTTCCACCAGGTGATTCTACCACCTCCCTGGGAAGAGCATTCTAGTACTTTATTATTCTTTTGGTGAAATTTTTTTTCCTGATATCCAACCTATACCTTCCCTGATGTAGCCTGAGGCTGCGTCCTCTGGTTCTGTCAGTGCTGCCCGGGGGAAGAGACCAACCCCCACCTGGCTACAGCTTCCCTTCAGGAAGCTGTAGAGAGCAATAAGGTCACCTCTAAGCCTTCTCAAAGGGGAGGCTTAAGTGTTAGCAAGTTCTCTTTACAGGGTAGGCAGACAAAACAATCCTTTTCCAGCTTGGCCAAGGACAACTATTACAACCTCCAGGCCCAAAAAGTATAAACAATGGTGAATTGAAGAGAGAAAAATAAAGAGGATGGAACTTAGGATATAACCTAATGCTATAACTGGACAATTAACTCCAATATGCAAATGGACCAAAACTTATAAACGTGTCAGACCATGTTACCATTTGTGGTTGTGACCATTTTGGTTCATCTTTGGTGTAGCCCTGGCCAGGCTCTTGTACTACCCAAGGTGTATCCACTGAGGCCTTTTAATAAATTTATTCTTTAACTCTGTCTGGCCTGTCTTCCAAGTCAGCCTTCTCAAGGCATCACTGGCTGCAGCTACATTTTAAGTTTAGCATAACTGGTATGAAGCACATGGTTAATAAAGCTTTCAGCAGTTCAGATAATTGCAGATGAAGCTGTAGCTGCTGAGGTTTTGAAATATCTCATGGTGCTGGCACTAAGGGAAGTGGCTGTAAATTGGGGCCTATTCATGGTATTGTGTAAGAGCTCTCTGTGGTCAGGAATGCACCACAGGCCCAGTGAAGCGCTCATGTAATGTTTTCTTGTACAGGTTTTGGCACACTGGTCAGTTGAAGAAATAGTCAAAGGAGTTAATAGTAATAATATGGAGCTTCAGCTACAGGCTACTCAGGCTGCCAGGTAAGCACTTCAGAGGAAACCAGCTCAGCTGTGCAAGCCAATAACTAGACAAGGTGAGAGAATTGACTTAGGAGCCTAAGTGGCTGCTTATGTCTTTCTTATCAGGCAGTATTTCAACAAACACCATCTCATATACCATGTTGAGGTACCCATAACTTAGGCATAGTTTTATTGAAACCATGTGGCTTTTGAATATTTCAAGTGCCTGAATATTTTAGTAGGAAGAAGTAATTTCTTCTAGTGGTGGCAAATTTAATAGTAGTCACCTTAGATTTGAAGGAGTAATTATAGTAAACCCTTTATTATAGCAAAGTAAAGTACCTTTTAAACTGTGTTAACACTTAGGTCTGATATGTATGAGTGTGGCAATCCACCTTAGAATAATGTGGACAGTAAGATGACTGGGGTTTGAAGTCTGCAGAGTTTGTTTCTTCTTCCAAATCTAAAATATCCTTTCATAAGCTTGCATGTTGCTGCAGTGCTGCTTCTGGCAGTCACTAACCTCTCTGCTGAGAAGCCTCTAGCAGTTCAGATGTGTAATGACTCCTGCAGGTCTGCTTTACTTCAGAGGCTGAACAGAACCTCTCCCATAGTGAAGACATGCCAAACCCAGCATTAACTGAGGCTTAGGAAGCCAGTGTTCAGTTTGTCTGCATTTCTCTTTCATCCTGTGTTGTGTTGCCTTCTCTGCATGTTAAGACAATGCTAAACTTTTTACATACGGTGCTTTTAAGACTTTAATTTGTTGTTCAGATGTCTGCAGGCAAAAATAATGCTTCCTGTTTGCCTTCCTCCTTAGGAAACTACTCTCAAGAGAGAAGCAACCCCCAATAGACAACATCATTCGGGCTGGTTTGATTCCCAAGTTCGTCTCGTTCCTGGGCAGAGCAGACTGCAGCCCCATCCAGTTTGAATCTGCCTGGGCACTCACCAACATTGCCTCTGGCACGTCAGAGCAAACCAGGGCAGTGGTGGATGGAGGGGCAATTCCAGCCTTCATTTCCCTGCTGGCCTCTCCACACACTCACATCAGTGAGCAGGCTGTGTGGGCCTTGGGGAATATTGCAGGTATGTCCATGTGCTGCACAGCTCTAATTATCCTCCTGACAGGAGGTTATAGTCAGGTGGGGTTGGTCTCTTTCACCAGGCAGCAACTGACAGAACCAGAGGACACAGCCTCAAGCTACACCAAGGGAAATTTAGGTTAGCTATTAGGAAAGTTATTTACAGAAAGTTCTGGAATGGTCTGCCTGGGGAGGTGGTGGAGTCACCATCCCTGGATGTCTTTAAAAAGACTGGATGTCTTTAAAAAGACTGGATGTGGCACTGGGTGTCATGGTTTAGTTGAGGTATTAGGGCAAGTGTTGGACTTGACCTTTAAGGTCTCTTCCAACCTAGTGATTCTGTGAATTCTGGAATTCAGACCTGTGCCCTCGTCTGAGGTGAGAGGCCATCACTGACATCACTCCTGCTGTGCCATGCCCTGTGCTGAGCTGCTTGGGAGCTCTGCCCCAGTGGCTTTCCAGTCATGACATGCCCTGCATTGCAGAGCAAGCTGTAGGAAACTTTGTCTTCAGAGCTCATGCAATGCCTGGCCCAGCCTGTGGGTTGTATTGTGGGCACTGCTTCCAGATTTCAGCTTTGATGGATCTCTAATCATGCTACAACACAAACCTTTTGCAGCCATTGCAGTGTTTTTGTGACTCAGCAATGAGCTCTGCTCTGTGTGTTGACTAAAAGGGGGAAGGCAGGAAGCAGTGACTCAAATAATTATGTATGTGATGGCCAATATTCCTTGCTTGCTGATAAGTATTGGTACACTGAAGTTTCTCATGCTTCTCTCAGGATTACTTGATCTGCCAGTGTTGGACCCAGTCTTTAAAAATTGGTCAAAATAAATAATATAGTTAAATATTGTACCTGCTGTATTATGGTTTCCAGTGGCTGTGCCCTAGAGAACAGTGAATCTTCACTCAAAGAATATTACCTTGTTTAAAAGCCTTATTTGATTGGGGTTTTCTTAAAGTTTATCCTTAGACTTTTAAAATCAACTATAAGGTATTTATTATACCCTGCAATTGAATTCTCAGTGAAACTCTGACATGCTATCAGTATTATTCTGTAGCACCCAATCATTCAGCTGATGATTATAATGCATTTCAAGTCCCATATTGTAGGGATAGCTCTGTTCTAGTGTAGGGCTTAGATTTGTCTCCAAAGAAACATGCAAGACCCTGCATGGTTATGAACTATACAGCTTTAGGAAAAGCCGCACAGAAAACACTCTACGTTACCTCTTCTTCCAACACTAAAGGTGAAGCTCAGTGGCTTGATTGAACATGCTTGTCATGTGACTGAACCATGGCATAGTCCTTTTGTCCTCTCATTCCTTCTGATTTTATCCAGCCTTTCTTAAGGACTAGAAGAATTAATCCTCTAACACACAGTGGTTCTGTGTACACATATTCCTTTTTCCCTGGTCTTCACCTGGCTTTTTTCTTGTTTCTTTCCAGGGGATGGTTCTGCCTACAGAGACCTGGTTATTAAATATGGTGCAATCGAGCCACTGCTGAGTCTCCTCGCTGTTCCTGACCTCTCTTCCCTGGCTGTAAGTGTGCAGAGTGATTCAAGTACAATTACTGAGTAGACCCTAGCTGAATTATTGCTAACCATTTATTCTTTATTATTAACCATTACTCTTTATTATTAACCATTGCAGTCTGGATATTTACGCAATGTTACGTGGACCCTCTCAAACCTGTGTCGCAATAAGAATCCTGCACCTCCCATCGAAGCCATCCAGCAGATCCTTCCAACCCTTGTGCGGCTCCTGCACCACGATGACCCTGAGGTGTTGGCAGACACATGCTGGGCAATTTCCTACCTCACAGACGGTTCCAATGACAGGATAGAAGTTGTTGTGAAAACTGGATTGGTGCCACAACTTGTGAGACTCCTGGGATGTAGTGACCTGCCAATAATGGTAAGGGATTGGATATGCAGGCTGCTGTGCAGCCCTAGCCATGATTCAAATCAAGCAAGTTAAGGAGAGTAGTGTCCATGGAACTGAATGGCTCTTTTCATACATGAGTCAGGTGCCTGTTCTAATTTTTGTCAAGTGAGACATCAGTTTCTCTCCTGCCTGGGTGTTGTCCTACATGAGACAGACTGCTGCTGATGATGATGACTATTGAGCTGCTTTATATAATCATTGAATTTACTTCACAGGCCAGCACAACAGTCAACATTCACTAAAGCTTGCTTTTCAATCGCTGTTTCAGATCCAAGTTCTCAAGACAGTGTTCGCAAGTGTGCTCTGTACACACTATAATTAGAGCATAATAAAACTGCATTAGTATTTAGCAGGTGGTTTCCCTAAGCTCTGTCATGGGTGGTTGTTTGCAGCCTGACCTTGGAAGGTGTGCAGCCTGTGCCTGCAGACAGGAGTGTCTGCCTGTGGAATGCTAACAAGGAGCACAAACCCCAATTGTACATAACAGGTCATGCTGTTAACCAGGAAGGTTAGAGTGGGTGGCCATCAAGTATAGCTGTGTTTGGTATAATCTAATCTGGTTTTGAACAATTTCTCTAAGTATTCCATTCATCTTTGTTTCAGACTCCTTCACTAAGAGCCATAGGAAATATTGTCACTGGTACTGATGAGCAGACACAGGTTGTTATTGACTCAGGAGCACTGGCTGTCTTTCCAAGTCTCCTTTCTCATCACAAAAACAACATTCAGAAAGAAGCAGCCTGGACAATGTCCAACATCACTGCTGGGCGTCAGGATCAGATCCAGCGAGTTGTAGACCACGGTCTCGTGCCTTATCTCATTGGTGTTCTGAGGAAGGTAAACAAAGCCTATATTTACAGTGTTGAGCCTTTTCCTATTACTTCTTTGTGTTCAAACACTCTGCTTTTACCTTCATAGGGGGATTTCAAGTCTCAGAAGGAAGCTGTGTGGGCTGTGACGAACTACACAAGTGGTGGAACAATTGACCAGATAGTGTACCTTGTTCAGGCTGGTGTTCTTGAACCCCTGCTGAATCTTCTCTCAACTAAAGACAGCAAAACTGTGCTCGTTATCCTGGATGCAGTTTCCAACATCTTCTTGGTATGTGGATGCAGTTATACTTGATTATTGTCTGTGTTGTTGCTAGTGGCTCTCCAGTAGCTGCTGCTGAATCTCTTTCCAGAGGTAATTCCACACTTTTCTGTTGCAGGCTGCTGAGAAGATTAATGAGACTGAAAAGCTTTGCCTCATGATTGAGGAGTGTGGGGGTCTAGACAAAATTGAAGCTCTCCAGTCACATGAAAACGAACAAGTGTACAGAGCCTCATCCACCATCATTGAGAAATACTTCTCAGCAGAAGTAAGTGGCTTCAGGGGTTTCTTCCCCTTTTGTTTTCTATTCCAGTACTGACTGCTAGATTCAAATGCTACTGCTATTCAACCTTCTTTTTTTTCTTTCCTTCTAGGAAGAGGAAGACCAAAATGTTGTACCAGACTCTACTGCTGACAGCTACACTTTCCAAATCCAGGACAGTACCCCAAATTCTTTCAACTTCTAGGTCTTGCATGTACTGCAACCACCTACAAGTGGTTTAGCACACAAATGACTGCCACCTCTTTGTCTTAATATTTCCTCTTGCCTTTACTGGTTTTTCTGTGTTCTGTAGCACTTTGTCCAACTGAAACCTACTTGAACAGTTCAAACTCTATATGTATCTGTGAATTTTTAAATGTAAACCTCATTCTTTGAGATATATTTGTAAATACTTCCTGTTTCTGTCCTTGTCTGGGGGAAGAGAGCATGTGAGCAATTCAGGCCTCTCACAAAGCATTGAGCCACTGCTCTGCAGGCCTCCCCATAGCCTCTTACCTTCTACATGACCTGTTGCAGTAATAAATACACTGAACAGGCTTTTAAGGAAGACTTACTTGAAGTTCAATAAAGTGTTGTCAGTACATCCAATTGAACTGTGTCACTTGCTCTCTTAAAAGCTGACTGATGGAGTAAGTATAATTTAGACAAAAATTGTTAATGGCACGAATGCAGGTGCAAACCATGAGAGATTCAATGCTGAAGATGGTGGATTTAAAGCAGCTTGGTCCCCCCAAGCTCTGATTTCTGCATGCAGCAGCCTTCTGTTATAGGACCAAGGAACTGCTGCTTCTCTCTAGGTACTTCCTATAGAAATCTGATTAATCTTGCCCTGTGTGTGCATAGCTGAGCTAAACTAGCTTCAGCCTCTTGGAGAAATATTTAAAGACTAGTAGTGCTACTTAGTAGTTTGGAGGAGAGGTAAGTACAGCAGTTAACCAGTTCCATACATGTTCAGGTACCCTTTTGATAGAGCGTAGGAAATGCTTGAAGCAGTTGCCTGCCCGAGAGCAAAAATGAAGGCTTTGTCTTGGAGTCAGCTGTCCCTTTATGCCTAAAGTCATTACTTACAGGAACCCATTTTGTCCCTCAAAGGGGTTATGCAGGATGGGGTTTGCAGGGGGAAGAGTATTGTATGGAGAGGAAGAACTGTAGTTTGGTTTTCAGCTTTTTTGGAAAAGCTTGGATTGAGCTATTTAACTTGAGCCTCCCAGGAGTTAAATGTGCTGGAATAACTATATTGTCTCAGCTTACTGAGTGTCTCTAGCTCCAATGATGGTGTAGGAGAGGTCAGAGTTCAGGGCTAGATGTTTCATAAACATGACTTAATTGGACCACAGCGTGTCATTTATATTAATAAAAGGTAGGGGGGGAAATTCTGATACGTAGGCAATTCTCCCAGAGTTCCCATTGGCTTTGCTTCTACCTTTATGGATGGAGGGGAATAAAAAACTCAAGCAAATACAAAACAAAAAAAAAAAGCCCTTTATTCTGCTAGGTGAACCTGATAAAATCTGGTATTGTCTCCTGTATTAGTCACCTTCTGTGTGCTTCCAGGTTTATTTTGAAGTGCAGAGGTGTAGAAAAGTGGATTTGGGTGTAACTCTTTGGCAATCCATGGAAGATCAGGTGTGCTTCGTGAAGAATTCACTCTTGTGTGCTGCTAACAAAGATCACTTTAAATGTGTTATTGCTAATGTAGATGATGTCACTCTTGCTTTCATTAGTGTGGGGTAGGTCTGCTGCTCCCTGTCCCACACTTGCTGGCAAATGGTTCCCTCTCTGACTGGAGGCTGGTGCTCACATCCATCCCTGGGACCTCTCTGAGGCTTGGCTATTGCTGGATTGTGATAAAGTTACAAAGGGCAGTAGATAATTTGTTTATAGCTACAGTCCTATACATCTTGTTAGCAACAATACTGGGTTGTGCAGAGCACTCTCTGTGAGTCACTGCCATAATGATTGTCCTGCTGGGCTCTGGGAGTTCCTGCATCCAGCTCAGAACCTGGTCCTGGTGACACATCACTGTCACTGATGTGCCAGCAGGGGTTGCAGATTCTACCTGTCACAAAGGAGACTGGCTTGTAAAAACTACACCATCCTGAACACATCATCATGACCTTCATACTGCACCACTTTAACTGTTTTTCTTTAACTCCAAAAAAGCTGTAGCAGGTACTAAGCCTTTCTGTGGGTGTCTCTAAAGAGTCTGAGCTGTGCCTGTGCTCTGTTCCCAGCCCTGCCTGCCCCTGGACTGAAAGCTGAGGCTGCAGGTGCCACCCAGGGCCCATGGAGGACAGTGCCACCACAGGTCCCACAGCTCCCCAGGACCAGAGTCTGGCGTTGCCATACCTGTGCCCCGGGGAAAGGAGCAGCCTTGCAATGCTGGAGCTCTTCTGTGGGGAAAAGCAACAAAACAGGGCATTGATGCAGCTGCAGTGAAACCTCTTTGTCCTTTGCTCTATTGTCAAACCTTCACCGTTGACCTAAAAGCATCCGTTAGAAAATAATGATTGTAGAGAACTGGAAGAATTGACCCTTGTGGTGGTGTTTGCAGGGGTTCCAGGACCAGGGAAGAGACGAGAATGTTGACTTCATGTTTCAGAAGGCTTGATTTATTACTTTATGTTATATATTATATTAAAACTATACTAAAAGAATAGAAGAAAGGATTTCATCAGAAGGCTAGCTAAGAACAGAAAAAGAATGATAACAAAGCCTTGTGACTGACTGAGACAGTCTGGACAGCTGGGCTGTGATTGGCTATTAATTAAAATCAACCAACATGGACCAATCACAGATGCACCTGTTGCATTCCACAGCAGCAGATAACCATTGTTTACATTTTGTTCCTGAGGCTTCTCAGGAGAAAAAATCCTAAGGAAAGGATTTTTCATAGAACATGTCTGTGACAGACCTCTATGAAAGCAATGGTGCAAAGCCAGCTTTAATGAAGGAGTCGTTCCTTCCCGGATTTCTGACTGCGGGTTTGCAGGGGCAGAGCCAGAGCAGCGCGGGGCCGGCAGGGGGCGCTGCCCGAGGCGGGATGATCCCGGCGGGAGCGCTCAGGTGGGATCTGCTCCATTTGCCCCATAAAAAACACCGAGCTCCGGCTCCGGGGCGCTCCGCGGGGTTACACAGAGCATCTGTGCGCTAACTCACAGGTGTTTAGCCAGGTTAAATACCGAATATAAGATATAAACTTTTAAAAGCCCCTTTAAAATCAAAGTACTGTTACGTCAAAACACAACTCCTTTAATTGCTCTTTAGTATATGCAGGGTATTTGGCTTTGTGTCTCTGTATATAGTAAATGCAGAACACTTGTTCAGTATTGTTCTCTTGGTTTCTTTTTTTCTGAACTACTTGTTTCAGATTTATCCAATATATTGAGTTAATAATAGAACACTGCAAGATCTTTAGATGCCTGACAGCTCAGTGGCTTAATAATTAACTTTCTGGGGCCAGAGACTGTTTTTATCCAAGAAAAATGTGTTCAGCCTATCCACCAGTGAGCCCTGTTGGCAGCATGTATTTCCACAAACAACAATCTACAATGATTATGAGTAAGTGACTGGGGTGAGTCACTCCTTATTCTAAGAAAATGCAAACTATTTCTGAGGTTAGGATCACAGTCACCCATGAGGATACGTCTCTAGCTTCAGAAACGTGGTAGGAGCAAAAAGGAAGACGAGAATTGTTATTGCTCCCAGTTTTTAGTTTGTTGGGTCTGGTTTTTTTTTTGGGGGGGGCGTGTTGTGCATGGCCCAGTCAGATTTAAGAGCTTGTCCTCTTTATGTGTCAAATGCCTCATTCAGGACACGGGCTGGAATCAATGTCTGGTGGCCTGAGTGTCAGTCTGCCAACTCCTCTGTGCTGAGAGCAACAACAACAGACCCCTGCTGACATCAACTGGCTTGGAATGCAGTTGTTGCTAATGCTATTTTATCTGTGGAGTGATGGCAAGATTGCAGTCTGAGATCTCAGCAAACGTAACTGCCTCTGAAATTCTGATGGCAGCAGATGCTGCCTGGCTGATTGCTCCATTTGCTGTTCCCCAAGGTGCCAGGCTCTGCAAGGAGAGCTGGGACTTTGCAGGCATGCAGTTCTGTTCACTTTCCCCTACAGGAAAAACAGATTAAACTGTGGGAAAGTTAAGAATGGTTAAATCAGTAGAAATCTATTTTTTCTTTTCCTGTGAATTACACTGAACTATTCTCTTAAGCAAAGCTGCTTCCTGCTACTCTATCCAGAATGATTTAAATTGCACAGAACCACAGTGGTGCATCAGCAGCAAGAGGCAGCTGTGGTTCTGCAGGAAAAGGAATTCACTACCCAACAATATTTCACAGATCTCTTCTGTTTCTAAATCTATTTTACAGCAGAGCAAACTGAGACACAAGAAAGGTATCCACAGACATTCAGAGAGCTGCTGGCAGAATTCACCTGGAGCCTGGGAATCCTGATGTCTGTCCCTGTAGTTAACCCATGGCACCTCTGCTCACTGTTATCCTTTTGCTGGATATGGGATTATCCCAGGAGTATTGAAGCTCTGTTTTGATAAGGTATGATGTAGATTTAAGTACAGGTCTAAACTTTGGAAAGTGTGTAAATTCGGGAAGAGGCACTGTTAGTCAAAACAGAAGTAATTATTGAAGGTTAATTGTGTTTAGTTATATTTGACCCATAGAGGAAAATGTTAGGACTTTCACTTAAAACCTAACAGGAAACACATTAGCCCTTTGGCCTTCAGAGGAACATTAGGAAAAAAAGCTAAGAGTGAATTAGGGGACCCCCTCCTTAGGCTGGGAGGGGTGCACCCCCTGAAGCTGGAAATTTCAGGAAAATCCATTCACAAGAAGATTCCTGCTCCAAGTGTGCAGAGCTGTCCCTTGTGTTTGTAGAACACTTCCTTCTCACTGATCCAGGCAATGGCACGGACATGAGGCGGGCAGAAACTCAGCCTGTGGACAGCTGAGGGAGAATTGATTTGCTGTGAGTTTTGTAGCACTTCCTATGGATGAAGGGTCACTGGATTGCAGTCCTGCTCCTGACTGCAGAGCTCTGGCTGCCTCAGACTGGCTCCAGGAAATGGACACTCTTCCGCAGCAGCCAGGAGTTTTCAGGAGTTTTCAGGAGTTTTCAGGAGATTGCAGGAGATTGCAGGAGATTTCAGGAGATTTCGTGGAAGAGCCATGGCCCCTCTGCAGGCTGCAGTTCACCCACTGCCCTGGGAGTGCCATCAGTGCGAGGGAAGCGATGTTGGGATTTAAAGGGACCAGGAAGGGAGAGAACAAAATAAAGCAGGATGGAGAAAAATCCTGTTAGTTCTTACCAAGCACAACTTGCTTGATCACACTAAAATATTGTGCTGATCATTTGAATAAAACAATGGGCCAGCTCCAGAAGTGATGTGTAAATCACGTACCGGGAACAGAGTTTCAATTGACTGACACACTGGAAGCAAAATCAATGGCACTGACTTCACTGTGGGGGAGTTTGGATCACAACTACACTGGCTCTTTTGTTGAGCTTGTAGTGAGAAATCGTTCTCCTTTATTTCATATCTTTCTCAATTTGCATTGCAATGTGAAATGAAAAGCATGGGGTCATCTTTTGAAGGTCTTTTTTTTAATATATATAGAAATCATGGGGTCATACACACATTTATATATTAATATATATATATAAAATAGTGGAAAGCTGCCTAATTTTTTCTCTGTAACAGATTGCTTTGTGTGCAGCTTCACAGTGGTAAAATAGCTGTACCACCAGGAGTATTAATAATGCTCTGTGGGCATATGGAAGATTGGAGGTACAAAGTTATCAGAAAATCCTCAGTAATCTCCAAAGCACATTTCCACCATCCCAATCACTTCATTTTTACCCACTATATGAAACAGATGTAAAAATAGCTCTTTCATCAGTGGATTGCTACACATATTTGGGCTGCAGAGGCTCAGTTCTGTTCAAAGCAATGCTGTGAAATCATGTGCAGAATGTGCTGTTAATCAGAAGCAGCAATTTAATGTTACGTATCCATCTCTCCTCCCACCTCCAGCTCCCATTCCCAATTCTGAGCAGGAAACGACACTTGGATGGAGCTCAGCACACTGAATTTCTGGATAGACTCTCTAGGAATGAGGAGGGACTTGAATTCTCTCCATATGTCATTTCCTTTCCCCTAATGGCTAAAAAAACCCAATTGCTGCAGTTCATATAACATAAGAGAGAGAACATTACCAGTCTGGGGAAATAAGGGCAGGGGGATGGGACAGGCAGGACAGCCACATTCCCCTTCTGAAGAACTGCTTTGCAAACTTGAATGGAGCAGGCATTTTTCATCTGTGTACAAATACTGTTTTATGTAGCTCCTTAAACTGGAGCTATTACCCCATCTGTACTTAAGTGTATATCAACACCTGCAGTCTGGGGCCAGACAGGGATTAGGGAAGGAAAATGTAAGCAGAGGGGGAGTGGAACAACTCTGCAAGATGTAAACTAACTGAGAAAGGCAAAACACAGGGGATTGAGGGAGACTGACAATGGGGACCTAATAATTTTTAACAAATCCAATTTTAGTGGCAAATGATCCTAGAAATTACTTAAGAAAAATCAGAGTAGCCCACTCCTGCAGCTTTTTTCCAAACTGTCTTTAAAAACTTTTCTGTTCAGTACAACCAAGAGCTCATGCAGATATCCTACCCTGCTGCAGAACACACAATTTGATCTGCTGTATTGCACAGTGGATTTGCAGCTGTCAACAGAATTCAGTGTGCTGTAGTTACAAACAGAAAAAAGCAACCCAGGAATAAACATGACATTAAAAAAAAACCAACAAAAACCATTTTAACTGAAGGGTAAGCTTACTTCTCCATAGCCAACCCACTGTATTAGACCCAAATTGGAACATAATGTCTTTCTAGCAGCATAATCCAAGGGTTTGTTAAATTTCTAACCAAACTGTGCAGTGCTTTGCAGGACAAACGAGAGGTGACATTTGCTCCAAAAAGCCTGGATTTTGCAGTCAGTGAATGAGAACATGTGCACAGAGGGACTGTATGTGTCTGCTTGCAGGGTGATTATATCTGACTGAAGAGCCAAACCCTCCCATCTTTCATTAGACACATTGCCTAATTAGACATGTTGCCCCTGAATATTAATGATAAAAAGGAAAGGAGAAAATTACCTTTCCTCCAGTTCTATTTTAAAGGGTTTCAAGAGTGGAATAAAGGAATGATCAAGATACATGGTGACAGATTTTGCTTTAGGTTACTTTTAGCACTTCACTAGACCCACTAACCTACTTAAATATCTGTGCTGTTCTTATCTGGTATAAAAACCTTGCTTTGTAGCTTTTAAAATGAAATATTTTAGAGGTATTTTTAGAGATAAATTTATCTTAAATCCTCTCAAATTGATTTCACAGTGGACTTGCAGGTGATTTTGTTAAAAGAAAGCACAAAAGAAGCCAGTACAGCCTGTGGATAGGTTAGGTATTTCTGCAGTTCAGAAGGTTTTAGGAATAGGATTTCTTTTAAAAAAAGAGGGATTGTTGAGCTTATTGAACTTGCAAATGCTTTTGTGTCATGGCTGAGCTTATTTATGGATTTGGTTTTCACGTAGCATGTTTATAAATGTCTCCAGACTTCATGTAAGAAGTTTCCAAAGCTGGACAGCCTGGGCTCCTTTCAGCAATTCCCAGAACTGTGAGTAGATGTGGTTTGCACAGCTCATCTGACTCTTAGTGCCTGCTTCCCCACGGCAGAAAATAATCATCCCATGGGGTTAAGGCTTTGTGAGCTATTTTTGGGTTTGAACCTTGCACATTCAACTACCTGTAGGACTAGACAATATTGTTATAGCTTGATACATTTCCTGGAATTAATCTTTTCTCTTGAATGGAAATATTTGGAAGTAACTTGAGTGACACACATGGAAAAACTTCCACTTGCTTGAAGAAACAGAGAGAATCAGAACTATGAGGTGGGGGCTGTTTTAGGTGGCTTACACTGCCCCAAGATGCTCTCTCTGCCAACATGAGAGGAGTCTGCTGCCAGCCTCTTGCCTATCTGGGGCTGCATTCATCCCTAGCAGCCACAGTCCCTGCAACAGGTTAGAATGGGATAAATTGCTCCTCTTAAACCTCATCATAAGCCCTGACATGTGGAATTCTGTACAGCTTGGAACATTCATCTCTGGATATTTGGATAAGTCATGATGGCCAGAGAGAACTGGCTAATTATGCCAAATTATCAAGGCTTATCAGACATTGTTCCAGGGCTGTTGGAGAGCCAGGAAAGCTTCTCTGCTTGCCATGGCTGCATGGCTGGAAGCTGCATCACAGAGCATCTGTTACTTCTTTGAAAGCATTAAGCAGAGGTTGTGGTGCAAGCTGGGTGTTGCCTGGGCAGACCAGGGCTGATTTAACAGAGCAATCACCTGCCAGTGCCTCACTGCTCATCACCAGTGGCTGAGGGTGAGTTTACAGCAGCAGGGCTGAGTCAGCCCCTGGCATCCCAGCATCACCACCCTGCCCTCAGCATCACCACCATAATTAAAACTCAGAGATTTGCAATGTAGGAGATTTTACAGCTCACCTTTTGCAGATGACAAAATAATTCCTTCAAATTGATGCTGGGTCACGGGGAATAAGAAAGATTGGAGGATGTTTGATATTCCTTTAGTGGCTAAATAACGTGGCTTGTTTAAAACAGTGCTGTAACTCAACTCTTGAAATGCTTATTTGGGCTGAGATTCTTCCTCAAAACACCTCATTTGTCTGAGCTCTGGGACAATACCCATGGTGTCAAGTTGAATCAGACCCTATCTGCAGACAGATGTTGTAGCCCAGCAGTAAATTAAGTTCTTGATGCATGTCACTCAGAGGACACTTTCCAACTGTCTTCTTCCGTAAGGTCTTCTAGGAACCTGTTCTGTATCAGCCAAGGAAATCTAAAGATGAGATTCTACAGTTGCTTCATTCACAACACAAGAAAGTTGCACAGAGCAGTTGCACAAGGGAACATGTGGTTTTTCAGGAAAGCTCCCTCATTTCAGTTGGAATATTTAGCACATACCTCTCAGAACACTTGACAAAGCAAATTGTCCAAGAGTCTAGAAAAGAAATTGTATTATTGATTGCGTCCTATGGATAAATAAGTGAAAATCATGGAAGAATAAAGGAAATATTCTTCAGACAAAGATTTTTTTTTGGCCCACGATTTTGGAGGCTGATTTTGCACTTCAAGTCAGGAGTCCCATTGATTTTGAATCAAGACAAGTCAGGGAATGTGTTTTAAGCCTAAGACACATCACTGTGCTTCAAGACTGAAGCTGGACTCTGTCCTGTGTGCTGGGCTCTTAAAATGCTGTGCAGCACCTGCCACTAGATTGTGGGCTGTGAGACACATCCTGCAGCAGAGAACAGGGGTGACATGAGCTAGACAAGCGGCTGGGCTGGCACATGGGTGTCACCTCCAACTTTTTGCCCAGTTTTTCACAGATTTAACCCTCTCAGAGAATGGGTTTCAGCTCCTGTCTAGTAATAAAACATCAACACATCTATTTATTCCATGTTTAGTGCCTGTCTCTAAAATCTCCCTTTTCTTCTTCTGCTAAAGTCACATTAGGATAGGGCTGTCCTGCAGGACATGATGAGGAAATAACCTGGCTAGAGAACTGCATGGAATATCTGTGCATCAGTTACTAATCTGTTCTGGATGGATGGACTTAGAAGTTATCTTAGTGACTAACCACTGGAAAATCCTGTGATATGGAAGCTCATGCATTTTTTTTTGTAGCCACAGCTGCAGTCATTTCCCTTCAGAGACACATCATTTCCCCAGGATACATCCTGTCTCAGAGGGCCACAGTGTCTCTGCTCCAAGCTGCTGTCCCCTTTTGCAGTAGCCAGCACATGGGTGGAGATTTCCTTCCTAGTTTCTTCTCCTGAAAAGCTTCATCTCCAGCTCCAGCTTGAGAAATGGATTGATTCTTGACCTCTTGCATAAACATTGTCTCTGCATGCCAAAGGGAGCCTTAGTGAGAACCAGAGCCCCTGTCTAGACATGTTTCTTCATCCCAGAGCTCTGATAGGTTTGTCCTCCTCTGCTGGGTTAACTCTCTTTGTCTCTGAGCAGCAATAGAGACAGAGTAAAACCAGATATTTAAGCATGTGCATCTCAATGCTTTAATGTAGTTTGTTCCATTCAGCAGCAACACAAATAATCCTCCAGTCTGACAATTTTCATAATCTGCAAAGGGAAAAGAAGGAATCTTGTACAGGGTGAAATTTTCTGTTCCTTATCTTGATTCCTGAAATGCAGAAGCGTTTTATACATGACTGCAGTAGGGTTTGCTCCTGTAGCACAGAAGAGCAGCAGGGAAGGTAACAGAAAGCCTCAGGGAGGACAGAATTCCATTCAGGAACAGGACAAAAATGTGATGGATCTGCAATGAATTCAGGAAGTACTTTAGCTACAGTAAGAAGTTATGATTGGCTTAGGGAAGGTTTAGAGGAAAAACCTGTGCCAAAGAGGCAGACAAGGAGAACAATGCCCTTTGCAAGCAAAGGTGTTGATGAATGCTTTGAAAGGGTATGAGCTAACCAGGTAAATTAACAAAGAGGCAGAGAAAACTGCTGGTAGAAACATTCCTCATTCTTCACAATTTCATTTTTCTAATTTTTTTGGCCAGATTAACAGAGCTTTACAAAAAAAGAAAAATACTGATGTGAGAAGAAAGGGAACAGACTTTCATAAATATTTCAAATGTATCTCTTTCTAGATGAAATGAAACCTGATAAATTAAAAATTTTTGGGGTTGCCTAGATGTAATCTGCTATAGTACTTTATTTCTCAGAACAACACCATTAGGTGGCAAAATAGGCATTTAGCATTATCAGTTGCACATACAATGGAAATACATCATAGAGAAAGAAGAAATGAAGGTGTAATTCTCTACTGATCAACTCATCTTTAACTCCACGATCTCCAGGGGTGGTGTCTATAATGTCAACCACGTCAGGCTCTGGGAAATTTAGTAAATGATGGCTAGTAGAAGTAAATACGATCCAGATAATTTAATTTTTTTTTATTGTCTCAGGAAAATAGTTTTAACCTTTTAATTAACTCACAAAATCATAATAATAGAGGCAGAGCTCTCTTGCGTTCTTGATACCTTTACAGAAACTGGGGAAGAATGTGATGTAATACCAGCCAGCTCTCATTACTGCTGAAGGAATGTGCTGTGATTAAACCTATATACAGAAAGAAATGGAATGTAATTCTTAAATGTTGATTTGCTTTGAACACATTCCACATGCTGAGGAATGAGTTTCCAGTATACTCTTCAATTTCTAAAGACAGGGAGGACCTCACCTCTGAAAAATTAACTACAACCTTCCTCTTCTGAAAATGAACTCTACTTGGTTAAAGATGTTTGTACACATTTCCTGCTCTCCAGAACCACTAAATCCTTTGAGAACTACCTGGAAAAGCAAAACCTTCTCCTTCTTCCTCTTGGTAAATTCAAAAAATCAAAGCCCTTTTTCGTGTAGTCATGGAACAGAAGAAATTTTTGTATTTCTAAATACTTCAAAGGTTTACTCATACAACACCAATACCACTGATATGATATCACAATGATACCAACTATTACATTATTTTCTCCT
>NW_005054395.1:2338571-2341894 GCF_000277835.1 Geospiza fortis | reverse complement strand
GCAGGGTGGCTCAGCTGTGAAGCTCTGGCTGAAGAAGGCTGGATTGAATTCCCAAGTCCAGCAGCAAGGCTGTCATCCAAAATGATCTGCAGGATGATGCAAGGCACTCCCATCCCTGTGGATCCCAGCAGCTACCTCATCTTGAAAGGATGTGTTGTTCAGTGATACCAGCCTGCTCTGGAGCAGCTCTGATGATATTTGCTTGTCTCTCTCACAGGATCAGCCCTGCACACAGTGAAACATCCTGAAATGGAGCTGCATAAAGACACAATTTGCTGCAAACTCTTGGCTTCTGAAAGTGAAAGCAGGATCAGTGAGACACTGGATCTGTTAATCTGAGAATATTTTGAGAATCTGGGGGATAGTGCTGGCTCAAGAATCTCTGGATCATAACATTCCAGTGGGATTCCTTGGTTGGGAAAGCAGCATTTTCAACCACCAGGGACTGCCAGCACCTTTGGTCCCCTACACTGCTGCAGTTCCTGGTGCTCTGCCAGGCTTCCCTTCCTCTGCTGCCTGCAGATCTCACACTGGTCCCTCATGAAACTGCTCAGCTTAAATCCTGCCTGGCAGTTCTGCTCAGTGAACAGTGAGTGAAAATCCTCATTTCCCAACAGAACTGGGAGATAGAACAGGACACAAAGAGCTGTGGGACACCCAAGGCACAGCCCTGGGCCCCTGGGACAAAGAGAGAAGGGAGGGAGCAGCAGTTGGCACCTGGTGCCTCTGGGTGTCTGAGCCTGGTCCAGGTCCTTCTCCTCCCCTTAGGGACAAAAGCACCTGGTCCTGACCTAACTGGGACCCAGCCCTGCCGGGCTCATGGGGGCTGGAGCCCCTCTTCTCCCCCTGTTAAATACACACCTGCTCTACAGGACTGTCCCACGTGTCACTGATGTACTTGGGATGGATTTGTAAAAGTGCTCAAGTCATGTTGGCTGCTTAAAAATTAAGTAAATAAAATCAAATATGGCACATATTACAGGAAAATGCACAGCAGTAGCAGCCATCCTGCAGGCAGTACATTTTATATGCTGACCCAAATGCACAGACTGTCAGTTAATGCTCTAACACTTGCAATATATCACAGTGTTTTCACTGAAAGGTGAGCAGCATGTCCAAAAACCTTAGAAAAATTTATAGTTCAGCAAGTTCCTTTCTGAAAAGCAGTTTGAAACCAAGTATGCTTCATGACCTTTGAAAAACACTTTTAATGAAAGCATTAAATGTTCGTATAACTACTGAACAATGAAATACTGTATTTAATCCCAAAGGGTTTTTTTAAATATTGGCATTTCAATTAATGTCTGACACACTAGTTATCCATTAGAAAAAGATAATGTAGAAAGAATTCTATGTTTAATACAACATTAAGCACTTTAGTCAAATTATATCAGAATTATTGAATGTTGGGTCCAGAGTGCACTGCAAGACCCCAGAAATGAATAATCATCATGATAGGAAAAATCTAGAAATATGTTAAATATGTGAAAAGCAGTTTTATATTTTTCTTTTTCAGTTCAGTTTAGCAGTGGCCAGGTAATGTTGCAATATTTGCAAACCATCAGCCATTTGCTTTATATACTTGTTTTGAGAAAAGGATATGTGAATTTGTAACAGATTGAAACTTTAATAGTATGACCTTCAATGACAAATGCTGATTTTTCTTTTTTTTCTTTTTTAATGCAAGAATCAGGACACCTGGAATGTCTTTGGGGTGTGTGTGAATTTACACAACCATTACAAAGTAACTTCTTAACTGTTTCAGTGCAATGTAAAGCCATAAATCCAGAGGTATATTGTCCATGTTTTGTAGTGAATGCTGCTTAGATTTTAATTGTTTCAAATTCTCTTCTTTTGAGCCAGTGGTGAAGCACTGAACCAATGCTTTCCCTTGTGCTCTGCCTGTGAAGGAGGTTGGTGTCTAACATTTGCTACTTTTGTGATAAACAGCTGAAGGCACAGGGGACAGGCACAGCCCGGGCCAAGGAAGGGATCCCAGGATTCCTCTGCTCCCAGTTGAAGTGACACTGGAACAGCAGTGCCACCACTGCAGGAACCACTGGAAATCTCCCCCTGGCACTTAAGGTACTTTGGGAGGAATAGGAAGTGAGGCCCCATGTACAACATAGGAGAGGTCACATTTTATGAAAGGAAAGCTTTGAGAACCATATTGCGCTTCCAAGGCCTTCAGTGAAAAACAAAAATCAGTTGCACGCCCCAGGTTTGAATTAATGAGGCCCAAGCTCTGAGCTCTGTCAGGATGGGACCACTCAAGGCACAGGTACAGCTCAGCTCCATGCAACTGCAGAGAGAAAACCTCCTGGGCTGTGTAGAAGCTACAGGATGAACTCAGCAAAGCACAGGTCATCTTCTCATCCCATGCTGGGGATCCATAGCTGGATCCTCATCTCTGACTGCCCACGTGGTAATACTTCACAGGTTACCTCAGCAGGAAAAGCCAGAGCAGTGACATGACAAAATGAGTAGATACTAGTAAGGTTGTTAGTAAGAGGAGGTGTGTGATGTTTGAGCTTAAACTTCTGAAGTAACCTTGACTGTGGAAACGTTTGTAGCTTTTCTGGGAGCTTTTCTCACCCTTGAGGCCCCTCTGGCCCTGCAGAAAGTTACCCATGACTTTGATGGAGCTCTCCTCATGGGATGTGTGTTGCAGAGCTGGGAAAACTCTGGAAAGGGTCACCTTTCCCACAGGGTGGGAGTTAAATTAGGCAACATGGCATGGATGCAAGGCTTTTTATTATTATTATTATTCTGCGAATGGCAGTTCACAGAACCCATCTGCTGATTTCTACACAGTGCAGATAAGAACCAAATTGGTCCAAAGTTTAACAGTTTCCAGGGCTGGTCTGTCACACCCTGTCCATGGGGAATATTGTCATGGATCGGCAGCACTCCTCCAGGGGACCACCCATTTCAGCCTGGCTCGGGATTCTCCTGCCATGTCTTTTCCCATTTGTACCCTCAGTTTTCCTGTCCCAACTCCCCACACAACCTCTCTGCCACCCTCTCCTCCCCACCTTGGTCATTCACCCACATTCTTCCCGATCCCCAGCTCTCCCAGACCACGGCCATTCTCCACATCCTTCCCAGTCCCCTACTCCCCCTCAGACATGGCCATTACCCATTACCCACATTCTTCCTGATCTCCAGTTCTCCTCAGGACACGGCCATTCCCCCCATCCTTCCCCATTGCCAGCCCTCCCAGGCCATGGCTATTCCCCCTATCCTTCCCAGGACACGGCCATTCCCCCATCCTTCCCGACCCTCAGCCCTCCCCGGACACGGCCATTCCTCCCCGGCCAGCA
>NW_005054395.1:2332765-2338086 GCF_000277835.1 Geospiza fortis | reverse complement strand
GGCCCCGGCTCGGCGTGTCCGGGCTCCGCCGCCCGCCCGGCCCGGGCCCCGCAGCCGCCTGGGCGAACTTCAACCACCGCACCCCAACTTTGCCGTTTATTTTCCTTTTGTCTTCTCGGTGTAAATTCGAAAGAAACTGCCACACTCTTTGTTTTGATCTCTTTGTTTGTTTATTGTTGTTGTTTTGTTGGGGCTTTTAAGGGATTTTCACAGTTGGGTACTGGAGAGGCTCCCAGGGCAGTGGTCAGAGCCCCAAGGCTGGCAGGGCTCAGGGAGCCTTTGGACACCATTCTCAGGGACAGGGAGGGATTTTGGGGTGTCCTGTGCAGGGCCAGGAGCTGGACCTGATCATCCTGGTGGGTCCCTTACAACTCAGCATATTCTGTGCTTCTGTGATTGCTCACAGTTCTTGGGTGAAGTGCCTTGTCCTGCCCTCCTCCAGACCACTTGACCGCTGATATTTTAAAATACCATAAAAACCGTTCACCTGCATGCTGGGAAGAAAAATAATCTGGTCTTAAATACTTAAAATTATGCCCTTTTCCATATAAAATCCCAGATTGACAGGTTTAGAGGAAAAAAATAATAGAAATTCTGCTGGAGCTTTCTTTAAAAAAATTCAGGACACTTGGATCTAGCTCTTTTCTTCAAAGTATTGTTAAGTTCTCCAGCACATAAATGGTACTGTGTGTCCTGAAGCATCAGTACACAAAGGTAAACAATTAGGAAAGTATAGGTTTTCACTGTAAATATCCATCTTTATATAGTGTGCCTGAGCAGCTTGCAAAAGAAATATTTTTTAAAATATCAAAAGAGTTGTTATATTTACTTTAGGTGTGTGAGAAATATCTCCAGTTTAATGCCTAATAAAAAGAGGTGTTTTCATACCGATTTTTCCAAGTATGTTGTTTTCACAGGAAAAGTAAAATGTATCTGCTTATGTTTTACTTTGGAATCACTCAGACTAGATTTGCAATCTAGTTTTCATGGAGATTTGTGAGTGTCTCTATATTACACTTGGAAATAAAACTCCTAAAATGAGCGTAGCTGGGGCTGCTGCATGGAACAGTGCTGCCTTGTTTTTACCGAGTGTTTTGTAGCTTTCTCCTCAGGTTATTGCTGTGTTGATGCAGTGCTTTAATACTTTCTTTCCCTGAGCAGTGAGTGCTCAGACTTGCTTATCTTTGAAACATTACAAATGGTCTGTAGTCCTATTTAAAAGCATGGAAAATACTGTCTAGGGAGTTGTCTTTCTCACCTCTGTGTTTTGTGCTCGAATTCGTTTCATATTTTATTTTTATTGAGGATTAAGTATATATTGAAACTGTGTCTGTGACAATCTCGGTGTGTTGAGGGGAGTGTGATTGTGACCAGAAGCAGGCTGTGGTTTTACACACTGTGGTCAGCCCCCAAATGCAGCAGGTACAACCCTAAGGAGTGTTTTTGGGCGTTTTTGGCATCTTGTATTTTAGGAAGGGAATGTGCAGAGCATGGGATGAAGGCAAAATTGTCTTTTTAGGACTGTTCCAGGGTTAGCAGCTCTGGCAGGCACGAGGACCAGTTCTCTTATTGGAAGCTTATAGGAAACATTGGCCTGTGTCTCCAGCTGAGCAGCTTGAGGTATTTTCTGCTTTAGCTAATGGGGAGCTGTTTCACGTAGGGTCATTTGTTGTAAGGAAGCTTTACATGTTTAAGGAAAACAATGAATTTTATTAATTCAGCTGACATGTTGTCAGTTCTTGCTTAGGAATAATTTTAAGTGTTCTGTGTGGTTTTGATTACCCTTTTTGATTGGAAAAGCAGTTTTGAGGGCTCTTGAGTTCTAAAACTGTTTGGAATTAAAAGAATCTGTATATCCAGTGTTTTTAAAAGTTTATTCTCAAACTGACAAATGCTATTTAATCTTAATTTTCTTTGGCTCTATGAAACTAGCAGTCTTCTGTTTTGGCTTGAATGTTTATGGGATTAATTCTGCAATCATTGTTCAACGCTTATCTTTTCTGTTCAGTATCTCTAAATTAGATGGTATAGATTAAAAAATGGATTTCAAGAACTGGATTCAATTAGCAGTTTTTCAGGACATAAACATTAAAGGTTTAGATGGAAAACATTGTTTTGACTGACTGGATAAATGACAGGGTAATGTTTGATGTGAGTCCAAGAGCTGATCTGGAGCTAGTGCCCAACTTCTCAGTCCATCTTGAGGAGCCAAATAAAATATTTAACCTAGGCCTCATTTTGCAAAAAAGGTTGACTCTTTGTTGAGACCTTAAGAAAGTTCTGAGAAATGTTTGGCATACCTTTACACTAAGTGTTTAACAGTTTATTTAGGTCTGGGTTCCACAACAGAGACAAACCACAGCGGTGGCATACTTCTAGTAAGTTTTTATTTACTTTACAATGCATCTGTGTTATACATTTCTTACAAAAGGTTATTCTTTTGGAAAGGTTTGGCTGTTTGTTGCAAATATCACTTGAGTGTTTAGTGATACATATGTTGATACAGTTCGCATAATCCTGGGCTAAAAAAAAATCTCTGGATAATTGTTAAAATCTGAGTGTCATGGCTTCTGATGATACTTCTAGCAGGAGGTCTAAATCCTTGTTTCTGATTAAAATATAGGCAGTGTAATTTAAATTAGCTAAAGTCCAGAATTGCACTAGTCTTCTGCAAAATTTATCTTAGCAGCTTGTAATAACAATGTCCAGGGAAGTGTAAGGAAAACTTCTTTGGCTCTCACATATTTACCACCATTTGATCTGGTCCTATCCTAAGTACATTCGAATTCTACAAAAGCTGCAAGTGCAATCATCTCCTTCCATTCCTAGTGTGATTTTTCTCAGTGTTGTGTTGAATATGTGGATTTGTAAATACACTACACTGTCAGTCAGAACATGCATTGATTTCTTTCACCCCATTGTTGAATTGTGTTGATCTTCCATTCTTCAGAAAACTGAGAAATGACCATTGTTTTCAGTAAATATTTTATGTCTTCATATGTGAGTTTTTAAATATTAAAATGTGGCTGCTTTCACTTAGGAGATCAATGACAGCTCTCTGAAGCCCATAAGGTTGTTTTTATCAAGGAGGTACTTTCCAAAATCAGTTTGAGGTCCTCAAAACTCTGTGAGCATTAGAATCTGTTGAGTAAAGGTTCAGTGCAGAAGTTTATTTAGTTGATGTGTTGCAGGTAGTGTTTGTCTCAGAATTGTTAACAAGTAAAGACACTTCCATAGCCACAAAGCCCAGTTACACTGGGCTGGAAAAAGTGGTAATAAATATCCCATGGATAAAACTGGAATGAGCTGGAAGAGTTTTGCTGGTACAGAATCAGACGTAGGCCTGAAGAGTTGTTGGATTTGTTCTTCCTCATTCTTGCTGCTTCCAGCTTTCCTGCAGGGTTTGCTGATTAGAGAAATAAAAGCACTGGGTGTTGTGTTGTGTTGTGGAAAATGGATCAGCATCTCATGTGCTGCCCCTCTCTCTTTTCTCTATTGCTGCTTTACTGTCTATTCAGCCCTCACAATACAAAGGTGGGACTGTACTGTGAACTCACAGTGTTGAAGGAGAAAGTGTTGCTGTTTTCCCAGACCATAGAAACTCTGGTTGTGATGCTAATAATATTTCTTGCAAAACATGCCTTATTTATAAAAAGCCAGAATATTCCTGAGCTTTGTAAAACAATGTGGAATGTTCAAACCTGGTTTTTGCAGTGGATAAATCAAAGTGTTAAATTAATCCAGTTGAGACAGTGGTTTACCTGAATCCTAAATTTTCCATCAGTGGTGGTGGAAGCAGGACTGAAGTTTATGGATTTGAGAGCCTCACTGTGGGAACATCTGATCAACAATTGATGAAGTAACTCCCTATATTTGTATGTAGCAAGGCAATGGTTTTATAGTTGACTGAAATTGTAGTGCCATTTTAGGACAGTTTAAAATCTGAGTGCTGTTTCTTTTTTCTCTTTGTAGTCCCTGGCTTCACTTTCTGGGCCCTCCCTTGTGTTGACTCCAGCAACTGTGTAGCTATGGGATGAGCTGAAAGCTAATCCTACCAGGAAAAAAATGGTTTTTTGTATTGAAGAGGAGGGATGCAGAGAAGAAACTGCAAAGAGGGCAGGGCTGCCTCTCCTACCAGCAGCCTGTAGTTAGATAGGCTTTGGTCAGCAATAAAACAATGGGGTTCCTTCATGGAAGGTATATTTGACTTAAGTACTAGTTTTTGTAAGCCATGTGTCATTAAGAAATCCAAATCAATAAATTACATAGTAGGTGGATTAAGCTGGTGCAGTCATAACAAAGTCAATAGACATGTGTCTGATCAGATGTACAGGGACTGATGGCTGCTTGGCCCTCAATATTTTCATCAAAGTACGAAGTGTGTGTGTAAATATATCCTTTCTTCTATACACAGTGTATAGTTATAGATATTTATATACATATAAATCAGTTGTGGATCATACAGATGCCAAAGAATTGTAATAAACAACTGAGCAGCTGTATGGAGCAGTTTCAGCTGTTTGTTTCTATGAATTCAGCTTGTAGGACAAAGTTTTATTCCTCTGGGTATAAAATTATATATCTGTGTTCAAGAGTGCATAATGGGGTATCATGGCAAGGAAAACAAAGATCAGAAAGGATTTGGGGGAGGAAATTGCAGTAGGGAAACAGTTACATGGGGGCTCCAGTTAAAAGATTGAAATTCAGTTTAAAAACCCCACTATTCACCTGTGGCTGTACAATCAGCAGAGCATCACAAAGAAGCTTGTAGGGGATTTACATGTGTAGGTAACATATGGGGCATATGTGGGAGACATATGGGAAATCTGCAGGCAGTCCTAATGGCAATGTTTAAAAAAATTAAAGCTATTGCTGGAAAAAACAATAAAAGGAATCCTGGAGGTGGAATATTAGCAAGTAATGTTTAGAATTGTAGTTTTCAGTGAAGTTTAAAGAGTTTACACTGTCCTGTAATGTCTGTCTGTGTAGCTGTACAAAGCTGAGAATCTCATCTAGTGGTGACAAATTATGTTGTTTTCTTTGTTAATCACACTGAAAAATCTGATCAGGCCCCAGATGAAAACATTTTGTCTTTGTGTCTTTAAGGTGAATGGGTAGATCCCTGAAAGAAGACAGCTTTTAATGTTTTGTTCTGGTTTATCTCATGGCCTTTGAAGTGCTTCGTTGCTTTGCCATCTTAGAATGACATCTCCCCACTGGGCCAGACCTTTCTTGCAGCCTTTAAAAAAGGGTGGATGATTTCTTTGGGTGTCTTCCCTGCTCTCCTCACAACAATGACGTGAGCTGGCTTCTGACTTGGC
>NW_005054395.1:2325466-2332755 GCF_000277835.1 Geospiza fortis | reverse complement strand
TCCTGCACAGGCTGCTCTGTGCCTGCTTTAATGTATAAAATGTAAATGCTCATCACACGTGCAGGGCTGAGATCATCCCAGTGACTCCTGAGAGCTGGGGAGGATTCACCTCAGTGATGGCAGCAGGGCATGCAAAAGGAGCTGCTCTGTGTGTCTGCTGTCAGCAAAGCACATTCCTGTTTGGGGAAGAGGATCAGAATCTTGAGGGACATTTGTCAGTAATATATTCAAAGAAGCAAATTGTTGATTTTTTCTTACCACTTCATCTTTAAGTACTTCCAGTGAAAGCATAGATAAAATTGCTTGTAACTTTGAAGAAGTCTTTGTTGATAACAAAGCTCAGGACAAAACTGGCTAAGCATTATCATCTGAGTTTAAGGGGGAGACTGATACAGAATGGAGAATAGACAAGCTCAAGATCATAAAAAGGATAAACCAAGTAAAGCTGGGATTTAGATCCACTATCTTTTGACGTTCTGCCCATGAACATTGTTTCTTTTGAGTTTAAATCCACAGCAAAGATGGTTCTGTTTTGGGCCTTCTGAGACTGTGCAGTTGGGGTGATTTGTGTTCAGTTATTGCTCATATGCCATATTTGTGTTGCACTATCAGCTGTACTTTAGCATCCTGCAGAGTCTTGGGAATTGCTTTTTTTTCCACTTCAAAATACTTTTTCTTGCTAAATCTCAGGCAGATCAGACCAGGAGGGCTGGTATCCCCAGAAATTAGTAACTCATACTGCTTTTGATGAAGTGTTACTCACATTTTCGAAATTCTGAAAGTGAAAGAAAAAGTAGCAGTATGTGAGTTACTGTGGCTATATCCTGTTGGTAATTTTGTGGAGTGACTCTTGGCCAGTGCATATTTAACCCAACTTACAAGGTTTGTTTTCTTGGAGAAAGGGAGAGTCACTCCATGGTTGTGGGATTGTCAGTGGAACAGCTTCAATGCTTCCTTTCTGTAACAATTCATTTGAGTTGTTTCAAATATGCAGAGAATGTCCAGGCTATGTAATTTACAGGTCACAGTAAAGCTGTGTACCCAGATTGTGCCACTGATGCTTAAATCAGCATGTGTGGTGCCATCCTGCCACAAACACAGGAGTGACAATGCCATAGCAAAGCTTTCCAACCCGCAGCACCAATTTTTGGGATGCACATGTCCCTCTGCTCCATCCTGTGCTGTCAGATGGGTGAGCTGAGGAATATATCCACATTAAAGTCCATCTCTTGTCATCCCTCTTTTTCTCTGGGTGCAGAGAACTGTGGTGGGTTGATGTGTAAATGAGTGGTGGCTCCAGGCAGGTTCACAGACCAGCAGGCTCTTGGTGGCATTTTCATTCTGCCTTGACCCAGATTTTAACATTACTGATGGAGTTAAATGGAGTAATAACTAATTATATCTGTCATGATGCTTCTATTTAACATGCTAACCATTTGATTTGGAGTTTATATATAGATGCATACATAAATTCAATTATAGATGCAGTTGTGCTTGTATTTAACTGGAGGTGGAATCTGTGTTGGCAATATTTAGAGGCATTTTCTGAACTTGGGTCAACCTAAAGATTTTTTCCTAATACAGATAAAGACCGAGCTGTACACTTCTAAAATTATGTATGATAAAGCTCCTGCCTTGTGCATATTGTAGTACATGAGGAAAGTAGATGGAGTGTACTTAGTAATCTGTTGTTCATTTTAGTAGAAGGTAGTCTAGTAAATGCAGGGATTTTTTATGCAAAAAATGTAAAATGTACAAAAATTAATTTTATTATTGGTGAGGGAGGAAAGTTGTATCTGGGTTATGTTTATGGACATGGCTGGTTAAAAAAATAAAATGAAAATCCTTAAGCATGTAAAGGAACAAAACATGTCTGAATAAAATTCATAGAATTACATTCATGCTTAACTGCCTGGGATTAGAAATTCACGGCATTTATTGTATCAAGCATTTAGGTATCCTTATGGCAAGTAGTTCTTCAGTTCGACTCTTAACAGAAAATGTTCACCTTGTTCTGAAATTATTTATAATATCTATAAATATTTATTTTCAGAGAAGAAGTTCTTCCCATTATTTTCCCTGGTGGATTATGAAATAGTTTATAGCTCTCTATAGAAGACTGTGTGCAGGACTAGATGAGTAATAGCATTGTGCTTAGTTTTAGTAATATTGAGGTGTCCTCTTTTTTGTTTAGCTGCAGAGTAAGTTTTTCTGTCTGAATTTATAAAGGGTGGCATGATACAAGAAACTTCAAAGGATAGAGCTGGTGTAGGTGGTGTCGTTCAGAGGCAAAAGGACATTTGTAGAGGTGAAACAGGGCAGAGTGGGGTACAGTTGTTCAGGAGGTGAGACAGGGATGTGAAGGGACTGCAAGTTTCCCAGGTTTTGTGTCACTGTATAGTGGAAGCAGAAAACAAATGTGGGTTCCTGTGCTTGGGCTAAAATGTAAAGAAATGTACAGGTCATGTTGGTGAGTCCAGCTCTGAGCCAGGCTGTAATGATTCAATGATTGCACTGCCAGTGTGGAAATCTGGATACTGAGCATTTCTCTTCACCCTGATAATACAAATACATGTATTTTGAAGGACACAAAATACCCATTGCTAAGTACTTCATTGAAATAGATGTGAAGCACCTCATCCTCACATCTTCTGGAGAGCACTTGCTCAGCAGTACTAATTAAAAATGACTGCCTTCTTTAAGCCTGAGTGCACAGTGTGTGACACATAAATTGCCCACACTTAAAGAAGGGCATAATGCATGATAAAGCAGAAATTTTCTAGGGCTTTTATTTAGAGAAGTGTAGTAGAAAGTTCAAAAATGTTTTATACTGATTTTGCAGAAGGTTCTTGTTAATTGAAGCTTGTGAAGAATGGTAACAAATTTTTGTGCCATCTTTTATAAATGTCTAACTAGCATTTCTAAATGTCTAGTAATTCTGGATGCTTGGTGAAGCACAGGGTGCTGGTGAACAGACTATTCAAATGTGTATATGTGATATATAGATACATATATCTCACACATAGTTATAATAAACTCTTGGTCAAGGATGTTGGAATGGGCAAAAACTGCTGTTGTTCTCTGTTCAAGCTTATTAATGCTGCTGCACAGGGGAAGTGCCCCTGGTTTCTTAGAGAAGCAAATGCTATCTGTAAATTCCAGGTGCTATGCAGTAATTCCAATTTGCCTCAAATAGTTGGATATCAGCTTTTTGTTTAAAAGTTAAAGGTGTTAAATCTTTGTGATTGTACTAATGTGAGGGGGACAAGATTTATGCTGATATTGTGCTGTCATGTAGCGCTGTGGCCCTTTTGTGAACATCCTTCATGTTTGGGATTTCTTCTTAAGAGCTGGGTTGAAAGATGATTTAAAATGTTGGCTTCTGCTTTCTTCTGCAGCAGGAAAAGAGAAGGCCTTTAAGGAAAAAATGACTTAGAGTAATTTTCAGTAGTACGTGCGTCGTGCCTGGCTTGTCATAAAATATTTGTGAAGTCTTCTCTCCCTTCCTCAAGCAGTTCCCACAGTTCACAATGTTCTCTCAGTAGCTGTTATGAGGGGGGTAGAAGGATGTTAAAAGTTCTGTAGTCTCATCTACAAGGATAGACAGTAAAGTTCTTGGTTCCCCTCCCAAACAGCGAGTGGTTATTCTGCCTGGGGGGAGGTCCTATGTATTTATATTTGTCTGTGTCTCACTTGCTTCTGTGGCCAGGGGATCATGAAGAAATTTGTGTTCATTTGTGAGATGTGAATGTGGCATTGTGAATACGTGCCTCGGATTTCCTCATTACAATATTTATCATTTTTCCTGAAAGTTCCTTTCCTCTGGTGAATTGTTCATCCTGTAGAATCAGTCAGCTATTTCCTGTGTATCAGCATAATGTAACTTCATCTACACTGGGCAGAACTTTGGACCCATTCAAAAACTTTCTATTTTTCATAAGTTTATTGGAATTCAGTAACCTCACTGTCCACATTTCAACAGTTCTTTGCAGTGTGGGCCATGCCTGGAGATGCACTTGTCCTGCTCCCACCCTGTGTCACTGCAGGACAGGAAAATTGTCCCTGGTCACCCTGAGCCTTGGATTGCTCCTTGTCCCTTCAGTGCTGTGGGGACTGCGAGCTCTGGGGCCCACACTTGCTTCTACTTTGTGTCATTTGAACATGGAATTGCTTTGTCTGTCTGAACATCTCGGCCTTTTACTTCCATCAGTGGAATTTATAACTCTGGCTGAACTTGGAATATCAAGCTGGAGCTAATAATGCCAGCTCCAGTTAGCCCTTCCCATTATCAGGCACTGCTCAGTGCTGTTAGCTAACACGGACATTTGTCATGCTGAGGAGCTAAATCAGACCAAATTTATTTTGGGAAGATTCTGCTAAACTTCAACCAGTTTCAAAAAGGATTAAAAATACATTGCACATCATCTAGAAATGCTTTGTTCTTGTGAATGCTTTATTCTGGGGCAGAGGCTCTGTCAAACAGGGACACGGTGATAGGCAGGTGGGGCTGGATCAGCCAGGTAAGGCTTGGGGCAGCTTTAGTGAGGAGCTGAGCTCTGCCTCCTAAAGGTGAACTCAGTGAGCTCCTGGTGTGAAGAGAGGCACTACCTGGAATGCACAGGGCACAAAAGCTGGATGAGGGAGGAGGAGAAGGGAGTGACCTGGAAGAAGAAGCTGGAGGAGTCTGATTTGGCAGGACGAGGCACTGGGGATCTGTTGGTTCCTGGGCTCTGGTGCTCCAGCACTGAATGTGACACAGGGTCACAGAGGCAGCCCAGGGTCTCCTGTTCCAGACCTTTCAACACTTGGCTTTCTATCCAGGGAATGCTGTTTCTGCCCATGTGATGTTCTGTTTTATTGGGAAGAAGGGGTCATCTACAGCAGGGGGGCTTTATAAGAGCTCAAGATGCATAACATGCAAAGAATGTGAGTGGTTACAGTTGGAAACAGGCCAGAAGTTTAAAAACAAACAGGAAAAAACACCCACCCCAAAATTTCTCCCATCTGTTCCCTTGCTTCACATGTGCACCACCTTGATACTATATAGAAGAAATAGGGAATGAAGGGCTGGCTTCTAAATGGCCATGATTCAGAACATAATTCTAAAAAGGCTTGCAGATAAGATCGGGGTTACTCCTTATGTGTAGAACAAAAGGAATTCTTCAGCTTTTAGCAAACGTGAATAGTTTTTTTAAAAAGACCCTTGATTGTAAGAATATCTTGGTCACTTCATTAATGCTGATATTTTCTTACTTTAAAAGGGCCAGAAATCTTGCTGTTAATTATAATTGGATTATGTAGTTTTTAAGTTTCCTTGGCTCATTTACGTGCTCTATTTTCACAAAAGTTCTGGAGTTACAATGCAACTCCAGAAGTTACAAGTTTTCAGAGAAGGTTATCTGCTGTTGATTTAATTGCATGAAAGAGTTGAGCTTTTTTAGTTAGAGTCAATGTTAATATGTTAAATATCAAGCAGACAGAGAAAGCTACGAGCTATGGCAGTCATCATTTGTACACTGTGATGGATCTTGCATTCTTTGTGAATATTTCTGTATAGAAGAGGGCAGCCCTTTAATTTTACAGTTTATCCCCACTGGATTTGCACCAGAGCATCTTCCAGTGTCAGGGGGTTTATTTAGCACCCTGTGCTCTGTTTGCACTGAGTTGCCAGTGTTGTGAACCACTTTGACTCTCTGTGTGTATGCAACACACACAAAGGAGCCTGCAAAAGAGTTTGACCAGTGAAGAAACAAACCAGAAATTACTTGTACTGGGCAGGTGTATCTCCAGCAAGACACAGGCAGATGTGCAGTTTGAAGTTTCTTGTAGCAGTCTGTGTAGACAGAGTGAGGAGAAGTTATGGGTGCATTCAGATTGATGGTTATTTGGTTTTTTTAGAAAACTGAAGATGAATGAACTGATAAAATGTGAAACTGCAAGGTTTCATTTTAAGTAAACTTAATATTGTCTGACTGTGAAGAAAAATGAAGTTTTCAGACTGTTTTCATATTTTACAGTTATTTGTTGATGCATAGCAGTGCTTCACTTTTCCCCCTATGTTTGACACTAGTCTGAAACAAACTCTGCTCCTGTGGGACTTCTTTGCCAAAATCTGCTCATTTTCACAGCTCTTTGTGCTTTGAACAATTAGAAAGTTATTAAATACATAATTTTGTTCAACTGATCCCTTTTATTATGATTGAAGGTCAGTGATAGCCTTGTCTGGTTCCCAGGGGGATGTTCAGGATCTGTTTGGTTTTTAGGTGTACTCTACATGCATCATTTCTGCTGAAATAAATATCTATTTATCAGCTTAATAGAAGAATAGTTATATATGAGAGTTGGGGTGTGTCTTTGTTCTAAGACTATGAAATCCCTAAAAAATAGAGTGCAACTTACATCAGATATGGTGTTAACTGCATTTCATAAAATTACCTTTTTCCAGCAAGATGTTTTGTTATTTGCACACATATGCACATTTAATGGTTTGTTTTTATTCTGAGGCTATGCTTTCTTCATTGTATTTGGCTGGAGGTTTTTTTTACATTTTAATTGAAGTATTTACAATATAGTTATTTTTGTTGTAGTGAACCATTTTATTGTTTCAGAAATGAATGAATCATATATTCTAGGTTATTTTTTCCTGGCAAATATTTTTCTTCAATGATTCCTCAGGGCTAGCTTAAGTTGTACAGATGAATAATACTTGAAATGCAGTATCTGATTCATCATGTCAAATGTTAAAAAGTAAAACCTTTATATATATATACACAGGTATATATAAACACACACACACATATATATATAAAATATATATTATATATATATACACACAGATGTTTTGACTTGCAAGAACATCAGCTTTACATGGGACTAGACTGGTTGTGTAGCTGTTGCAAGGCAATGAAGTTATTATGCATCTTGAGTCTGTTGTTTGCTCTGACTTCACCTCCATTTCCTAAAATCCCAAGATTTTGTTCTCTTTCCCAGGTTTTTCTCCCCTGTCCCAGCTGGCAGAGCAGGTGCTGGCTGTGCAGCTGAGCTCCCAGACCTGTGGTCCCTTTGCAGGGTCAGGGTGTTTGCAGTGGTGTTGGATGGATTTTGTCACGAGAGAAGGGGTCAGAGGGGATCCTCTGCCATGCTACAAGGCAAATGAAATTTAATTTTGGTAACAGGTACAGCAGAAGGTAACCACAGGGTGGTGTGGAACCTGCTCATGGTAAATGGTCTTTGCATGTTGAATCACAGTTTCTGTCGGGCCTTTCAAGTCAGTCCCAGGCGAAGAGTCC
>NW_005054395.1:2292968-2325420 GCF_000277835.1 Geospiza fortis | reverse complement strand
ATAGAGATGAGTAAGTGGCTCCACAGCCCCCTGAGACAGCAATGTCAATACTCAGTATTTTTTGTTAGCTGAGTGTGCATTCTCTATACTGAGGTTTAAAACATTTAGAAGAGTAAGAGTATCAAAAGAGCATCTGCTATGTGGGCATGTGTTTCTGTGAGCACTGTGTGTGAAACCTGTATAGACCACATATGCTTTTTTTGTATCTGCATAACTGATTTATGTCATCTGGAATGTAAAGGATTAAGTTCTGGTAGATTTTGTTTAGGCATAAAAATATCATATACAAATTGTTTTTTCATACATTTCATATGTTTCACTGTAGGGAGGTTAAAAAAAAACAACAAAAACCCACCAAACCACAAAAAAACCCCAAAACAGCAAAACCCACCCGACTCTCCCTGTGTTTTTTCTCTATTGCCCCTACCCTGAGTTTCTGTTCACACCAATATTTATAAACAGCAAGTAATGCACTTTCTTTTGCATGCACAAAGCTCTGGGGAAAATGAGGAAATGTTTCAGTATGTGTAAGGTGTTGAATACTTTGTTTTGCTCTGATTTATCTTTCAAAGAGTTGTGGAGTCCTGCCTAAAAAACTAGAATACACTCCCTGTAAGCTTATGCTACCTTTGTGTAAAACAATCAAACCTCTACTGCTGGAACTCAGAAATTTATGGACAGAATGACTAGAACAGTAAAAATGACTTTAAAAATGTGGTTATTGGATAAACTGGTATGAGCCCAGCTGCTGAGGATAAATTGATTTTGCTATTGCTTTAAATCTGTGATGTGTTGGTATTTTGGCAGAGTAAGAAAAACAAGGATATTAGAAAGTAATTTACTGCCCTGGGATTAGTGAGGAGTGTTGTGTTTCTGTGACTGGGGCAGGCCGGGCTGGTGGAGATGTGTCTGATAAACAGGACGAGGTCTAGTCTGACAGCTGGCAACAATAGCCTGTGCTCAAAGTCAGGTGTACTAAATTAGCAAATCTATTACAAGGCTACAGGAGAAATCTCACAGAAGACAAGCCTTGTAGGCAGCAGTGCTGCCAAATGGGAAATGATTCATCGTCTCTGAATGGGATGAGCACTGAGCAGAAGCAGTTTAAACCTCAGACTGCTTTGGCTCATAAACCACCAAATATGCGATTAACACTTTATCTTCTCCAATCCCGTGGTTTTTATTGTCTCCTGAAGAACACTCTGTATTCAGGAGCAAAATCTGTGAGACTCATTTGTTTCTTCTAGTCTCTCTTTTGGAAGTTTGAATGTGTTTAGGTATTTTTTTTTTATTTTTAGCTAAACGACAAAATGTTTGTGTCTATCCTAAAAAGCACTCCTGTCCTGTGACCCTTCAGCAACAGCGCCTTTTAGTGAGGACCAGGAGTGCAGGCACAGCTCCCTGAACTGACTTATTGTAGTTTATTTGCTTTTATTTAGTGAAAATACATGATTAGCTGGAGATGTAGTTTAATGTAGGATGCCAGTTCCAGGGCGATCACTGCATTTTGTTTTTTAGTATTTTAAAAATTTGCATCACTTTAACATTAACAATGCCATTCATAGTCTACAATGCTGAAAAATGAACAGGAAATATGTTTATGAATCCTTAAATTTAGTTAATGCAGAAAGGAGGTACAATTGACAAAGCTGGATGAAGCAATGTAAAAGGGAAAAGCCTGTGCCCTCTTTGTCTCCATATAACTGATCAGGTATTTATTATTATATCTCTGGTCTTATTATAAATTGTCATATTGGCTCTAAGATACATAAATGATAGAGAGACTAAAGGAATTAGGTCACTGGAAGGTGTTTAGTATTAAATAATTGAGATGTCAGAAGATGGTTGTGAGAGGAAATAACATTGTACTTGGGAAGTTAATATATTTGTTTAACAAATAATTATGTTTGGGTGCCCTGGGATAGCACTCAATTAGCTGAGAGGTCCAAGGAGCAGTGTGTTTAGGAAATGCATGTCGACATTCCTCTGGAAAACTTGGTCTGCTCTTACCTTGCTTGTGCAGCCACGTAAGAAATGGTAGAAATCAGAAGTTATTCAGTGTAACACTTTGTGAGCAGAACTGCAGGAGGTTCAGGGTTCCTGGAGTGAAAGGCTGCAGGGAAATGAGGCTTTTCCATTTCTGTGTCCCCTCAGAATCCCCATCATGTCCCATAACTGGTGTTTGAGGTCCTTGGAAATACTTGGATGCTCCTTGCACTTGGAAGCCATTCTGCCTTCTATATTGAAATGTTCTTGAACTTGTTGGGAATATTTTCCTGAGTTTTTATCCATTTGCTGAACTGCTAGGAGTGTTGATGCACAGTGTTGCACTTTTTGCATGCATGTAATCACCTTACACTCCTTTTTTCAGTCTCAGCTCCTCCCCATTATCTTTCTTAATCTTCACTCTACCCTGCTTAATATCTTCTACTCTGTGTTCTTCTTTCTCAAAAACATTCTTGTAGTTTTACTTCTTGAGCATTTCATCTTCCCAAAAGATTTCTGAAGTTGTAGTTGAAATGGCTGGCAATGGTTTTGAGGCAAGATCCTTTATTTCCATGCATTGGTGAGCTATTTAATCTGAATCTCTGGGTGTTCTGTTTCTTTAAATTCTCTTTTATATTATTTCTTACAGTACTATATAAATTGTACTGATTTGAGTAAATAATTTAAGCAACTTGTGTAAAACCAAAGCAAAACAGAACCAAGGCTTTCCTGTAAGTTGCTTTACTTCAGTTGAAATAAATAAGATTGCTCTTTCAATTAGCTCATTTCTCTTCAACAGCAGCAGCTTCTTAAACTGTTTGGATTTGTTCTGGAGGACACATCTGTTTAAACAGAGAAACCAAACTGAAGCTGTCCATATTAAAGGACTGCAATAACTTATTCAGTTTATAAATGCTATAGACTAATGATGTAATAATCTCCTGGAGATGAGGCTTCATGGGTGTGTGGTGAGGGATAAGACTGGACTGAGGTACATGAGTTTTAATGATGCTTGAATGGTGACATTGTCTTGTTTTTCCATGTGTGCAAGAATTTTCCTGATTTAGATGATGTTGCATTTCTGCAGGTACAGACAGAATTCCATCATCAGAGGCATGACCAGGTAAAGGTGTGTATGTATAGTCCCCACACCTTCCTGCTGACCTTGCTGTATTTTTGGCAGAAACCAAACTGTCAAGATCCAGAGAGAGGCAACTTCCAGAGTTGAAAGCTTTCCACTAAAACCAATTTTCCAAAAAAATGTGAATATAGTGATATTGTGCTTGAATATTCCAACTGTACTAAATAAGAAAGAGGCAGGATCCGCATATTATGAAGGAGACAGAATGTCTGAGGTTGTGGATATTGATGATAATGCAGGAGGATATAAGAGTACATTACTCATCTGTATTGCCCCATGTAATGTCAGTACATCAGGTGTAGTAATACAACAAAATTGTGCTGAACAAGGAGTTTGGATTAAGGGCAGATGCTTAATTAATGATTTTTGCTAGTGATAGTATCAAAATCATGACCCTCTTGCACTCTTTAACATGGTTTTACTTATTAGAGGATTATTTTTTGTAAATACTTAACATATATTTGAAATGCCAGAATTCTTTTTTTCTCCCTAATAAAAGTTGTTGCCCGAACTTTTCTCATGAGTTAGGAATTATTTCTTGAAAAGCATCTGACAGTCCTTTTGGTAGTACTGATAAAATCAATATGTACAGCATTTTGCTGGAGTGGCATGGGAATTACTTGTGAAGGGTAAATTATGTCCGTGGTTTTGGGGTCTTTTTTTTTTTTTTCCCTGGTTCTTTTCCTTTCTCCTCTTCCCAGAAAAGCCCCAGCAGTAGTGGTGTTCCCCAGGGACCATGTCTGCAGCAGAGACAGAGTTTTGAGATTTCCTGTTTAAATCACACGTGTGGCCGTGTCCTGACAGCGCTGGCAGCCCAGCCTGGAACGCTGCTGGGACCCACAATCCCTGACACCAGGAGTCTGACTTAGCTGCAGGTGCCTCTTGTCTGAGCCCTTTTTAAAATTCAGGGCATTTTTGTCCACTTGGTAATTAGATCATGAATTTCTTTTGTTGTTGCCTCTACTACAGCTCATTCAGAGAGTGGAGAGTTTTACTGCAGTGAAACAAATCCAAGGGCTCTGCTCCTTGCTGGCAGGTTTGTCCCCAGCACGTTGCATGAAATACATCAGGCAGAGCTATCATTTATTTCTCCCATTAAATTTTTCCCTCCACTCCTGTTCCTATCAAACTGAGAAATAGATGGGTGAATTTCCATATTACCTTCTTTATTTACCCATCAGAGAATGATCCTGTGCTCCCTTAAGTATTTTACTAGTTGATAACTTTAGATTAATTGCTTGTTTTGGTTAAAAACTAACTGCTGGGATTATAAAGAAGTCTTTAAGGACTGAGGTAGGATTTTTAATTTTAAGAGTTTGAGATAAGAGTGACCCCTTTTCTTTGCCTGAGCTCTTAAAAACTATTTTATTCCAGTACTTACTTACTTCACTCGCACTTGGATATAAAAACTACCTCTGCAGTTTGAGATTAGTTAATTTTGGTAATGGTACTCTAAAGATTTTTTATAGACTATTTTTTTAATATTGCAGAAGGGTAAGAAATAATTGAGACTGTTACAGCAAACATAACACCAAAGTTGCAGGATTCTTTCATCTTTTTAATGGATTTCTGTTTCCCACCCTGATTTTGTTTACTGGAATGTGATTTTATACTTGTCACCAATATGAGAAACGAAGGAATAACTTTGAAATTTGTCTGAAAGTTGATCTTTGCTGGCCTTCTTTTTAAGCATTCTAATGGCTGTTAATTTAAAGCTGTGTTGTTCCCCCCACCTCAGGTGACAGCACAGTTTTGAGTCTCTGTAAGTGGTGTCTGTCCCACAGCTCCATGGTACAGTAGTGGTTGGTTTTTCAGATGTTGAAAAATGGGTGAAATGGGATGATTAGGCCATTTTGGAGGAGGGTGGAGAAGAGAAATGGAATTTATAGTGTATGAAAGTTGTGCATTGGAAACATCCTGGCTGGTCTGAAAGGCTCCATCCACACTGAACCAGGAAATGCAGATATTCCCAATAGCCTTTGTTTTCTTTAAGTTTCCCACGTGTTACTTCTGCTTCCTTCTCACTGAGCTGTGGCTGAAGCCCTAATTTACACAGAGCCCTGATGAGCATGGTTTATTTGTATCATTGAGCTTTAATTTACACATTTGGTATATAGCTAAAAAAAAAAGCAAACCAAACCCAACTTTTTATCATCTGCTTACTCAACTTAACCTGGATTAATGTGAATCTCCATGAAAGAGACTTGTAAAGCTTTGTGGTAGGGTTTGCAGTGCCTAGGGAGGGCTGCTATCTTCATTGCAGAAGTGGCAGCATAATTTCTTTCCTTTACCTCTTGAGAGGCGTATCAAACAAAGTGGACACATGAATAGGGTGGGTGACGTGTGTGGCAGCGAGCCCATCGCTCAATGAATCTGGGAAACGTGAATGCATGAGCTGCACGGAGGAGGAATTCAATGGGCTGGGGGGGTTTGTGGTTTGTTTTACTCTTGGCTTGGAGTGGAGTAAGGGAGGAGAAGTGGAAAAGGAAGCCTTTTGTTTACAGTGAAACAATGCTGTGAAGTAGACATCGTGATGTAAAAACAGGAGTCTAAACATGGCAAATCTGGGCAGGCTCCATCTGGCCATGGCCACGAATCACTGCTGCAGTCTGGAGTCGCTGTCGTGTCGTCCTTCCCTTACGGGAATTTAAAATAGCCTTGGAGACTCTCTCCCAGAATTTTATTATTGCATGAGATGAATGATTTATTGGAGTAACTGTTTCTATCCAGTGATGCATTGCATCTTTGTTCTCTCTGATAAATGTGTGATGTTTTCATTTGGAGTTTTAAACTCCATGAGTTACATTATGTGCAAGTTATATGAGTCTGGAATTCTAAATCTAGTCACAGCGCAGCCAATTCTTGTGGAGACCTTAGAGTGAGTCAGTTGAACAGAAAATGTACTGGTTTTGTGTTAGGTTCTGGCATCTTTTGCAGTAGTTTAAATTACATTGCATTATTAGGTCATTTGTCACTTCCAGATATGCATATTGCTGATTATTGTGGGTTTGTTTGTTTAGTCCCATGGAAAAATTCTGATTTGTTGAGACGCAGGTTTCTAACTGACAATGCTTGTAATGTATGTGATCCTTGGAAATGGGTTTCACTTTACATGTAGTGTATTAAGGATTTAATATCTGGCTTGTGTTGAACTTACAGAAATGTGTTTATGGGAAAATTTAGAATTATAACAATTAGTAAAGGAAATTCCTGTTAAAAGTGCTTTTCTAGTACCATGTTTATACTAATACATATTTTAATGGAGTTTATTTTAAAGCTGTCTACCTTGTGTTTGGACATCAGTCTAGCAGTGATGCTTTTATATGTAACTCAGAATATTTCTCTGCAACCTGACATGTTAGTATTAAATAGCACTTTAAAAATCCATTAGTACTTTGAATTGTTCTAATGCCTACTCTTATTAAGAATTAGAATTGGTACATGATTCTAAGTTTGCATTCAATTTTAATGAGGTTTATAAGTTTGTAAGAGAATTAGAAATTTATTTCCTACCAGTATAAGCTGTAGGTGTGCTAGGAGGCAGCTGTGCCTGTTGGAGATGCCACCACCCCTTCCCAGTTGCCCTGGCTGCCATCAGGAGCAGAAGGGATTGTGTGATGCAGCTTCTAATTCCCATCAGGAGAAGATTCCCAGGTGCAGCAGCCCAGGGATGATGTTTGGATGTACCTGGCTGCTTGTCCTGCAGCTTTTCCTGCTGCAGAGCTGGGATCCAGGGTGGGGGAGAGTGATTGCCTTGGGTGTCATCGAGCAGAGTGTGTCTGAAATCCGCATCAGCCTGTCCAGTGTCCTTGGGTGAACTGGGCTTCCTTGTGCTGGCACCTGCAGCTCCGTGTGCTGCCTCCACTGGGCCCCGGAGAGGGTGGAGTCTAGAGTGTTGATTTGGGTGATGCTGAATTTTACAATTGGGGAAAATAATGATCCTGCCATTCTCTCTGTGTGTACATGTTTTGTACTGACTCTGGTTTAGAGCTCATTGGGTTATTCTGAATTTCTGTTGCTTTGTGAGACCCAGAAGGAACAGCTGTCCATAAGTAAAACAGAGCAGCCTGGAAGTAATTGTGTGTGTACTTGCAAGAGAAGTGCTTTTTTATGTTTTAGTTCTGCATTTCTGAATGTGCTTTGGGAAATGGAAAAGCTGAATGTTTAAGGAGAAGATTGTGTCTCTAAAAACCTGAAGGGTGTTAACTGGTTATGTCGGTATACTGGCGGCAAAATATGTTTTTAACTTAATTTTGTTTTTAATAAAATAAACTTCTGCAGCTGCCAAACAGAGACAGGAGGAAAAACTGTACGTCTGCATTAAAATGAAAACATTGGGGTAGCATTGTGTTTTATGGGGTGCACTTCTCCAGCACAACTGCAGCAAGGGCAGCTTGGCTGATCCTCCCTGCTCTGCAGCCATGTGCTTGTGGCACTTCCTTTGCTGCAGGTTTGCAGATGGCGTGACTGCAGGGTGAGTCTGTGCAGCTCTAGGAGCCAACACTGAACTAATCTGTCTCCCCAGAAGGTTAATTTTCTGTTAATTCACTTCAGTTTCCTGCTCTACCTTGTATCCCTGTGCTGGCTGGACCTGCTTTGAGGGAGGAACAGCTGCAGCCCCCTGTACTGTTGGGTGCAACCTGAAACCGTCCAGCGTGCTCCAATCTGCTCGGAATAATGGTCAGCTGCTGTGTTCTGACCCATTTCGTGCTGCAAGACCTCAGCTCCAAACCCCTGTGCACCTGTAAAATACAGTATTTGTTAGGTTTACCTGCCTTTGTGTGTCCCCTCTTGACAGCAATCCATTGCAACCTTCAAAAATGCAGGAATTTCATTAAGCAAAAGTAAACTCTCAGTTTTACGGTCATGTTTCTGTCACATTTTGTTCATTTTCAGGAAAAGCACCTTTCAAAGGAAATGGAACCTTAAAAAAAACTCCTCAGAGAGATTAACTGTAAAATAAAACTTCATGTGAATAGTTAGGGTAAACAATTTTGTTTCAAAACCTTAATTGAGGTAGTTATTACCTCAACGGCTGTATTTGCAAAATCCGTACGGTGTTATTTACAGCTCTTTGCTCAATAAATAGTTGAGGACCTCCTGTTTTATATTTTCCCATGTGGGAATTTAGGCAGGTCCAAGGAGGGAATGCAAGCCGAAAAATACAAATTTCTTGTGAGCGTGCCAACAATGGAAGAAACCAGTAGGAATTTGTTTAAAAATGTTTAAAGCGTTGAGCCATCCTGCTGGAACCTGTGCACCGTGTGCTGTTTGCCTGTCACAAATGGCTTTTCTAAAAGAAATAAGTGAATTTGCAAAGAGTTTTGTACATTGTGGAGAAAAGTACATCATGTCAGCCTTAGGTTCAAACACCCGAGCAATTTCTGGGTCCCAGGGGCAGCCGTGAAGGCGAGGAGGGGCGTGAGTGTGGCTTCATTTGCCTTCCTCCCTCTCCCTCCCCCAAGCAGGCTCATTCCAATCAGCAGTGTAATTGGAATGCAACCACAGTCTGGAGGAGGAAGGGGAATTTTTGGCAAGGAGAGGCAGAGCAGTTGGGAGCTTTATTCAGATTAAAGCATAGACGACCATTCATTATCAGTACAACACACATTAGCAACAGCACAGCATTGTGTTTCTACAGCTGGGACTTATTTCAGTGATTGTATTGCCCCACATAGAACATGCAAACAACTGGGATCTGATCACAAAACCCCACACTAATGGCTTTCAGTAAAAGATGGTGTTTCTGTAGGGGAAGAAAGACTTGTCTTCAAAATGAGCCATTGTGGTAAAAATTGATAGGCAGCCTGTCGCTCTCCCGTGTGTTACATATGTTCTTGAATGAGTGCTTTTTCTGAGAGAAAAACCCTCGGGGAAGGAAAAAACCAACAGGAATGATAATGTTAAAACTGTTGGTTGGATTCAGAAGGCTGAACTTGTTCTTCTGTGGTGATGACACGTGGAAAGCCAGAAGATTAGAAAACATAATCTTAGCTTTGGACGGAGTGCTTTCCTCCCCATAACCTCAGGGCTGTCTGTTGACACAGTGTGGGTTCTTAGGGATGGATGTTTGGCATGGGCTGGGGGGTTCTGCTGAGCCATGTGTAGACTTCAATGTGTTGATTGTGTGTTTCCTTCTGCAGCAATGTGCTCACTTCCATGGACACTCATGATTGGTTTTATTTTCTTAGCTGTCTTCCTTAATCTTTCTTTGATAGTATTGGTGTGTCTCAATACAGACGTTTAAAAACTACTTACTTAAGATGGCTTAAGCAATATTATTTTTTCCATAGGAATTTTAAGACTAATATATCTGTAAAATGATTGTCTACAGCTGTAGCCCTGAGGTGTTTGTGCCTCACGCTGCTGGGTACAAACACATTTAAACCTTGTCATTTGTCATAAATAAAGAGGTGCATTATAACAGATAACTGAGTGCTAGAGACACGCAGGTAATGTAACACTAAAACCTACCTGTGAAGTAAAGTGGTGGTGTTCCTGTTTTGCAGGTGAGTGTGCTGAACAAATTGGCTACAAACAGTTCGATACAGGCTGGAAATACCCACAAGGGTTGAATACACAGCCCTTAAATGTCCGGGTTCCTTGAATTCACATACCACTTTCCTTCCCTCTAATGTTGCTTCCTCAGCACTCATTCTGGTGTTACCCAGCCTTTGGAGGTGAATAGATCATTGAGGACTCTGAGATCATGTCTGAGAGGTGATGATTCTGTGAAATCTCATAGATCTTTATCACTTTTTATTTGTTTTCAATGCAAGCTTCCTGCATTGGAGCTCCCTTTCCACTTCATGGGCTTCATGTTCTTCCCCCTTCTACTCATTATTCTGAAATAAACATACTTTTTAATACTTATAAAAAACAGTGGTAACGTATAACATAGGTTACCTTCCCTAACAACAGCTTGATGTCATTAAAAGTTGGATTTTTCTGTAAAAATGGTTCCAAAGTTAGCAGCAGTTGTAACAAGAGTTCTTCAGTAACTAGCAAAAAGAATAAACAGAGTTCAGAAAATGAGAGGGAAATATTTATCTTTCTATAAAATTGACCTTTTCAATAGTCATAGTTCCTTTCAATTTTTATGTGAGTTGAACCAATTATTCACCCCCTCTATAACTGCATGTAAATTTTAATAGCTAACACAGATTACAGGGGTTTGGGGATACTAAATATTTTGCATTTACTTATAATAGTTAAATTATTTTTCAGTAAGCCATTCTTTGTCAGTCACAGGAGTAATAAATAAGAAAAAGGAAATTGGCAAATATGATTCAATTCCTATTTTTGAATATTTGTGGACTGTGTAGCAAAGCTGTCATAGAAGGAGACTGGGTAGCTTCTAACATAATGCTCTTTTCATGTTTCTGTGAGCAGACCTGAGTAGCATATGTTAGAATGAGATCATAAAGCATGATAAAAAATATTTAATGTATGTATACTATGTAAAATCGGTGTGCTGTTTGTCTTGGCACATATATATTGGAATATTAATGTTCTCTTTTCTGTAGACTACCCAGGAAGTCTGTAATAAACAGAAACATAGCTGTCCATTGACTCACTGATACTCTGGAATGAATACTTTATCTACACATGTGTGCTAGAAGTCATTAATGTCATTTGATGATCCACTTATGGTACAACACACCCCCCTGCTCTTTTTCAGTATATCCAGCCATTGGTTTGCATTCTAGTTCCAGTGCAAGTTTAAATAGCTTAACGTTTTGTTTCAAAAGAATTGTAACAAAAAGTGCCTTAAAACAAGCACATCCAAATAATAAATAACCTCCTGCAGTGCCCTTGTGCCTCCACAGGATCCTTTAGTGGTGGGGCTCTGTAGATCTGTTAACGGTGAGCGTTGGGTCTAGAATCATCAAGGGAAAGAAACCTCCCTCTAGTTCTTTCTGGGTTTTGAATCTTTAGCTTAAATTGAGCCTAGGATAGAGGGCTCAAAGATAATTAAGTCCCGTGAGTTTAGTGGGAATCATTGCCTGGATAAAGAGGAGACCCTGGCAGTGACCTGGAGCAGATCCTGCACTGCTGGCCCAGGGAGAGCCTGGTGGGAGAGGCTCTGTCTGAATGCCCAGGGGAAAAGCCTCAGCCACAGCCTCCAGTCAACCATGAAACATAAATCCATAGGAAACCAAACTTCCTTAGCTTTTATTCTCAAGGAACTATTAATCAGCTGGTTATCAGAATATTCAGGACAGGTTTTAATACAGTGTTGAAACTGTTAGAAAAGTGGAGCATAAACTCTGGTGCTTTTCCCACCAGTGGGAAAAGTTTTGTCCAAAAAAAGTCCTGAGATAGATGAGAGCTCTGTGTATGTGGAAGATTGTTTCTCTTTGAGTTGAGCTGATGCTCCTGGGACCTGGGCTTTTTTACCTAGAAATACCTGGCAGAGAGGGTGTTGTTAGTGGAAGCTTTCTCAGCATCTCTCTTGTTTTGTTAACCTGACAAAGCCAGAGTGGGTTGACATCTGACTTGCCTTAAATGTGGTTACTAGAGAGGGAAAAGTTGAGCCAAAAATATTAGTTTGTTCCCTCATGGCTAATTGTTGAGGAAGCAGTTATTAGTCTGTGTGCTCTGCGTGTGCCCAGTCTTATAAAAATGAGACTTCAGTTAAATTGCATTGGCAGGCTTGCTTTCTTTTTGAAAAGAAGTGTTTGTAATTAGTTAACATTACAATTTCTCTCACAAGAATAGTTGAACCTCTTGTGTCTTGGACATTATACAGTTTTAGGAGCACCCTGTGTGGCTGTGCTGTAGATGAATTTTGACTTAACTATTGGATTTTAAGCCCTCAGCTTCACTTGACACTTCCCATTACTTCAAATGGGTAAAACTGTGACAATAATTGTATAATTTTTTAGATATTTTAGAAAGTTGCCATCCATTTTACTTGAAGCTTTTCACCACTAGATGAAAGGTGCCTGGTGAGCAATAACCTACTGCAGTTCTTGGGCAGATGTCCTTTGTGTTATCACTCATCTGAGGATATTCTTGGTGTAATAAAACCTTAAGGAGCAGCAAAAGCAGTTTTTCTATTACCTCTTCTTTTTCAGATGCCTTTAGGTTGTTCTCAAAGTTCTGGATAGAGTAAACTTTAGATTGTTTGGCATGTGGAAGCCTTTGATAACTGTGGGTTTTTTATTATGCCATCCAAACGACTTTATTTGATTTGTGGAGCAGTGATGTGACAGTCTCTTTCCTATATGTTCTTGAGTGCTGGGTATCAAATACCTGAAACATTTGACTCTCTGGTAGTATTTTGTTATTCTTGACTGTTCAGATTGAAATCATTGTGTGAAAATCCCTTAAATGGAGCTCTGCTTTAGGACTACCAGTATGTCTTTGAACGGAGAGAAATTATATTTATTACTTTTATCATCCTTAAAAAACCCCAGAAGCTACCGGCCTGGAACCAGGCACTTCTTTTTCAGGGTAAGAGTGTTGTTAGCAGCCCCTTGTATCAAACTACTGTGCTGAAATTTTCCTGGGAACTTTCCTGTGCAATAGGAATGCCCCTTTCCTGTGGAATAGGCCAGTGTGAAGTTGTTCTGTGACTCCCTGCAGCCTCTGATGGGCATCTCCTTGTGTTTCATGGAGGACCAAAACTCCTCAGACCTGAGCAGAGCTGTAGTCAGATTTTACAGTGCTGAATTCCAGTGGAAAGCAGCTTCATTAAAATCAGCATCTTTATGAATGTAAAAACTGGGAAAAGATGAATTCCATTGTTTAGACTGTCCAGGGTGGTGCTTCTGTGCCCTGGCTGTGGAGATGTCCATGGGAGTGTTCATGGATTGCCTCTGCCTGCTTTATTCAGGCAGAAATTGGGGATCAGGAGCCTTGCAGGATCAGTGGGAGGATGTTCTGGGGGGGAAAGGATGACCCATGGTGTTTGGTTTTAGGTGGTGCCTGTGGGATGTGATTATTGGATGCACTTTTCTGTCTTTGCATTTCCTGGCAGTAATAAAAATTGGCGATCTCATAGGAAAAATATCCAAGGGAATCATATAGTGAGGAATCTCTTGCAGCATCAGGTTCCAACCAAATAACTCTTCCCACTCCCCCCCCCCTTTTTTTTGTAATAGTAGCTGTGGGAATTCATGCTTTTGCTCAATCCCCAAGAATCCTTTTGTGTTATCAGTAAATATTTTAATGTTTCACGGGGGAATCTAATATTTCCTGCTTACTAAACCTGTGATTATAGATAAGCATAGTAGTTGAGCAGTGGTGCAGTTTGTGAAGAGAAGTCTTCTTTGTGTACCTTGGCACCTTTATATGAAATTTGTCCCCCTTGACCTTTTATTTATTTATTTGTTTATTTAAATTTATTCTCGTAGGAGATTGTTTTCCCCTGGGTATTTTTAGTTGACAAATGCAAATGTTCCTTCCTTTTAATTTAAACAAACAAACAAAAAAAGCGTGAAACAATTATCAGCTGCTACAAATAAAAGATATCTTTGGAACCATCAAAACTCTGGCTTTAGAAGTTAGTGTGCTCTACCCAAATGCTTTTCAGGTAAAACCTTTTATTTGTTAAGGATGCAGGATAACAGTCTTAGCTGCCTGGTGTTTTTGTGATCAAGGGCGCTTTTGCTGGGCTGTAGAACTCAGCATAAGCCCCTGCTTGTGTCCCAGCACTGATTAATGGTGAACCAGCCAGGAGTGCTCCAGGTCCCTCTCTGGTGAACTCACAGTTGGCAAAACGGTTGAGGGGGGGAAAAAAAGCCACATGAAACTATTGCCTGAGGAAAGCACAACCATCTCACTTCCACTGTTATCTGCCTCCAGGTGCATGGCTAAAAGATGACACTTCCAGCTCAGCTTTCAGGAATTAATTCACATGGCAGTATAAATGATGCAGGAGCACAATTCATTTATGTTTGTTTTATTTCAAGCAAGATTTTCTGAAGTAGTGGACAGGTAAAATAACTTTTTTTAAAGTTGACAATCAGTAACTTAATTTTGTATTTTTGTTCTTTTTGCAGTACTGTGTGCAAAAAACTTGGTGAAAAAGGACTTTTTCCGTAAGTACATTTATACATTTATTTATAGATGGAATAAATATTATGCAAGTTCTATAGTCCAGTGTTTGCATATGATCATTATATTCAGATATTTGCAGTAAGAGGGCTGAAGGCTTTGATGTTTTATTTCAGGGCTTCTATTTTTGTCTTAGGTGACACTCAGCACAGAATCATAATAATAATTAAAACACTGACACACTCTGTCTGTTTTTATGGGAGTGGGAAACAAATTTACCCACTCAGGCAAATTACATGTTTTTCAAATTTAGTGCCATATATTTATTAAGTCGTTTTTCATCCAAGAACCTTTTGTCAAGCAAACAGATGTGCTCCTTAATTATTAATAACCACCTCATAACACCGAGGTACTCTGAAATTATATTTTAATTAATTTTAATAATGTTTTGAAAGAAGTACTAAGAAGTAGATGAGGAAAGCAGGAAGGAATCCTGTTGCCTATGTCCTGCATGCATAGATCACCTGCCTGTCACTTCCCACCTTTACAGGTAGGGAGCAGGAGGAATTTGGTGGAGCAGACCTGAGCTTTGGAAAGAAATAGAAGAAGCAATGATTTGAGATACTTCTAGAACATTGCTTATATCTGAATTTCTGTACTGATGACAAGTTCTTGGGTGTTTAACAGTTTGATCATGCCTGAAAAACCCCCTCAGGATGTGCAGTGTGTGATGCTGAAGCACAGATGTCCCAAGGTCCCACTCCCTTGTCCCCCTGTGCTTTCTGTGACACTTGTCCTGAGCCCTCTGCTGCCTGAGCAGCTCTGGCTGAGTCACCTGAAATGCAGCTGGGACAAAATTGCACCTCAGCAAATGTGGTGAATGTTTCCCCACCTTGGTTCCTCCAGCTGGCTCACAGCACTGATGAGGGGAGGCATAGATGAGAGTGAGGGGAAAGGGCAGGACCTGGGGAGTCAGGGGTGGGACCATCCCTGGTGTCAGTTCAGCCGGAGGTGTTGGTCATGGTGGGCTGCTCTGCTCCTGCTGCTCTTCCAGCCCTGAATCTGGAGTTCAGCACTATCTTTACACTGATTTTTGGTGTTCAGATGAAGCTGTGTTCAGTGTTCCTTAGGTACTGAGCTGGCAGTAAATGGAGCACAAAGCCAGTACACCAAGTGGATTCTAAAAGCAAAAATAACCTCTTAGAGGCAATTTTGTTACACCAATATCAGCCAAAATTGTGATTTGATCTTAAAACATATAAAGAATGTAACTCTGCTTTCTCTGCCTTTGGCTTCTTTGTATACTGAGAATTTACTCAAACCTGAATTAGGAAGATTAAGGTGTTTTGATTTTTTTTCCCCCCCAATGTATTTGACTTACACAACTTTTTCTTAGTCCATATCAGTGAAATAAATTGCTAATTTACCCATTTCCTGTGCTTGATACATCATGTTATTCCCATTCATTAAGTAGGGGTCTTATTTATGAATAAAAGGCAAATAAATCTTCAAATGAAAGATTTAAAAACTGAGCAATGATGAAGGACTTCAAAACATCCTGATCCACTTGGTAGCTTTTTTTTCTTTTCCTCCTTATAGGACTTCCTGATCCCTTTGCTAAGGTTGTGGTGGATGGATCTGGCCAATGCCATTCTACAGATACTGTGAAGAATACACTTGATCCCAAATGGAATCAGCATTATGACCTGTAGGTGGTAACAGTGATAACCAAAGGTTTGAAGTGAAATCCTCTAAATTACACAGACAATGTCAGATGTTCTTTATCCTGTCCTATGTATGGCTTGGAAAGTATCCCAGAGTTTATTAGTTTGAGTGAAAAGTCCACCTAGCAAAATTCCACTTTCTCATTTACCTCAAAATTTAAACACTGCACTTGTTTTTCTGGTGCTGATGTCTGCAGCATGCTTACATGGACTACAGTGTTGTTTTATTGTGGTATTTTCATGTTAAAATGAAGCAAGTAATTGACAGTATTTCCCTTTAACTGCTCTTCTCTTGATGCAGTTTTTGTTGGTTGTGGTGCTACAGTATCTTTTTCTCTGTGTGCCTTTTGTTCAATTTTCTCTCCTTTCTGTCATTTTCTGTCCCAAATGTTGTTCTCACTCTGAATTATTGTTATCATCACTTGAGCACCTTTTGGTGCTTTTGAGCAGTAGAATCAGTATGGCACGTATATGTCATGGTTTTCCTCTTTTTCTAAAGTACAGCATATTTCTGTACAATATAAGTTATTAAAGCTTTGATTTTTATGTAGGTCTCTGTGCATGCTTTATTTTCCTTGTCTTTTATTCTTTATCTTTTTCCTTGGGATGAAAGATGGGGAAGAGAAATGAACTGTTTTGCATCATTGTACTCTCCTGTTCTGATCTCTGACTTTTTCCCCATGGCTCCATTCCCTGTCCTGTATTATTAGAAAGTGTTTGAGCATATTTATGTTAACTTTGGCCATCACCAAACCTGCAGCAAATTGGTGTTGGTACACAGAAAATTTCTTGTCCCTCTTTTTCCCAGTGAAGAGAAGCAGCTTGATGAGTCTCACAGGAGAATATGAAAGGCCTGGTTTAAAGTCATGTCTTGATCTGCTCTTTATTTGAATATCCAAGACTAAATATATGAAGTCCTTGTTCATAATGTGTTAGTGCAGGATACAGAACATTTTCTTCACTGCTGAACAAAGTATCATGGCAGTTTAGTGAAATAATAATATTATGGTTTTATTATCCAAACTCAGTTCAAACTTAGATTCTGCATGTGAGACTGTAATTCATAGACTGTAATTCCATTAGAGAAATGGATGCAAAACAAGTTAAGTTTTAAGTTCTAGTGTAGCAAATGGCTCTCTTTTCAATTGAAAGAATTGTAAGTTGGTTTTTTAATGTACTAAACCTATCAAAATATTGATTTATACAGAATGGAGGTTTCAGACCTTTGCTTTTCCATGTCCTCTCCAAGGATCAGAGGAGAGCTAAGGAGAAAGCCCTGAAACCAAGCACAGACTTTGATTGTTTTTAGTTAGGTGGGTCTGTTACTGAGCATTAATGCACAGCTTTCTAGGGATGGAAGGTGGGAAGTGCTGCCAGCATGGCTGAGTGCAAATCTGTGGTGGTGTTTGCAGGGGTCTTAGGATGAGGGAAGAGACGAGAATGTTGACTCCATGTTTCAGAAGGCTGATTTATTATGATATAATATATATTATATTTATACTAAAAGAATAGAAGAAAGGTTTTCATCAGAAGGCTAGCTAAGGATAGAAAAGGAGTGGTAACAAAGGCTTGTGACTGACTGAGACAGTCTGGACAGCCGGATTGTGATTGGCCATTAAGTAGAAACAACCACATGAGACCAATCACAGATCCACCTGTTGCATTCTACAGCAACAAATAATGATTGTTTACATTTTGTTCCTGAGGCCTCTCAGCTTCTCAGGAGGAAAAATCCTTAGGAAAGGATTTTTCATAAAACATGTCTGTGACACAAATCCTCCTGTAACCTTTGTGCAACTGGGGAAGGGACTCTCCCGTGGGAGGAGGGTGGGCATGGTTTGGCACTCTGTGAATTCTGTGTGTCAGAATTCTGTGGGGAAGTCACTGTTCCCTGTGGCTGCCCCAGTACTGGCCAGTTTGAAGGGCTGTGGGACTGGAGTTGTCTGGAGCGGCTGTCAAGGATGCTCAGTGCTCCCTGGGCTGATGATTTGATTCCCTTCTGGAGAAAAGAAGCAGAGGATGTGGGAAATGAGGGAGGATGTTGATATGCAACAAGAGTAATGGAAAAAACCTGTAAAATCTTCAGAAAAAAACTCCTTTCTGGTTGTAACTTTTAAGGAAGGATGATGAGAAGGTATTTTTAGGTTGTTTTATAGAACAAGCCATAGTTGTATCTGGATACTGTATTGTCTTTCCAAGGCTGTGATTGTAATTGACAACATATTACAAAAAGAAGAGAGAAAAAGGGGTGTTCTGGCAGAATGTTTTGCTTGAGCAGATTTGAAGCATCTCTTGCTGGATTGTCCAATGGAATTTAGACCTGTGTGAAGTATTTTTGTGGGTGGTGGTTTGTTTTTCTCTTCTTCAGAGAACTTCCCTTAAAAAAAAAGTTGTTGAATTAGTGTATTATTTTCAATATAAAATCTTGTCCTCTAGGGAAAAGTACTTTGTTTGATTCTGGCTGTTGAATTCCCTGATGACAGAAGTATATCCAGTATTTCTAATCCAAAGTAAAATTCAGTGTGGTGTCAGGCCTTGTTATTAGAAAATAATCCTTTCCCTCTCCAAATTTTCTTCATAATAATTTAACACCTTTTATAGTGTCACCTGTTATTCCTTACTCTAGGGAAATATATTTTAAAAAATTTCCATTTATAAACATCAGTCACATTATCTCCACTTCCTATTTAAAACAGCAGTAAAAGATTAAATCTCTTTGGTACAACAACTCATTGTCTAACTGTTATTGTCAGGTAATTTTTTACTGTATAATATACTCAGTGTCAGGTCTCAGCTTTTCATCTGCACCAGATATTAAGATAATTTTTTCATGTACCATATGGTGGCAGATGCAAATGGCACAGTCAGATGGAGCTGTTGTAATATATTCATGCAGTAATGTCTGAATTAAGTTGCTAATTCCAAGAGAATTTTGTGGTTTGCTAACCTGATTCAGCAGAAGCAGATATTCTGTTGTATAAGAATTTTTTAGAAGGACTTCTGCAGTGCTCTAAAGAGCAAAAAGGGGTTGGCTTCTGCCTTATGTGGTTCTTAATTCAGCTCTTAGTGTGAAAAGGAAGTGGTTGAATTAGCTGCTTGGATTCTTCAGCCTAGATGGGTGTGTGTGTAGAGAGGGGGAATCTGGGAGACTTTCCAGAAAGAAATTGCCAAATAGTTGCTGTCTGGATGTAGTTTAATGTCAGTAAAATACCATGCTTGCCCTGGATGTATTCCCCTTCCTTATTTTCAGTCTTGTTTGTGTTTCCCCTATTGTTCAGGCCTTTTCTCAGAGCTTTTGAATAACCAGACTTGACACATTTACAGCCTTCTTGCATTCAGAACTAAACTACCTAAACCAGCAGTTCAGGAACTTAAATCCCTTTTTTCTCTTCCTTCCCCTTCCTTCCCTGCTGTGGTAGCCAGACCTGTCCCACATTGCCCTGCCCAGTCTGCCCCAGCCTCCCCAGCAGCCCCTGTCCCTAAGGCACAGCAGCTCCCATTCCCTTTCTCTCTGAAAGGTGTTTGTACCATCATCTCCACCAAAACCTGCTCCTGGTCCCAGCTTTAATCTGTGCCCCTCAAGTCCTCACCCCCAGGCTCCTCTTCTCCTTTGGGATCTCTCTCCAATGGAACCTCACCCAACTCCTACAAATAACTCCCTCTCTTCCCAAAATCTCCTCACTGCAGCTTCTGCTGCTCTCTGGTGCCTTCACATCCTCAGGCCGCTGCACTGCCCTGCCAGAATCACTTTTCTCCCCCAATCCTCTGACTCTGTTTTGTCTGGTTAATGCTAAGGATCCTGGATTTTTCTCAGTGAGAGAAGGCAGCAGCTCTGCCTGGTGCTGCTTTAGACAATCCCATCCTAGATGGGCTCCTAAAGAGCTGTCAGACAGCTTTTCCTTTTCCTTCTCCATGTGGGGCTTGGGGCCCTTTGGATAAAGCTGGTGCCCTTTGCAGCAGCCAGTGAGTGCCACATGTCCCTGCTCCTTTCCAGCCCCATCCCTGCCCCTTTCTAGCCCTGTCCCATCCCTGCCTCAGCCACAGCCCTGGCAGGTCCTGGGGACCATCCCAGAGGCTCAAACACCCTTCAGTTGCTGCACAGGTGGGAAATGCCAGGAAGGAAGTGAATGAAGATGGCAGAGAAGAAATTGGGGTGCTATTTTTCATTCTGTCTCTTCACACCTTCTTCTCCCCAGTCTGAAAGCAGTTGATAGCTCAAAGCTGAACACTGAGATTATATTAGAAAAAAAGACAGAAATGGGAAAATTGAGAAAAAAACCAAGTAATTCATCCAGGTCATAAAAACAGTCTGTATGACAGCATGGATTAGAAATAGGGAATTCCTGGCTTCCAAACCTGAGTTCATACCTCATGATGCTGCATTTTTCTCTCTTTCTGGAGGGAGTATGTCTGGCTTGTGATCAGGAAGAGGTGTGTTTTTTCAGGAATATATTTTTCCACTTTCTTCAGTCCACATTTCTCAGTGAGGTGAACTCTTCAGGGAAAGTGTATGTAATGCCATGGGGATGAAAAGTTTCTTGACTCCAAACCTTCCTCAGTGGTATACAAAATAACAATTGTCTCCATGTTCTAAATTTTTATTAAAATAATTTAGAGGTTTCTAGTAAGGCATGAATTTGATTTTTTTTCTTGGAAGTGCTAAAAGTAGGGAAATTAAAATTTGTGAACATGCAGTTCTTAACCAGAGACTTAATTTTAAAGGTTCAGAAAATATGAAAGTCAACAAAAATGTCTATGCAATTGAATTTCTATGTTTCCACTTCATTAATTTGAATCTCATTATCTCTATTGAAGTCCTGAAGCTGTGGAATAGATATTGCTGATAGGATAGAGGAAAAAAAGAAATATAGGCTCCAAGAACTTTAATTACAAGGAGGAAGGGAGAGTTATCCCACAAAATGGGGGGATTCTGGTTTTTTGTTTCTGGTTTGGTTTGTTGCACTTTATTTTTTGGAACATTCTTTTTTAATAAAAAAAATAAAATTCCTAGCTCAGGCTTTTATGTTGGAACTTTATTGCCAGATGATGTAAAACAAATGTAACTTATCCACCAAATGAATTGGAAATGTCAGCTCATCCCACTGTCACTCTCTAAATACAACCATGGGTTTTTATGCCTGAAATGATGCAGAGATGTAGATGAAACATTTTGCTGTAAAGCCAACTAGATGTTACTTAACTATTTATTTTCTTCCTTTATTAAAAAATAGACATTTATTTGGAAAAATGCAGCTTGTCTTGCATATTTATTTTTAAAGTGTGAACCAACCCAGGTTTTTGGATGCAAAAATCAAGAGTAGATTATAGTAGAATGTGGAGTTCTCACCTGCTTGGTGTGGATGGTGACTGTTCATCCCAGCCCTGAACCTCACCCTGAAACATTACAGGAATTCTTGGAAACTGTGTTGTGTATTCAGCTGTTCTACATATTATTCAAACTGTTCTGTTATGAAATTGTGTTTAACCATATACCTTTGACTTTTTTAAAGCAACAAGGAAAACTGGAAAATTCAAGACAGGTCATGATAAGTCTTTATTTTTAAGTGCAACTAAATTGTTCTCATAAGAATTTATTTTAAGTACATAAAGCATTGTAGACTGCAACTGTGCACGTGATTACCCATCTTCATCTCGTTTCTTTATGCAAAATTGGCATTGTCAAGGTTGTAAGGCCAAAAATCTGACCTATATTACACAATCAGTTTACTATTCAAAAAACTTTGAGGCTTTTTAATGTGAAGTTTATGCTTTGTTTGGGTTTGTTGGTTTTTGTTTTTGTGTAGATGTGCAGTGGTTACTTTTAACCATGAGGTTTTTCTGTCTTCTACTTCTTGGGTCAGATGCTGTCTGCAGGTGGGGAAAAGAAGTTGTACAAGTTCTGCTTTTTGAAAAAGGAAAAATGGGAGAAGTGTTAACCTGATCACAGCTGTAATTTTAAGCCATGCCAGTTAGTTCAATTATTTGGTTTGCCAACCTTGACAGTATCATTTCTATCTTTATGAAAATATTAAGATGTTTAAAAGCCAGTAAAGCCACAGTCAATGGGGAGATGTATTTAGAAATTGGTTGATCAGTTTTCATTCAAAAACAAACAGAAAAGAAGCACTTGGAACTAAACTAAGGCCAGAATTTGTGGTCTGGGAAGAGAGAACTACAAGCAATTCTTGGGATCTTAGCCATAGTTACAAATTCATTTCCTTCAACTTGAAACAGCCGTAATAATTCAGTATTGGCAATCACTGATTTATCTTGAGTGTTTTGAAACTGTCCTCTGAAAGTTTTGAAAACAAAAACAAGCTGGCAAAGCAATTGCCTCTGAAGAGCAAAGCTTCAACCAAAAAAAAGCAGAAGTAAAGCAGCCTGCAGTGTGCAGGTTTCCCAAGGCAGTGCACACAGATCCAGGTTTTGCCAAGCATGTCTGTGGGAATGCTGTGAGGAGCAGGACGGGACCGTGGCACATCCCTGTGGCCTGGTTGTGTGGCTCTAAGGTGTCATGAGTGTCCCAGCCATCCCTTACTGAGGGTTAATCAGGCTCCCTGGGCTGGGGTTGCTGCAGCTGGGGGATGCCTTGGCCTGGCAGTGCTGCCTGCTGGGGCTCCCTGCATTCCTGGGGCTTGCAGGAGCAGCCCCAGGGAGCTCCTGGCTCCTGGCTGGCACTGGGGCTGCTGTCCCTGCTCCTGCTGTCCCCAGACACTGCTCTGGTGCCACAGCATTGTCCCCTCGGGGCAGGCTGGGCTGGGGCAGGGGGCTGAGCATGTTTGGGGTTGCTCAGAGAGCTGGGGTGGAGAGCCAGCCCACAGCCTGCTCTGGTTGCTGTTTGAACAGATTTCATTCAAATGAATGCCCCCTTCCCAAATCAGGCTTTCAGAGCAGTTTGTATTCAAGGGAGCTCCTCCATGAGACATGATCCCATTGAAGTACAATGTACATCTTACCTGCAGGTGACTTGCTCTCTCTTGCCATTACAGTGTGTGTTAAATTTTTAATGAGGTGGTTGATGATCTTTCTTCCCCCCAAGGTGGTTTCTGATGCATCATCAGAGTGTTCAGTGAGTGCCACTGACAGTGCTGTTTGTTCCATGTTTTTCAGATACATTGGGAAGTCGGATTCAATAACAATCAGCGTGTGGAATCACAAGAAAATTCATAAAAAGCAGGGAGCTGGTTTTCTGGGTTGTGTCAGGCTTCTCTCAAACGCCATCAACCGCCTTAAAGACACTGGTTGTAAGTAAGCTAAGGACAGGTTTCTTCTCTTTCAGCCCAAGCTTGCATGCACAGGCTTTTGAAAAATAACACTTAATTGGGTTTTTGCTGGGTTTTGTAAAGCTTTTATATTCCAGCTGGTTTGTGATGGTGTTTTGTTTTGTTGTATGATTTTGTGCCCTCATTTTGTAGATCAGAGGTTGGATCTCTGCAAGCTTGGGCCAAATGACAACGATACTGTTAGAGGACAGATAGTAGGTGAGTAAAGGTTTTTATATCTTTTAGTTCTCTTTTTGTCTTTAGTTTCTACAGTAGCTATAGAAATAACTCTTCTAGATGTCAGTTTTCTATATTGAATTCTCCTTTCTACTGCCAGAGCCATTTAGACCTCAGGCTAGAATTATGTCAGTAGAGAATTAAAAATAAACCCAAACAAACAAAAAACCAAAACAAACAAACAAACAAAAACCACAAAAACACCCCCCCCAAAAAAAAGAGAAAAGAAAAAAATAAATAAAAAACAAACCCAAAAAACATAACAAAACCAAAACAAAACAAAACAACAAAAAAACAAAAATAAAAAAAAAAAGCTCAAACCACCTAAAATAACCCCAAACTTTAATATAATAAATGTTGGGGCAAATAAGCCCATAGATAATTAAAAAAAATATAGAAAGTTTTTAATTTCACTGTAAAGAATGGTGGCAGTTTGAGTGTGAACTCTCTATGAAAAACTGACTCTAAAATTCTTGGCCAGAGCTCCAGCAAGGCTGTGCTTCCTTTAGGTTTTGGGGAAAACCTAAAAAGCATCTTGCTTATAAGCAAGTAAAATTGCTGTCTGGGATGACTTGATCAATCAATTTTGTGTTTTCATGGCTTATTAACAAGTCTGTCAACAACTTCAGTAACTGTGCTTTGTCATTCTGTGAAATTATGAACTTTAAATAACTTCAGAATTAAAAAGAAGCTGGGAAATTGAAAAGCAAGTATCCACAAAAAACTTCATAAATACCCTCTTTTTGGTGCATTCTCAGTTCTTTGTTTGGTCCCTTCTCAGCTCTCAGCATTTCTAATAGGTCATTAGTAAGTCAAAAGTTGGTCAGGATAAGGAAGTTCTTTATTTATACAGCAAGATGTTAATGAGAATGTTTGGACATGAGGGAAAGAAAAGTGTATTTTTATGCTGAGTTTTATGTTCAATTCCTAGCTGAAATTATATGCAAACAGCACTTCTGTCAGCCAGGAAACACCTCTGAAATATTAGTCAGCAAATAAGTGTGTTTGTTTGCCTCCCTCTGTTGAATAACACCTGTGACTTTACCTCTTGGTGTTGCTTTAATCATCTGTCTCTGTCTGATCTGCATGTGCTTGCATTAAGATCAGAGTGTGGTGGCACAGGGGAGTGAAGTTATGGTAGAAATGTGGATTTGTAAGTGCATTGCTGACCCTTCAGGCTGTTCTCAATTAAATTTTCCACATGAGCTTGCACAGAAGAGTAAAGGATGAATCAGTCCTTTCTCTGGGGTGTGTTTGCTGTGGGTTTGGTTTGCTTGCTGGCTTTGCTCCCCTGAGCATCCCTGTGTGTGCAGCTTTGTTTGGGGGTGCCCTTGGAGGGGAGGCCGAGCTGGGAGCACAGGAGAGCAGCCTCAGGGTGTGCTGGGAGCTGCACAGCACAGAGCAGGGACTGTGCTCTCATGCTGCCCTCCAGAGTATGAACTCTCATCCTGGTCAGCATCCTGGGGAGTGCTGCCTTTCGTTAAAGGGGAAAAAAACAACCCAAAAACCCCTCCCCAAAGCAGAAAGGTCTGGGAGGCCTGTGGCAAATGCATTGCAGTGTGCAGTGACAAAGAGACTTCAGAGAGAACTGGTCAGGGAGAAGCCAGAGCTGTCAGCAGTGTGGGACAGGCTGCACTGCCAGGCTGCCTCTCGCTCATGTGCCTGTGGGATTTGGTGCAGCCAGAGCAGCTCTGGCTCTCCTGGGATGCAGCTGGGGCTGCTCCTGACACCAGGAGCTGTTGGATTGTGCACTGAACCTACAGAAAACCACCTTGTCAGGTTACAGCAGAGACACAGAGCAAATCTGTGTTCTGTTTTCTGTTGATACCATCAGAAAGGTCAAGTTCACTCAGTCATGGTTCTGTTTTAATTTAATGCATCCTTGGTAAGATTCCAGAGACTCCTGTCTTTTTTTATTTAAGTTGTCATTATTAATCTTCTTATATTTTAATCTTTCTTCACTAATGCAACTTTATTGAGTGGATGAATGAGCCTCAGTAAAACTAGATAATTCCACTGCAGTAGTTAGATGGTAGAGAAATCTGGATTAAAAATAAGTAAAAGGCAGAATAAATTATAATTATACTCTCAGTTCTTCCAATTATAAACTCTCTTAAATTAACAGACCATGCAAGATTGCAAACCAATATTAAAATGTAATTGATGCCTTCAGCAGATGATAATCTTACAAATCAAGTGTACAGTGAGTGTGCCTTGGTACAGGGACCAAGGAGATCTTTATCTTAAATCCCTGGGTTGTCTTCAGAGAGGAAGAAAAGGGGGCATTTTCAGCAATGGATCCAGGGGCATCGGAATTGTGTCTTAATCCTGCAGCTCTTCTGTGCCACTTCTTTATTTCTGATGTGGCACTGCAGAAAAAATAAGCCCTTTCTTACTACAAAATGAAGCCGTGCACAAATTTTGCTCCTTACGTAGGCGAAGGGGAGGTAATTGCCTTTGTTTATGTTAATTTCTGTCTATGTGTTTTGCTTGCCAAACCTTGCCTACCTGCAGTGGTGTGAACTTGCAGTGTGTGGGGTCGTGGCAGAATAAATACATCCTGTGAGATCCTGGTTTGGTTGAATTTCAAGGTGTCTTTCCCTCTAAAGTTGTTCTGTAACGTTAGAGTTCATGGACCATGAGGGGTTAATGTGGATTAGGAATGCAGCAGGTACTCCAGGGCTCCCTGGGTTGGTCTGTTGAGTTCTAAGCTTCAAAACATGTTGTTGTTGAAAATTTGGGGACTCAGGCAAAATCTGTCATTTCTGCTCCAGCTTTTTAAATTATCTGATCTTCACAAAAGTTTGGTTGCATCCAGGTTAACATCATTTCACTGCATATAAATAGGACTTGAAGACAGTTGTCCAGAGGTACGTTAATGCCACCTCAAGAAATGTGGGCCACAGCACGTATTTAGCTTTTTAAGCAATTGTTTTATTGTTAAAGGCATAACAAAACATCAAAAAACCACCCCAACCCCACAGGAACACAAGTGTCATAAATTATCAGATTGGACACTTTGGAACTGTGATATTGGGAACAAAAGCAGCCTAAAAAAAAATCTTTGTTTTCATAATTGCAGTACAAAAGCTTCAGGCATGAATACCCATTACAGTGAATCATGTAAAAAAAAATTAAAAGTGAAGCAGTTTTGGTGAGGGCAAGCAGGGGCTTTTCAGGCTGCTTTGTGTGAGTTGCACTTGACTTCTGACTAGTGGTGTTAGAAAGTGGCCAATAAACCAAATCTGAAGTCTTCTAGCAGTTACATTTTGCCTGGTTTTGTGTTTGTGTGTCTGCGTGTGTGTTGAAACCCATGGGTGCACAAAATACGTGAGAAGGAGTCAAAACCAGGGAGGAATTCCTTATTTTAGCTCTTCCTGTTCAGAGTTCTGCTGTTGCCCCTGTCCCAGCCGTGTGTGAGGTGGCACCCCACTGCCACCAGTTGAGTGTCACAGTCCATCTCAACACACAAAATTAATTGCAGTTTCACAGTTCACTTCCTTTTGTGCCTTAACATACACTCATATTCCTTAAGCTAACTTTTTGGAAGTAAGATGTAGAGAATTCCACGTATGAAAACAGAGTTCCTTTGCAAACATCTTTGATTCGTGAGAAGGAAAAAATATCCTGAACATGTCTCAGCTTAGTTCTCCAAGTTGTACCAATTTTCTTTCAAATGTAACCACAATTTGCATTCAGATGCCACATCTTCAATAACTCTTTTATTATCCTAATAGTCAGTCTTCAGTCCAGAGACCGAATAGGCACAGGAGGACAAGTTGTGGATTGCAGTCGCTTATTCGATAACGATTTACCAGATGGGTAAGCTGAAATCACTGTGATGTAAAAACACAAATCCAGCTCATACAACAGACTTCTGTGATAGTGAGACTTCAGTGTGCAAATAAATTGTTTTAAATCTTGCACTCACAGTTCTGCATTCAGAGCAGGAGCTGAGCCAGCTGGGGTGCACAGAGCAGTTGATAGTTTGGCTCTTGTCTTATCTTCACTTGGAAAAGGGGAGGTGACATATGTAAAGAAGTGCTTTGAAAAATAACTTGTCCAAGAAAACACATATTTCAGATTAAATCACAGCCAGCAAAGTGCCTTATGCATGCAGTAGTTTTGTAGCAAGGAAGTGACCACACTGCCTGGCTGCCCTTCTGCAGCACCGCACAGAGGTGTAGATCCACTGTGATAAACATGGATCACTTCTTCTTCATGCACCTCTTAGGGAAGAAAACGTGACTGGGAAAGGTAATGCAGCCCAAGTTCTTGCTGTATTTACCTTCCAAAAGTAGGGTTTAGGATTCTTGTTTGTCCCTGTGAGAGTTAATGACATCATTATCACCTAGAACAGTTTTGCAAACACAGGAAAATACTCTGGTTTAGGTTCTGGTGCTGTCAGCAACTTCTTCAGAGCAAACACAGACTTTCTGAATGTGATTTTTGGCAGGTAAAGACAGGAGAAAATGAGTTTTCAGAGGATGAATTTTGAAATGCAAATCATCATCCTGGTCTGTAACAGCATTCTTTTGTTAATTTGGAGTCAAGATAAGTTGAAAACATTTTTGAAAATGCTTCTAAGTTTTCACTTCAGAATGTTCCTTGCATAAATATTGCTCACTTAATTGTGTAACTGCAAAGTTTGCTGTACAGCCTCGTGTATTTCAGTGTGCAAATTTAATGATAGTTCAAAAGTCACATTATTTGAAGCTGACTTTTTAATGAAAGCAAGCAGTGCATGAAGATGCTATGAAAGCATTTGTTAGAGTCAGTGGTCAAAAGAAGTTAAATGCATTATTAAACATGTTTCCAAGAAGTTCCTTTATGTGGCTGTTTGGATTTAATTAGAATTCAAGTCATTATTGAATATGAAGGTGTGATACTGTTAATGATGTGCCTGGTTCCAAGGGAAGAATATGTTAAACCATTTCAGAGTTGAACTTTCAGTTGTTTCCTGTCACCTCACTCAGCTAACGTGATTCATAGCAGTATAAGTCTTCCTGAGCTGGGCATTTCTGTTGGAAACGTTTTGTGCCCTGGTTTCCTGGAAATGCCACTCAGTGCCTTATGTGTGCCTGTGTGCCCTGCAGGTGGGAGGAGCGCAGGACTGCTTCTGGAAGGATCCAGTATTTAAACCACATCACACGGACAACTCAGTGGGAGCGACCCACACGGTGAGGAGTTCCCTGGGACGCTGTGGGGAGGATGAGTTTGGTTATTGAGCAGCTCTAAGGGGCTCTCACAGGGGGATTGGGTTGCTCATTCCTCTGCTCAGTCACTCTGCACAAGCTGAATGCTTTCCTTCTTCACCATCCTTCTCCTTCAGTCTGCCTAATATTTAACTCAGAAGATCATTCTGACTGCTTTTTTCCCTGTCCTAGAAAGCATCTTTGCTTTCTTGTAGAGATGCTGTGGTAGAGAATAAATACATACATTACATTGTCTCCATAAATACAGACATTACATTTTGCAGACATCTTAAGGGGTGAAGAAGTGAGACCATGAGTAGCTGTCAGACCCTGCTCTGTGACCGTGTAACCCAGAACAGTTACAGCTGATGGCTGCAGAGTGTGTTTGGAAATCACTGTGATCACTTTTTCTGATCACTGTAAATGTGTGTTGTGAAACTGTTCCTCAAGCCACTTTTGCTGTTGCCTGTGCTGCAGGCAGTGTCATTGCATTTTTATCAGAATCCTCTGCAGATTGTCTGTGCCTGCAGATGTTCTCTTCCATTCTCAATATCGTTCTGGTCTCTGCATGGATATATTTTATTTTAAATAATCTGGACTGTTCACACTATGAACTCTAATACATGTTTGCAGTTTTGGATTGAAAGGACTGAACAGCTTTTAGTTTTTCTATTTCTGGTATATTGTATATTCTGGTATACTGAAATACCCATTCTAAACTCTAGACACAGTAGAAAAACAAATGCAAAATGTATAATTTGTGTTGAGGATTTCTTGTGACCTTGTAAATCTCCCTTTAACACATTTAAAATCCTTTTGAAAGCAGCATTGAGATACAAAATCATGCTGGTCAATGTTGCTCTTGTGAGCAACTGCTTTTATTCTTGCTTAGCCCTTTTTCACCATCCTCACCTGATAACATTCCTTAGAAGGAATAAGAAGGCCTGATCACTTCCTCAGCCACATGAAGGCAAGGTGAGAAAGTTTGGAGGTTTTCAGAACAAGACAACCCCCATGGCAGGGAGAAATTATGAGTAGGACTCCATCTGATCAGAAGGCTAATTAATTACTTTATTATACTATATTACACTATATTACATTCCATTTAAACTGCGTCTGCCAAGCACTCAACTCAAACAGAATCTCGCGACTGTCAGCCCACAGTCCCCACACACACCTGGATTCTATTGGCCAGTGAATCAAAACCCTCACACCAGAATCCAATTATCAATTCCCTTCAGGTAAACAGTCTTCCATGATGCATTCCACTTGTGAACAACACAGGAGCAGTAAATGAGATAAGAATTGTTTTTTCTGTCTCTGAGGCTCAGAGAATGTGAAACCCAGAAATATTCTTGGGAAGAATTGTGCCTTGCTTTTCTCCATGAAGTGAAATGTGGCGACAGGAGATGAGGAGGCTCCTGGTTCCTCTGGTGAGCGTGGACCAGGAGCTTCCCGCTCCAGTCGAGGTGTCCTGCTGTGTAAGATCCATGTGTCTTGGGCTGCTGTTTGAGTCCACTCCGGCTGGCTATGGACCCTGGCTCGCATGGTCTTACATGGACAAAGCAAAAGACAAGGAATGCTCTTCTCCACGTGGGGACAAGTGTCCTGTTTATTGGCTTGGGAAGGGACACCACAGACTCTGGAGACCTCCCCAGTGGAAAAGAGGGCGTTGCCTTCTTGCAGGGGACTTTTATACCCGAGAGATGGGGGCGGGGGAAGAGAACCACAGCCAATGGGATACCATTGATGAGGGGCAAGGGGTGGGGGCCAAACCACCAGGAGGGATAGCAGAGAGGTGCATGAGAGAAAGACTGTGTGATGGGAGAAGAGAAATAACAATCTACCTGACATAACATACTCAGCACAAATTTCAAATCACCCAGTGCAAAACACCAACTAAATAAACTATTTAGTGCAATACAGCACTGCTGGTCACTGAGGTGTCCCCAGAGCCTGGGGTGCAGCTGCTCCCCCACAGGTGTGCTGTGTGACCCTCATGGCCACCACACTGAGGTTGTCCCGCTGTCCCCAGGCCAGCATCAGAATACTCGAGCCTGGTGAGCACAGACCTGGTTCCTCTGGTGAGCATGGACCTGCTCCAGTTGAGGTGTCCTGCTGGACAGGTCACTGAGGTGTCCCCAGAGCCTGGGGTGCAGGCGCCCCAGGTGTGACCCTCATGGCCACCACACACTGAGGTTGTCCCACTGTCCCCAGGCCAGCATGCAAGTACTCAAGCCCAGTGAGCACAGACCTGGTTCCTCTGGTGAGCATGGACCTGCTCCAGTTGAGGTGTCCTGCTGGGCAGGTCACTGAGGTGTCCTGCTGGGCCCGGGGTGCAGCTGCTCCCCCACAGGTGTGCTGTGTGACCCTCATGGCCAGCACACTGAGGTTGTCCCGCTGTCCCCAGGCCAGCGTCGGAGTACTCGAGCCCGGGCAGGCCCCTGAGCTGCCTGGTGGATGAGAACACTCCCATCGGTGGCACCAACGGCGCGTCCTGCGGGCAGGCGGCGGATCCGCGGCTGGCCGAGAGGAGGGTGCGCTCGCAGAGGCACAGGAACTACATGAGCAGGACACACCTGCACACCCCTCCCGACCTGCCTGAGGGATATGGTATGGAAATCAAAGGGGTCACTCGTGGGGCTCTCAAGAAACGGGGAAAATGGGTTGTGTCTTCTCATGTGGAAAATATTTTCGTTCCTTAGTTGAAGGAAATCAGTCTCTGTGAGTCTTCATGCTGCATTTTTTGTTTGTACATTTATTAATTTGTCTTGATTTCACAGAGCAAAGGACAACTCAGCAAGGTCAGGTCTATTTTCTGCATACTCAAACTGGTGTCAGCACGTGGCACGATCCAAGAGTACCTAGGTAAGAAATGATGGAAGTACCCTTAATATTTCAAATCAAAATCATTTAGGCAGTGCTCTCCTCAAAGTTTTCTCTGGCTAATATTTCTGATTCTTGGCCCCTAATACATTATTTTAACATGTCATTCATCAAAATGAATTAGTCTGTCTTCCCCAGTTCTTCAAGTTGGTATTGTAATGAAAAAATGGAAAACTAGGAAATAAATTATAGTAGTGTTTGGGAAACAGGAACAGTTCACTAATTCTAGATTTTGCATATACGTTAGAGCCAAATCCAGATTTTAGTACTCTGCAACATAATGAAACAAACAGTAGAATCTGAACACTTCCAAAAGAAGTTCCATCAAGATACTTTGGTGAAAACTGGATTGGATTGAAACAGCCAAACTGCTTTTCCTGTTGCAACTATCTCAACACTTGGAAAAAAGCAAATCCTAAGTATTTTAAATTCCATGTCCTTATTTACACAATATAACGTACATACTGTTCATGAAAGTACATGTGATTATTGCTGATGTGTTTGAAAGGAAAGGATGATAGTGGAAATTATTAGTAGCTTCTGATTGTCCTTTAAATAACCAAGAAATGCTGTTGTAAATGATGATAAATCCTCTTGTAAACACTTGCCTCCTAAAGTCCAGGAATGGTGGTGTGAGATTTGTGTGGTTTGAAATTGGGAGACTTGAAATTGAATTTTGTTACTGTTTTTCTGTTGGAAGATTGTGCCTTGCTTTGATGCACTGCCTGCAGAGCTGAGGCTGCAGTTGTGTAGGAAGGCAGTGACTTGTGTATTATGCAAAACCAGGCTCTAACAAAAATAATATGAAGATCTAATCCTTAAGTTTGGGGTGAGATAGTTCTGCGTACAATCTAAGTCAGCACTGCCCTGAGGTGTGGCAGCACAAACAGCAGGAGTGTCTCTGAGAACAAGAATTGTTTGCATGAGGATAGAATTTATGTCATTTCTAAGGAATACTGTGTTTTTGAGGCTAATAGCCACAGTCAGGTAGCCAGCAAAAGTAATCCCTGCAGTCCA
>NW_005054395.1:2270179-2292939 GCF_000277835.1 Geospiza fortis | reverse complement strand
CCCAGAATTTGTTTCCATGTTTCCATTTAAGGCGTTCTGTCCCTTGGCTCTTTCCTCCCTCAGCTCCCATGATTTTGGGAGAGCTGAACACCTTTGGGAAGAGCTGCACTGGACAGTGTGAGGAGTCTGAGGTGTGAATTGCATCCATGAATAATCAGTGAATATTTTTAGAGACCAGCATTTGTTTTCAGTGAGGCTCTGGAATGAATTTACATCTTCCTAATTTCAGCAGAATTTTTCTTGAGACCTATTGAGCCACCTCTGCATTGCTCAGGGCAGAGCTGAGTCATTGTTCATCCACTTGATTTGAAATAGTTTGTTAGAGAGCTCTTTGCTTCCCACAGGCTCCTGGGGTTCTGGGGCAAAACAGCCAGTGCCATACACATCCCATGTGTAATTCTTCATGGAAAGTCTAACTCTTCAGAAATACAGTTTTGTTTTGTATGAGTTTCTAAAGTGTGATTCACAGCTCCTTACGTGACTAATGTTATTTTAAAAAATGTTTTCTGTCAGAATTGGTGCAGAACTGCAATTCCATTTTGACAAATATGGCAATGGTCTTTATTTTTGTTTGAAGCCTTTATTAATGTAACAGCTGAAGTTAGTTTGTGAAATGAGGGCTATTTGATAAGAACTTTTTCCCCACGGCATGTGTTCTGGGGTGTGTGTTTTTGCTGTGGTGGGCTTGTACCTTGGGAGCAGAGATTCCAGCTGAACAGATCGGGTTTCTGAAACAATACGTTTTCTCAGACTTCATGGAATTGTTCTGTTACATTTACACTTGTTTGGCTCGGAGGCCAATTGCTGAGGTATTTTTCATTTTATATTTGTTTTCACAGGGATCTTAGCAACATCAATTGTGAAGAGCTTGGTCCACTGCCTCCTGGATGGGAGATCCGAAATACAGCAACGGGCAGGGTTTATTTTGTTGACCATAACAACAGAACGACGCAGTTCACGGACCCGCGGCTCTCTGCAAACCTGCACTTGGTCCTAAAGTGAGTCTGGAGCCTGCTTTGGGTCGGGATGCGCTCTGCCATTCCCGCAGCCTTTAAGGAGTAATTCTTTGACACATCACCAATTTACTGTTTCACGGCAAAAATGAGCTTGAAAAAAGCCTGGAGGAGCATTTAGGCAGGAATGTGGCTGTTGTGATGCACACAGGGAGGGAAGCAAATGCTGTCTGATGGGAAAGATTGGCCCATAGATTTTTTTTTCTTACAGCAAGAGAGGCACTTTGTTTTCTTTATACTTCATTCAGTTTTCAGTTATGAAGAACCTGTTTTAAAATAAGTTGTGTGTGAGCCAGTGGTGTCAAATGCTGGTGAGTTAGAAAGGGGTGCACAAGTGCCCAGCTATTCTCCTGGAGTAAAGGAGAAATAACTCAGCTCCTGCCTTCAGTTTTAGAGTAGGATTACTTGATATGTTCTCAAAATAAGGCCCCAATAATTTAACTCGGTTGTTTTACAAAAAGGATAAAAGAGGAACTGCGTTTTTTCTGCCTTCGTGTTTTGATATCATAATTTCATCCCACAGTTTTAAGAAGAGAAGAGAAAACTTAAAAGAATTCTGGCTCGTGTTTTATCCCCTAGGCACTCATTACACACTGGGGATTTTCTACTAAAAATGGAAACCAAAAACCAAACAAATATTTCTTTTTTTCTCTCGTTTTTTTCTCTCAGACAGCTTGTACTAGGTACTTGGGAGTTTGATTCTATTGTTTCTCCTGCTAATAACTTTTAATACTCTTGGGAAACACCTGTAAAGTATTGAGTAGGTGTTAAGTGGAAGAAACAATGAAGAGTTGGTTGGATGGAAAGCCAGGCAGCCCTGGGTGAGGAGTCTGTAGGAGGAATAGTCCTGAAAGGAAGTGAATCATTGGGAAGAAAAGCTGAAGGAAAGAATAATGGGAACAAGCACGAAAAGACAAAGCTGAGGAATGGAAAGCCATATCCAGGAGACAGCATGTCTTTTATCCATTACACAAAAGCTGTCTAGCCTTTACTCAATATACACTTGAACCTCACACCCCAAGAGGGAGAGGAGCCTAAATACAGAAAATATGGTAGAGAAATCACTGGTTTTATATGTGTATGTTACAGGAGTTTAGTAAGCTGCCATCATCCAGACACTTTGGGTGCCTTTTTTTTTCGTTTTGTTTTAGTTTAAAGCAAATCACTACTTATTTTAGCTGAATTGAAACTGGTGGTTTTGAAAATAAAATTATCTTGAAAAAAATCAGCAGTGAAGGAGCAGGTTCATGTTTGAAACACAGAAAATTTCCTAAAATCAATTTATTTTACTTCAAGAAAAACTTCAGACCCTCTTGGCTACAGCAGTGCAATTCTGAAACTGTAGAAAGCTCAGTGAACTGGGCTGTATTTGACAAACTGGCCTCCTCAGATGGGTTTATTTTGAAATGGCAGAAAGGGCACAGTAGCCAGTTCTACATGGATTGTGGAGGACAGATAACAGAGCTACCTTTGTTAGCTGCAAAATCCAATTTGACTTTTAATATCCAGAATCACGGAACCATTTAGCATTTATTTAAACTTAGAGTTCTCCTGCAGTGTGCTGAAGTTCTTCATTTGTCCATCTGTCTTTCATTGGGAAAGGATTTCAGAAACTCACCCAACAGTGTCATCAGCAGAGTCTGCTGCCTGATAAATCATTTTTGGTGTTTATTCTTTTATTACACCAAACAGGATGTGTGAAAGTTTCCCCTGCCTTGAGCCCACCTCCTTGTTTGTTCTTTAAAAAACAAACAAAAAAAGTAGTTTGCCTTAGGCCTGTCATTTTGTAAATTATCTAAGAAATAAGTTTAGACTTCGTGTGGGATGGGTGTGATAGAGTTTTAGGTTCAGAGGCATGAGAAAAAGTTCACTCTCAGTGATACTTTTTCTATTGAGCTGAGTAAAACCATTTGCTCCTCCAGTTATGACATTGTAAGTTATGAAAATAATCAGACCTGTTACCCAATTCTGTTCTAAGACATTGACCAAGAGTTTGTGATAATTTTGATAAGTTATGGCACCTGAAAAGTATTTAGTTGTATCCTTAAAGCACTGTGTGGAATCAAGCATGGTCACTCAGCTGTGAAAACAAACTGAGAAATGAGATTTAGTGACCTTGAGCACTGCAGGTTGTTTAGCTAATAGTGCACTGATCATTTTTAGTCAAATCTGGAAGATGGCATTTTATTTTTCTCATCCTAGCACTTCCTTATTTTGGGAAGCACTGTGTGGAGAAAAGTAACGATTCCATTTGATGCTAAAATCATGCTCATTTCAGAGATTACCTTTCCTTTAAGAATGACCCTGTCTAGCTTTGTGCTTTGGGGAACTGTGACTTTTTACCCTTAAACGTGGCATGGAGGGGTGCTCACTTCAGTAGATAAATATGGCCTTCTCTGATAGTCCTATACAAGGAATGTTTTCACTTAGTCCTCCTTATGGCATTAGAAATTCAGATGATAGAATAAAGATTTAGCTTTAATATTGTATCAAGTAAATACAGTTTAAATGAGATTCATATTTAAAACTAATCACAAGTGAAAGTTACTATGCACATGGCACAAATGACATAGAGCCACAGGACCAGAGCCAGTGTGTATCTAAATTATTACAATGATTTATATTTTTCTGGATGTCCCTGTGGAAAAGTCTGGAGGTGAATTTTGGTTGGCCGGGAGAGTTTTCTACTAGGCCTTGTCTCAAAACAGACATTGAAATGTAAATTTCATTGAAATTATAAAATACATTAAAATTATTAAATTATAATAAATTTATTATAATTTGAAATTATAAATTTTATTTATGAAATGAAGTTATAAAATACATTAAAACAGTCTTTGGTTCCACCTATTTTTTTTGATCTTTGATATTAAAAAAAAAAAGAACTAGCCTTCCACTGGAAAACATTCTAAATTGTAATGTTTCTTATGCAGTAAATGTAGGGTTTTCTCATGTGCTCCACAGAGAGATGATATTCTTAGGCTTTAAAAATATAGTTTTTATCCTGTGTTGCTTGGGAATGCCATACTAAAAAGCTATAAAAATATCCACTCACTGTGTACAAGAAAGGACACAGAGAGAACATCTCTGCAACATGATCCATTTACTTTTCCTAGTAAGAAGTCAGATTTACCAAATCTCTTGGAATTGCTAGTAAAAATACTTGTTTATCTGTGCCAATTAGTTCCATGTGAACTCCCACATTCCTGTGGTCCAGACTAGGCCAGGTACAAGGGACAAGGTCCTTGCCAAGCTGCCAGTACAAACATCTTTTTGTAAGCTTACTCTTTTCCAGACAAGCCATTTAAAACAGACTATGGTATTGACTGGAGATTAGAGGCAGAGTGTTTGGCAGATCCCTGAATTTTAAAATGGAGGAAGGGAAAACACGCAAAGGAAATATGGAAACGGTCTCTGAGAAATTCAGTGTCAGCAGCTTAGTAGTAAAATTGTATGGATAATACCTTATTGTATGTGCTGTAACCTTTTGCATACTTTGTAGAGTAGCACTAATAGAAATAACAAGCCCTAAAAACACCTGATAGTTGCCAAGAAAGACAGAGCCATATGTCTTTAGTCAGGATGAAATCGCTCTGAATTTATTCTTTACTGGCCCCAGACGTTTTCAGTGTAATCACAGTAATAATCACAATAAATTGAAAGCAGTTTAGGTACAATGCCTGAAGGTTTCAGGAGAGAGCAGGGGCTGGATGCAGGGTGTCTGAGGCAGCTGTGTGTGCTTGCAGCCGGCAGAACCAGCTGAAGGACCAGCAGCAGCAGCAGCAGCAGCAGGTGGTGTCCCTGTGCCAGCTCCCGGACGAGGCCGAGTGCCTGACGGTGCCGCGCTACAAGCGGGACCTGGTGCAGAAACTGAAGATCCTGCGGCAGGAGCTGTCCCAGCAGCAGCCCCAGGCTGGCCACTGTCGGATCGAGGTCTCCAGGGAGGAGATTTTTGAGGTAACTCGAGATTTTGACCCGTTTCTTAACAGGGGGGTTGTTTATAGCTGTGTAAAGGAGTTGTTCACTTACATGGAACCTCGGGGGCTGCAGTTAAAACTGGGATTTTACCGTGGTATGTATTCCAGGGGGATGCCAGCACTGTCATGTAATTGACATAGATGTATCTACCTAAATCAAGGAAAACTTTCTCTGTGGCTGGAGATGTGCAGCCCATGCAGGGATTGGGGAAGGAGTCCGAGCACTTCATGTGTCTTATGATCCTGTCTCCCTCCTTCCGTGTATTTGAGAAGCTGATGAGTATTTTAGAGGGGATGTTAAAAATTCAACGCTATTATTAGTGATCTTTTATGTAAAACTACTACTGAATAGGATTCCTCTTCAGAGTTTGGGTTTCTTATCATTGATCTGAATTCTCTGTCCAGAATCAGACCAGTTTTACAGCTGTCTGGGCTTCTGAATGGCCGGAGATGCCCACACTGGGGTCTCTGCATTCTCTTTTGGGATGTGATTCAGCAGAATCATTCTGTTGACTAAACACGCTTATAATTCATTGGCCTTTTCTGGAGAACAGTTTGTCCTTTTGAGGATTTTCACCCATCCCACCCATCCCTGTTGCATTTTTACCCCACCCACAAACTTGATCTCCCCACTGTGTTGTCACGGTTTTTCCCAGCCAAGAAAGATTTGTGTTGGTCTTCCCTTTGTAAGCAACTGAAGGAAGAAGGCAGGAAAGGCTACAGAATTATGATGTTCTTGTTCAGTTCAGTGTGTTGGGTCCCCACACACCCACCTGCCTCCTCTCTCCTGTAGGGGCAGAGCTTGGGGCTGATACTTGGCATAAATAAGAACCAGACTTTTCTTTTTTTTCTAATTCCTTTGCATTTGTTCTGCCTTTCAATTTGCCTTCTGTGTTTCCTTGGAACACTTACTGACAGAGGAATAATCCTATGGATTTACTGGGATGGCATTGCTGATTCCATGCTTAAGGTGCTTCTTGGGGGCTGGCACATGTGTTTTACCCAGAGTACAAGCTCCACTCTTGGCTTTTCAGGCTGCAAAAACCAGGAGCCCTTATGGAAAACAAAAGGAGTTTACTGACACAATTATTTTATAAGTTATGTGAAAATGATGGAGTATGTTCTGAATCATTGTGAATCACTGCTCACCCCTGGAAATTTAATGGGAGGGTTCTTCTCATCTTCTCATAATTTTATTTGACAAGTGTTATCACATTTGGAGAAAATTAAGAAACAATCTGTGATTTGAGAAACTGATGAAGATCAGGAAAATAATGTCCCCTTTAAGAGTGTTCCCTTTGGACTCAAGTCTGGAACTCCCTTCACTTCCAATACACAGCAGCAGCTTTTACTCTGCAAACAGCAGTTAATAAAAGGAAGTGTTGTGTGTTTACAGGAATCCTACAGGCAAGTCATGAAGATGAGGCCAAAAGACCTGTGGAAACGATTGATGATAAAATTCCGTGGGGAGGAGGGCCTTGATTATGGAGGTGTGGCCAGGTAAACAGTGGCTGCTCTGTCCTTCCCCTGCACCCAACCCTGCCAGCCTCCCCTGTGCTTTGAAGCCTCAACCAGCCCAGCTTCTTTTATAATATTCTCATTTATCTTTATTTCTGTAACAGATCAAATGTCAGAAGAACATATAGCTCTAGGTAGCATTGTAAAAGAAAAAATGCATCAAAAAAAGAACGAATTTATTGAAAGTAAAATGCAAATTACACATCATGTGAAATTTCTATCATATGTGAGAGGTTTTGGTATCTATAGAAATTAACATATTTTTCTTTGGTTAGTGAAATTTTGGTATCTGAGAATATATACCACTAAATACTTGGCTTTATGGCACAATTTTAACCAAAAATATGCTTTATTGCAAACTGTCACTGCTGTTTGAAGCAAAATGTTGCCACCAGCAGTTGGTGGCCAACTTCAGTCTGTCAACAGTCTGAGGTTATTTTTCCCTTATAAAAAAATGACATGCCCAATTGTCAGACCATTATTTACTGATTTGTGAACACATAATTAAAAGTTGAACTAAATATATCCATTACCTTAAATGGTTTATATCAAAAGCTTTGATTCCAACATCTTTATATTCAAGTGAATACCTAATGTCTTGTCTTAGTGTGTAATGGATGTAGGAGAATCAGAAACTCCAAGAAACTCTCTTGGAAGTGAATAACCTGAAGGAACATCTTGGAAAGCTGTCAGGTGTTGTGTGGTTACTGAGCTAGTAAAAATAATTCTGATTTCAGCCATATCTCAGCATGTTCAGACATGACTTCCTTCATATTTATGTTTAACAGTAAGATTTTAAAAAATCAGACTGTTTTGAAATGATTCTCTGTGTAGGAATGCATTTGTCTGTAGAGTACCAATAAATTATTTTATTTTCTAGGGAGTGGCTGTACCTGCTGTCCCATGAAATGTTGAATCCATACTATGGGCTCTTCCAGTATTCCCGAGATGATATTTACACGCTGCAGATCAACCCCGACTCCGCCGTCAACCCGGTAGGGCTGGTGCCACGTGCTGTAAATCAGCATTTTCTGACCAGAAATCAAACCCACACCTGGACAGGGCTCAACACTTAGCAGCCAAATTCTTACAATTGGTACTGCTGGACACTGAATTTGTACAATTATATGATAGTTTCTTTTTTTGCACTGATCAGACTTCTCAAATCTGTTCTTAATTTTCTGTCAGATGTCAATTTATGGTTCCTTTGAGAGAAATTCGGTTTGATTGTTACTTGTAAGACTCCTGGACTGGAAGTGAAATGCTCAGTGTGCCATGAAACAAAACAAAACCTCTACACAGGGTGTGGGCTTGGGGTTTTCTTCTTTTCTGGGTGTTGAAATTTTGTCTCATGCTCAGCAGTGGGGGTCTCTCTCAGTGCAATGGCCTTGTCTCTGCTCTGTTCCAGGAACACTTGTCCTATTTCCACTTTGTGGGCAGGATCATGGGGATGGCTGTGTTCCATGGGCACTACATTGACGGCGGCTTCACGTTGCCTTTCTACAAGCAGCTGCTTGGGAAGCCAATTACTTTGGATGACATGGAATTGGTGGACCCTGATCTCCATAACAGCTTAGTTTGGATACTGTATGTACTCTGTAGGGTACCTCAGGGTGTTAGAGGCTGTCTCTGTTACATGATAATGGTCCTGAATCCTGGAAATGAGGTGTATTTTGATCTCCTTCTCAGGCAGATTTAAGAAATAACTCTCACACAATTCAGCTTCTTTAAGGCCAAAAATGCTCAAGCTACTCAAATTTTAGGGGGGGGGTGTGGAGTTAATATTAATTTATTAATTTTACCTATTATTAACAGTAACAGGTTATTAAAATATAACATGGAAACTTTAAGATTTTAAAATGTAACATAGTAAAACTTGTTCACCTTCTACATCCAGGGAGGACTTTGAAATGCCATTGAAAAATGAAATTGTGCTTTTGTCAGATAGAACATGGCTGTAATATATTTGCAGAATATGTTTTCCCTCAGTCATTTGCTGCTTTCTTTGCACCAGTGAGAACGACATCACCGGGGTCCTGGACCACACGTTCTGTGTGGAGCACAACGCCTACGGGGAGATCATCCAGCACGAGCTGAAACCCAACGGCAAAAGCATCCCCGTGACAGAGGAGAACAAAAAGGAATATGTCAGGTACATCAGGAGCTTTTCCCAGGGCTCTTTGTCGATTTCCTACAGTGGGGAGGAGCTGTTAATGAAGTCCATTACTGATACAGTCTCCTCTGCCTGACAAAAGTGCAACTCTTAATTAGTTTATCTTGGTAGTAGAAGAGTTCTTGCTTAAAATTACTGTGTGAGAAGTGATACAGGAGTGCTGGATTTACTTCAACAATTACACTGTTGAAGTGATTGTCAGTGTTGTGCTGGGGGGTTGTGCTGGGGGGTTGTGCGGTGCTCTGCTGTAATCCTGTCAGTGGGGCCGTGGTTTGGGGCTGGATAAATTGAATTGCAGCTTTATTGTATTTGAATACATCCTCCACAAACCCAATTTGCACTTGCTCACAGACTTTATGTGAACTGGCGGTTTTTACGAGGAATTGAAGCTCAGTTTCTGGCGCTCCAGAAGGGATTTAATGAAGTAATCCCACAACATCTGCTGAAGACATTCGATGAGAAGGAGCTGGAGGTCAGTGCAGCAGTGTTGTGTTGTGTGTCAGGTGTAATGAGGCTCTCAGAGCTGCAGGAACACGGGGCTGTCCTGGTGTGCTCTCACCTGGGATGAGGGGCAGGGCAAGGGCTGAGCAGCTCAGGGGGTGCCTCCCATGAGAGCTGTGGCAGTGTCCTGGAGGTGACAGCTCACAGCAACTGCACAAGTGGCTGCAGCCCCTCCCCTGTAGCTCAAACCCCTCTGAGCCTTCTGAGGACCTGCAGTGACCTCGGGCTGTGTCACTGCTCTGGCAGAGTCCTGGTGCAGAGTTCTCCCAGGGCATTTCCTCATGTGAAATTCAATGCTGCCAGGAGAACAGGCTGTCAGCCCTTAGTGCACTGCCCTGTGTGGTGTCAGGCACCTGGGATTTGCAGAGCTCAGTTTTGCCAGACTCCATTGGCCCCGTAAATCCAGCAGAAGGAAGGGTGCTGTCACAAACTGTGCTACAGAGTGTCAGGGTCAGCATCCAAACAATATCCTCTGAAGGCAAATCCACAGATCCCAAGCTTGCTTTAAACTGAAATGGAATTGCAGTCTGTTGAGTTGAGGGGTTTGCCATGTAAAATGGCCACAGGTAAATTATTCACATGTGCTTGTGATCCCTGGGCTGGAACGTGGTGATTGCTCCTCCTTTATCCCAAATATTCTCACTCCCAGCAGTGAGCCAGCCATGCTGCTAACCCTGAACCATTTTGCAGCTGTAGGATAAGAAGGGGGAAGGTCCAGTGTTCTTAGTCATAAAAATGTCTTCAGAATTATGATCACAGCCTCCCTGAATGGAACCTGATCCATTGTGGGTCTCCCTTCAGGAGCACTGAAAGCTCAGTGTCAGTGCCAGCTCTGTCCTTTGTGTGGTATCACAGGAACAAGATTCCTTTTGGGGCTTCAGAGCTGGACCAGACAAACTGCATAGAAATACTGAGGTCAAATGTGAATTATTCCTGCACTGTCATACAGGGGTAGAATCTGTGCTTCTGTTTAACTGACAGCTCAAGGCCCTCTTGTCTAAGCTTGAAATGGTTGTGTGGATTCTTTTTAATTTGAATTGAGACCACTTGAAAAATGGTTTGTGTACAGAGGTAACATTAAAAAAAACAAGAAAGATATATTTCTGCATTGCTTAAGATGAGGGAGAAGTTATAATTTGCCTTTGGTATAAAATCTGTCCATTTTTCACTATCATTTCTTCATAATTTGGCTCCAAACCCATTTTTTATACTGATCAGTGATGAAATAATATAATAAATCTATTTTAAATTTACAGCTCATCATTTGTGGACTGGGAAAAATCGATGTTAACGACTGGAAGGCAAATACCAGGTTAAAACACTGTACCCCCGACAGCAACATCGTGAAGTGGTTCTGGAAGGCTGTGGAGCTCTTCGACGAGGAGAGGAGGGCGCGGCTGCTGCAGTTCGTGACCGGCTCCTCGCGGGTGCCTCTGCAGGGCTTCAAGGCACTGCAAGGTAACGCCGGGGCTGTGCTGGAGCACGGGGAGCAGCTGGAGATGGGGCTGCAGCTGCCCTGCGACTTCTGAAGAGCCATTTTAATGTCTGATTGCAATCACCAGTAGCTCTTTTTTGTCCGGTACTTTCTTATGCAAAGAGAAAGTGCAAATGGCTCTTTTATTTCATTTCTTCACTTCCTTCTCTGGCAGGAGGTTCTGATCAGCTCAGATCTTAGAGGGGTTCCAGAAGCCAGGATTTTAATTCCTAACTTTTACAAGCCCTCATCAGTTGCACAGCTCTGGGGGTTCTTTTAGACTGAAATGCAGTAACACAACTCAAGCTCAGACTCTTATATAACAGCAGAGTCCCCATGAGAAACACTGACCCTCTGAATTGTATTTCTAATGGCTGCTCAGATCAGTTTTGCTCAGGTTGGGACATTTGTAGCTTCTTCTGTCCTTTGTGGCATCTTCAGTGCAGACCAAGTCTAAACAATGGCTGTGCTGCAGTCTTTTTCCTTTAGCAGAGACATTAAAGAGATTTCTAGTAGTCAGATTAATTTAATAAAATTGTAAGGAATTGACATTATGACACGGTGGGATTTCAGTGGAATTGGCCACTGTTCAAGACCTGTTACAAAACAGGGACAGGTACAGCTGTGTCAGTTTTGTTGTATAGGAGGGCCAAGAAAAGATAAATTAAAAATCGTTGGCATTATGCAGCACACCATGTGAAAAAGCTGATTTATTCTTCCTTATCAATGCTTTTTTCCTTATCTTTCCTTTAAATAACTGCAGGGCTGTCTGGGTGGCCAAGGAAGGGTCTGTCTCACAACCACTGAGACTTTGCAGTTTTTTCCTGCCTTTTTATGATTTCATCTTCCTTGGTGCAGAGCTTCTCTTTGTATTTTAGTTGCTCTCTCATTGCAGTGCACCAAAGACTTTCATGTTATTCCACACAGTAACAAAGATCTGCTCTGGATTTTCAGGTGCTGCAGGCCCACGACTCTTCACAATACACCAGATTGATGCCAGCACTAATAATTTGCCTAAAGCTCATACCTGGTAAGACTTTCTCAGTTCTCTCTTGTGATCTGTAGCTTAAAGACCAATCTGCTGTCAGAGCATTTGGAGCAGTTTTACTTCTTTTGTCTCTTATGACGAAATCAAAGCTGTCCCTGAGGGAGCAGCAGAGGTGTGAAATCTGGAGATGGCTTTTGTTTCATGGAGCTGGGTGCCCTCCCTTCTTTAATTAAGCCTTGCTGGCAGCATCTGCAGCTCAGTGAGGTGTGGCAGAGCTGGCAGTGATGGCTGCAGGGCTGAAACCTCTGTGCTTGTGCTTCCCCCCAGCTTCAACAGGATCGACATTCCTGCCTACGAGAGCTACGAGAAGCTCTACGAGAAGCTGCTCACGGCCATCGAGGAGACCTGTGGCTTTGCTGTGGAATGACCCTCCCAGCCTCTCCCAGACTCTATTTATACTCCTGTCAGCCAGAAAGCCCTTCCTTCCCTCAGCCAAGACTCAAGAAATGCTTGAAATACAGGAAACTTTCCCTTTTCTACACTAGGACATTGGGAGGGAAAGGACAACTTTTGGATTTTTTTTTTTAATTTTTAAATTTTTTTATTTCAAGAAAATAGGTTCTGTGGTTCCTGCCATAGGATCATTCAGCTGCTATTAAAAACTAATATCTTGAACATACAGAATGCTGACTTTTCCTACATTTCAACAGTTAAGCAGTATTCTATACTTAAAGACTACTACTATTTTTGTAAGAGGTAATCTATTATATTTGCCTACCTGATTTCTATTCTCAGATACCAAGACACAACTTCAGCAGTCGGTACAAGTCACGTTTCAGCCTGTTTTAAATGTATGATACTGAACAGCATCTATACCTGCTATTTTTGGAAAAAAATATTTTGGATTATTCTAACTTTGCATAAAATTGGCTGAAAGAATCATTAATCTTTTTAATGAAAGCCACTTACATGTTAACTGCATTTTCTTATAGTAAACCATTATATTCTGCAATGTAAATTCCAGGTAAATGTTGCCACAGGGGCTTTTTTATATTTTTCAAGCAGGAATTCCGAATATGACGTTTTGGGGTCCTATTTATATCACTTGTCAGATTCCTCCAGCAGAATTTCTAGTGAGTGACACAGACTATTTGGTACAGTCCTTGTGTTTACATGTGGAATAACCTTTTCTTAATGAACAGTAGATGTTTTGATTTTTTTTTTTTAAACAGCATTTTTCTAACAAGTCTGTCAAGAGTACTTTTTGTTGCTTTTGACCTTAAATTGAAACACTGCATTTTTCAGCTGTTGAAGCACTGATGGGCTTTGCCAGCAGAAGCCTGTCAGCAGTTTGTTCCAGAATCCATCCTGTCCAGTCAACCAAAGTTTGTTTGAATGCAGCCAAATCATATTCTGTATTTGTTGATGCTAAAGATTTATCAGGTAAAACATGTAATCTCTGTCCAGCTGCTCATGACACGTGGGTTTAAGTTACAGCTAAGGAAAAATGGTGTATTGACTGAAATATGTGTAATGTGCTTTGGAAATGAGGTTGTTAGAGCACATAATTTATTGATTGTAGGGATGGAAGTAAGTATATATATGATTTATAGCATGGGTTGATCTCTTCAAAGGGGAATAAAATGCACTACCAGTAGAGGGAACTGAACTTTGATGTTAGTTTGGAAATTCTCAGTTGAGATCTGTCTGATCTGCTCTTGGTGTGTGGATAAATCAGGCTGCTTCAGAGACAGTGCCCTTCTCCTCTCAGCCACGAGAATATTTGGAATAAGTAGCAGTTTTTTTCCAATCAGTGTTTTGTTTTTGTAACTTAGGTTACAATTAATCATCAAATCTGCACTATTTTTTCACTGCCAATGAGAAGAAAGTCAAAGGTATTGAAAATGCTAAAGGGATGGGATGTAACCAGCTGTTCCATGTTTGCAGGGTCAGTCACAGTGAACCAGCTCTTTACTGTCTGTTCTGTGGAGCTTAAACTAAATTTTGCTTTGCCAAGTCTGACTGCCACAGTGAGTAAACTACTACTGGATGCTGTGTGTTAGAATAGTGGGCAAGGGACTGCTTTTATAGAATTGTGGTGAGAATCTGGTGAGCCAAAGCCACATGTTGGTTTGATTATTTCTGTTGTACAGCTGTTGCTGGCAGGTTTGTTCCAAGGGACTTGCTTCCCTTTCTGGGCTGGCTGCAGGATGAGGCTACTTAGGGATGGAAACAGAAAGCCAAGAGACTTGCTGGGACAGCCAGGCTGGAAACACAGCAGATCCTTTTCATTTCTCCTTTCCTTTCCTTTTTCCTCTCCTTTTTCCTTTCCTTTCCCCTTTCCTCTTTCCTTTCTCTTTCTTTTTTCTCCTTTTCCTTTTCCCTTTCCCTTCCTTTTCTATCTTTTCTTACTTTCCTTTTTTTCTTTTCTCTCTTTTTTCTTTTCTTTTTTCTTTTTCTTTTTCTTTTCATGTTCTCTTTTCAGTGGACTCTTGCACTCCTGTTGAAGGGCTGCTATTTCTGCATCTCTGCTGGGCTGCCCAGGTCACTCTGGCAGCAGTGACTCTGCCCCTGTGCCTGTGCAGCTCTGGGGAGCCCAGCAGGTTCCTGCCCTGAGTTTGTCACTCCAAATGCTGCCCTGGTGGGGCCACTCCAGCCCTGCCCAGAGCTCTGCTCAGCCCCTGCCAGCTCTGAGGGCTCAGTAACAGCTGCAGGGCTTTTACAGTCAGGTCCTTGGGCTGTTCACAGGACACACCCCAGTGTCATGGAACTCACAGAAGTGATTTTTTAAGGGTTTGGTTGTTTTTTTTTTGTTTTATCCCCCGTGTTTGCCCAGCCTGTGGCCACAGCCTCCCTGGGCATGGAACATGGCAAAAATCTGCCTGGTGGATTTATTGAATGCACAATTATGGTCACCTTGCTGTCACAAAAGCACCTTTGGGGAGGGAGGAGATGAGCTCTGCAGAACAGAGACCCGAGATCAGCTGATAATTACATTCATTTTCACAGCAGCCTTAGCAGTACATCTGTTTTTCTACTAAACATTTTGGTATGGCATTGAGAATTTTTTTAAACTGCTACAGATATTGTAAATTTAATATATTATAGGCAAAACTAGACAAATCTGCATTGAACTTTCCATAGCTGACAGATGAGGATGAATATACCAAGTATTTTGAGTGCCTTTCTACCTTCATAAAGACTGAGAGCTTTAACTAAAGCACCTCATCACCCAGTCAGATGTTTATCTGAAAGTGGTAAAGGGTTGATTCCTTTCCAAAATTTTGTTTCAAGAACATGTCAGCTACTTTCCCCTCAAAAAGGTGCTAAGCCTAATATTGCATTTTAACCTTGGGACTTTTCACCCCATGATTAATGTGAATATTTATTTCAATGTGTCCCTCTTACTGGGTTTTACTTTATCCAGTCTTTAGTTGTTTTAGAGAGATGTCACATCATGGTTTTATGCTGTTGCTTTTCATTATGAATGTTTAATTATGAACAGTGACTTTTGTAGATTTCAAATATACAGTTCACAGTTGAGTTTCAGAGGATTTAATTTCTCGTTGTAAAGAGTTTTGTAATGGTGCTTTGTACAGTATGTATTCTAATTTTTTTTTTTTTTTTTGCACATAGGTTCAGTTTCCCTAAACTGATTTATTTGTACCAAATTTTTGTGTTGTACTAAAGTCCAGAGCACACAAGCTGTTTTGAAATTCCTGTTCCACAACACTACATGTGTACTGAACTCCTGGTGTGTTTAAAAGGCTGCATTGATGGAAGTTCAAGCTCTGCTCCTCTGTCACAGCACCATCCTCCAGCTCGATGTAGCATCTTTTTAAACAGCACCACCCAGTTAACAGGTGCCATTTGTTGTACTTTACACTATGTAGTAGGTTCCTAGCTCTGCACATCCTCAGTTCTTTGTCTGTAGTTGTAATTAGTTTATACAAGTGTAATTACTCCTCCACGAACTGACAGTTCTTAGTTTATCATTTCCATTGTATTTATTACAGAGTGTTTTAGCATTGGTATCATTGTATTTTCACCCAGCTGTTACATGAGCTTTAACAAAAAAAAAAAATCTGTATAAAATGGTTTTTAAGTACTTAATGTATGTACCCATGCAGAAGTTGAGCAATAAATTGTATGCTGTTTGCACTGCCACAGCATCAACGGTTTTAAAAGTTTTAAGTGTTTCTTAATTAAATCTTCAAAATGTAACAGTGTCATTTTTAAGTAACTTGACTTTGTTTCAGGAGAAAATACTTGAAACTTGGTGACTTGCTATGTGCTGTTACCTCCAGTGAGGAGTGTGCTGAATGTTCTGGTCAAACACAGCAGCTCTGACTTCTGCCTCTCAGGTGCTGGCATGGCTTGGCAAGGACTTTATCTCAGCACTGGAGAACAGATGGACAGACTGCTCTCAAAACTCAGCAAAGCTACACCATCTTCCTGGAGGGAAATAAAGGCAAATTTGGTAAAGACTTGCTAAAATTCATCAACTTAGGTGACAAATATTGTCCCTTAAAGGCTTCAAGTTAGCCAGGCTTACAGGAAATCCCTGAAAAGGTTTGGATAGGTCAGAGTTTTGTGTTTCTGGTGTTGTGGAGAGATTTTGGTGGGTTTTGGGTCTGTAATTTTGCAGTGAGGTGTCTCATGCTGTAACAGCTGGCTGGTTTGTTTAATCTGTAAAAGAAGCTCTTCAGATGTTGGGGGCTTTTTTTCCTGTTTAGCTCTTTTTTCAGTGAATAAGTGTGAATGTTCTGTGTGTTGTCAGTTCCATCAGAGACACCCCCTCATGGCAACCTTTAAATATTGTATGTACAGTGCAGTTAAATCCAGCATTCCTACATCACTTCTCTCACAGCAATTTTAAGCAAGAACTATTCTACTACCAAGACAAACTAATTAAGAGTTGCACTTTTGTCAGACACGCTGTATCAGTAATGGAATTCATTAGTATCAGCTTGATTTTATGTAATTGTTCTCAGTTCAAGTCCTCATCCCTCTGTGCTGGCACCTCCCCAGTGTTTGGCTGGTGAAACCTGGATTTCCTGCTGGGCACTGCACTGTTTATAGCTCTGCAAGATGCTACAGGAGGTGCAGTGCCTGCTGGCAGCTCCTGCTCTCCTGGAGCAGAACTTACAGCCTGAAGTAAGGTCAAAGCTGACTAGTGAAATATTTAATCATTCTTTAACTCTGGTTCTGTCAGTGTGAAGATGGAGTAATCAGGCTGGACCTGTGAGTGTGGGCTGTAGAAGATCAGGAATGCTGTCCATAGCTCCTTCCCAGGGTTCACCTCTTGCAGAAGCTGATCATGTACAGCTTTAGAAGAATCTGCATTGTTTTCTGTTTCAAATTACTTTTCCCAGTGCATTTGTGGCATAGAAAGAGTATTTTATATACCTTTGTATTTTATCAAGTCAGCAGCACCAACCCTGTGAACACAACTGAAGCAGGAGTGGAAGAAGTCTTCCCTTGCTTGATGTATTTAAATTCCCAGTTACTTCTGTCAGGTTTATTGCAGGAATTCTCTAACTTGGCCTTTCACAGGATACCTGAACCTCTGATGTTCTTTCAAAGATCTTCTTGTGCTTTGTGAGCTTTCCAATCCATGATTTCTGGCTAATGGTGTCAGATTGGCTTAGCAGCAACAGCCCCAGCACAGATGCAGAGGAGTCTCAGCATCCAACTGTTCCACCAGGAAAACTTCACTAAAGAACTCTGACTTCATCCCAGCTTCCTCTGGTAGAGCCCAACATTACCCCAGCCTTGCCAGGAAGGTAAAAAGTAGTTCAGAAATTTTATTGGTGATCATAAAAGTGCTGTGGAGATCCCAGATCCCTGCAGCTACACTCCTGACAGTCAAAATGACAGAACAGGTATTTTAGAGAAAAAAAACAGCCTCACACTCCAAGACTCTGATTATCTTAGCCAGGGAGGACTGCAGTGACATTTACCCAAGTCAAAAGAAGTGGCTTTGGCTGTACTGGAAGGAAGCCATCTGAAGTCTGGATCTCAGTCTGTCTGCTTCCAGTTCTTGAAAAAAGGTGTCATCATCATTGTGCATGATTGCTGCTTGCAGTTGCTGTATTTCCTTTTCCATCTTTGATCTCACTTCACTTTTTGATTTTTGTAGCATCTAAAGAATATACTGACATTAGCCACAGCATGTAGAAAGAAAAGGCAATTGGAAAAAATTAAGAGTACTTACTTGTGCTTGTGCTTTCTCTCTGGTTTGGATTTCTTGGAATTCTTGAGATATAGCTTCTGCTAGCATGGAAAACTAAACATAACACATGAGTGAGTTGAACTAATTAAAGAAAGACTTCTAAGTGGAAAAATTTGATCGGCCTGATGCAGATGAAGATTTACCTGATCTTTGTAGTAGTTCTCCAGAGACTCCAGCTCAATCTGGTGCTCTCGCCGTTGCTCATCGCGCTTCTCTCGAGCATAAATTCTCAGGTCCCTCAGTCTTTGCTTCTGAATTTCTAAGCCTTCTTCAAATAAGTTTTTAAATATCTGCCAGCAATTAGAAAAAGCAAACCTGAAACCTTCCCAGGAACCTGTAAGTATACATTTACATTTCTCAGCTGCTTTAGCTCCTGATAGAATGATGTTTACATGAGGATAGGCCATAGCCCATGAAAAAGCACAATTATGTACCTGAAATGGTGGTGCAGATACAGCTGAGCTGAGTTTGTATTACTCATTTAGCTGAACTTTTGATAGATAAAATAATTTTTCATGTCAGTTTAGTCAGATGACCCAACTGTGCAAGCCAGGGCCTTTGAACATGCACTGTGATTTACAACCCACCCTGTACTCCGCAGTCTGACTTCAGGACCTTCATCCAGGTTTCCAGCAGCAGGAAATCCAGCCTGGATTCAGGCTTTCCATTCCTCCACAAGAACACTTACCAGCTGTAGCTCACAGCTCGAGGCAAACAGTTCTCAAATCCTTACCAGGGGATTATGCAGTAAACTTCTAATCTTTTATTTTGAAAGGTGACAACTGTGTATCTGTTCTTGCAGAGTTGTAATAACTCTCCTTGCTTTCCCTCACTCTGACATCCAGCCATAATTAGATCATATCTGTCACAAAGTCCACTTTGTTTTACAAACACAACTGAATAACAAGGCTGCCTGTTTGATCAGTTCCTTTAACTGAAGATTTAGATTGTTTTCTTTGGATAGTGACTGTAGGAACAACTTAATCCTACTGTTTCTGAAAACTCATTTCCCCAATTTCTCATGTTACCAGCCCTGTTTTTCCACACTGATACTTCACCCTTTCTCTCCTCTTAGCCCCATAAATCATCCTTTCTTGTTTCACAGTGGTTTGCCCTGCACTGGATCCACATTTCCAGAGCAGGAACCATTTCATCTGTGGCCTTGATTGATCAGCCACTTCATCCTGGCTCTGTGCTTTGGTGAAGCATTGAACTACCCAACCTCAACCTCAGCCCTGGGGTCCTGACAGGACAGAATTCCACCCCTGCAGGGCAGGGCCCTGGTGCTCAGTGCTCACCCTCTCCTCGCGTGTCCTGGCCCGCAGCAGCTTGGCCCGGAGCTGCACCCTGTAATCCTCGTAGTATTTCCTGGCCCGCGCCACCTGCTGCCGCCTCTCGGTCACCTTGTTCTGAGCCCACTTCTGCCGCTGGATGCGCTGCTTGATTTCTTGCTAAAGGGAGAGCAGCAGCTGTCAGACCACCAAACTGCCCACAGATACCCCTGCAGGCAAAGCTTTGTTAATCAGTGCTAATTAGAGTCCTTTACTGAGGACCTGCTCCACACCCCAGCTTTGCAGTTAAGGTGTAAAGCCTTAGTCAGCACTGAGTAGTGAAGTCGTGTCACTGTCACAGGAGCTGCAACACAACCTCCTTGCACTTTGTTAGAATTTGCACTTTTCTCCTCCTTGCACTTCTTTAGGATTTGTTTTACCTTTTAGAGCAACACTGCAGTGTAATAATAATAATAATATTCCATTCCCATGACCCCAGTAGCTGCACAACAGACAGATTATGTGGCATTTTGAGACCACAGCTACTCAAAAAGTGTAAAGTTGTCATAAGACAAAAAGCCACTTTCATGATGTGGGAATATGCATTTTAGATAGCTCCATGTGAAATCTCTGCATTATGTAACAAATATTCTTCAAAGAACATACCAGTCTCTTGCTGTGATCTTGATCTCTCTTAATAATTGCAGCAAGCAGCTCATGTTTCTTCAAGGCTTGTTCAACCTGGAGGTTTAAAAAAAGCTCATTACTTGCATCATGCTGCAGGACAAGCAGATTTAAATATTGCCCCTCTGCTATGTTTTGGGGTTTGGGTTGAGACTTGCCTTGTTTAAGTTAATCAACTTTTGCATTTCATAACTCACTTTTAAACTAAAAGACTGTTCAGAACTAGCAGTGGAAACTACAAAATGCTTTTAAAACAGCAATAGCAACCCTAGGCAGTACTCAAGAAACCAGTATCAAAGAAGGACCACAAGACTCAAGTGGCTGACGAAAATTTGAACCTATGTATGTAAATCTGTACATCCCTATTTAAGCAAGCTCCCAGAACATCCTCCCACACTGTGCTGTGGGTGTGCAGGTGCCCTGTCAGGGCACCTCTGCTGACATTCAGCAGGTAAGAATGAGAACACTCACTTCATTCTGGAGTTTTGGTCTAGGTCTGGCAGAGGGTGCCTTGAGGTGCTCAGTTTGTGCAAGCTGCTGATGCCACATTTTATTCAGAGTACGGGAGGAAATGTGCAGGTGGGGAAACTCCTCCAGGAGCTGCAGGAGGAGGTCATTGTCTCTTATTGTCACTGTAAGATAGAGGTAAGCAATAAATTCATGGAGAATACATTTAGTTGTAAATTCAACCAGATAGTGTCAGCATAAGTCAAGAAATATTTTACACTGAACACTGTATAAAATCACCATGCTGCTGATACCATGTCAAGCTAAGCCCAGCAGGACTTCTCATCCTGCCAGTACAGAAGCAGAGAAAGCAATCCCAGTCTTTTGTTGTTTTCTCTGAAGAATTGATTTTATAGCTCAGATGTCATTTCCCTACTCCCACCACATCCAGCTAAGACAGGTATCCCCTTCTTTCTTCATGTGGTTGTGACCATCACTAATCAGTGATTGCTTTCTCTCTCCCTCTGGTTGCAGCAACTTAAAATAAAGCCAGCACAGCTGTGGCAATGACAGATCCAGGTCAAGTAAACACGTGCAAAAAATAAACTGGTTTGCAACCACCTCATTCCCATCCATTACATCTTTGATCTTTCTGGCAGGAAAAGATGATGGGGAGATGAAACAAAAGGGTATTTACCAAGTATATGGCCTTCAAAAACTGGAATAAAAATAAGGCAGTGTAGCTGAGCAACATCCAGATATGTAGGAGATTATCTGCTGATCTTATCCATAGGCATGCACAGTGCTGGTTACCAAAACTGGGCCTAGGATTTGCACCTTGGCTTTCTTGGAGCATCACTTGCTCAGCAGAACCAGTGGCAGCATTAACACCACAGAGGCAGGGTCCTGACAGAAACTGCTCAGTGACCTGTACCTGGCTCAGCTCTAGCCACAGGCCCAATTTTAAATCTGATACATGCTCAGAAAAATAAGAAAGGAAGAGTTCAGACTGTAGTGGAATAAGCACAGGAGTAGCAGCAATGGAAAAAAGCCCTGAAAAAAATCCAAGGGATTTTAAGGAAGTAGTAAATGGGTCACAATTGGATTGTGCACTGATGGTTTACATTTACATAAAGCATTATCTTCCCTAACAAAAATCCAGACATATAGAGGTCAGAAGAAGGGAAAATGCTACAGCTGACTGGTATATGTTGGACTGGTGCCTTTATTCTTGGAGTTCAACACATGCTTTCAAAAGATGCCAGTTTTCCACCAAGTATAGTTTTGCAGTTCTTACTTGGAGCTGCTTGCTTTGGCTTCATGATCCCTCGTTTTGGAATCCACTGGCTGTGTTTGGGATACTGAGGTGTGGTTTTTCTAGAATAAACTTTCACTCGCTGAGACACTTTTGGAGGTTCTTGAAAGACATTTTCTTTGTACTCTTGTTCCTTAGGAGCAGATGTAAAACAGATGGGAGAACAGGTATGAGAAGGGAAACACTGACAGAACACAGTTTGGCCATCAGAACTTAAATGTCTTTCAGACTTTAGAATGAGAACTTGGACATCTTGCATTGGATTCTCCAGAAGGCCAGAATTTACAAAATGCAGGTCAGGGTTCAAATAAAGGTTAAATCTCATCATTGCATAACCTCAGCTCTTCTGCAGCACTTAACATTAGTAAGTGACTACTTCAGTTGTACAGTGTTCTAACTAGGACACTGGAAGTCAAGGAGGTTTTGTTCCCTAAAGTGTCTGGACAGACCATCTAGACAAATTTAAAAAGAAAAAAATCAACCAAACAAAACACAACCAGCAATCCCAAGAGTGCACCACCTACCATTTCCTTGGCAGATTCTCTGAGCTTGGAAATTCTCCGTTTCTCCCTCGCTTCAAAAATTCTTAGCTCATTTTCATAAGCTTTAGTGACCAGCTAGAAAACAAAAATAAAAGGACTTGTCAGAGGAAATAATCAGTCCATCCAGCCACCTTCTTAACTTGGTTGCTGCATGGGTCAAAGTAGCTTCTTCCACTTTAAATTAATTTTTACAAAATTCAGGGTTTAAGTCTCTTCCTCAGCAGGCTACAGATAAAACAGCATATGATTACTAGAGGAGACCAGATGCTCCCATTACATAAAAGTTCTGGTTTTGTGGTTTTATTATAACTGTTGGTAAGAACTACCACAAGGTCCAGTCAAAAAATAAATAATACCTTTGCTTTTCTTGTTCTTTCATCCCTTTCTCCCTGCAGGTGGCTGCGGATTGTCTTTATCTGGCCTGTTCCTCTGCCTCTCTGTTTATGTTCCTGGTACTGAGACAAGGGAGAGGCTGGAGAGAGGGATCTTGGCCTGCCTGGGTACCTTGGACCTGGTGTGTCTGTAGGGAAGGAGCATTCACGGAGTCAAATTTGAGACAAAAAACCCCAGTGAAGTGTAATGTGAGGCCCTCATTTCAGAACCACATCCTGTGAGCTTGTAT
>NW_005054395.1:2266186-2270162 GCF_000277835.1 Geospiza fortis | reverse complement strand
CTGCAGCTGTGTTTCACTTGTATTTTTCTTTGCAAAGTTTTACCATGGTTTTTAAGTGTTAAACAGAAACTTGGTTGCAATTCTGTTACTGTAGCTCAGGTTTGGATCAAAGAAATGAACTAGCAATAGAAAAAAAAAAAGAAATTAACTAGCAATACAAAACTTAGTAACTAACTGTAATTCAGTGTAGCAGCTTTCTTTTCTATTTGTTTCCATCCCAATACTGACATAAGGATTGTCACCTCTCCCAGCTGTCCTTCGGCCATAGTCCATGGCACTGTCACTGTGGTGGGACAGGCTGTCCTCATCTGGCAGCTCCCCTTCTCTCGTGTGCTCACCCAAAGCTCTCTTCAACATCTAAGGGACAGATTTTTTTTTGTTCAATAGACAGTTCTAAAGTTGAATGAATTAAAGCCAGGTGTTAGTTGCAGATTTCCTTTTCATCCATATTGCACTGATATTCTTAATTCTCTCCACTGGCATTACTAAAGCTGCATTGCTCAGCTCAACAAAGAAGAGACTGCACTTACTAAATCTAGTTCATTCAGCCTGCGAGACAGATTTCCTGATGCTTCATGAAACTCTTGCTGCTTCGGCACCTTCTCCTTTGTTGTTCTGTGGGAAAGTGAATCCTCAACTGAATCTAGGGTGGAATTTTCATATTTGCTAAAGCAGAAAACAGAAAGATTTCATTTCTGTTCTAAAAACTTGACAATGAGCATTATCTCACACAATTCCAGCTCACTTCTTGCCTAAGCATGTTCTTATATGATTAAGTAAAGCAGAATGTGTAAATGCCTATAACATATTTAACAAAATGAGAATATGTCAGGAGAAACAGGAAATCTTTCTGTGAGAATTATTCTTTCACTGTCACACAGCCAAGGAAAGAGAGATCTTATTTAAAAAGGGAGGAGGGGGCTGGCTGGCCATGGAAATCAAAGTTCCAGGGTGGTTCAGTACCAAAAATCTGAACTTGCCTTGTTGTTCTAGGCCAGTGCTGAGACTCAGGTCTTGGGGTTTGTGTTATTTGTTCAGCACATAGTGAGAGCTTTTCCTCAGAAGAGGCGGATATAGAAGACTCAGATACCAGAGGCACCTAGGAAAATGAGTAAATGAAGGTTTTACAGATCATGTGAGTAGAGATGCTGTAACAGAACCATCCCAAACCCTGTGAGTATAGAGATATAAAAATAGTTCTATTTCCAGGCTCCTGACTGCAGATAGTGTGCATTAGAGAATGAATGTTTAAAGAAATTGACTAGCAAAAATATGGAAGATCAGTTCACAGCTAAACCATGGAACCAGAACAGGGTTAGGTTAAGGTAATGAGTATCTCCACATTCCACCTCAGCAGCCTGGGACTGATGCCAGGTAGTGGAAATAAGCTGAATTTCCCTTAGTACAGACTGAGCTGCAGTTCACAGCAAGCCAAAAGAAAACAATTCTGTTCCTGTGCCATTTAGCTGCACTGGTTTAGTTCTGCCTGGTAACTTCTCCGTTCAAACTGGAGGAACTTGGGCTTGGCATGGGCATCCTGGGAAATGCACCAGTGGAAAATGAGTTTCAGAGACAATGTAGAAGTAAAAGCTGTTTAAACTATTGGAACAAGCGAAGTCTGTGAGTACCTCTTGTGGTTGCAGAAGGCAAAATTGTGTTTCCAGAGAAAGAAACTTCCTTTACAGACACATTTCTATGGGCACAGATTGGTAACTGCTGATCAATTTGTGGGTTTTGCATTATTCAGTTTTTGAAAAGCAAAGGACAACGCAAGAAAATACAAGGAGATAATATAATAAGCAGTTCATGGATCTTTAAAAATTAGTAAATCTAAATTTATTTGCCAAAACCCCCAAAATTCTTACAAATTTAGAATGCTGATATACTTCAGAGAAAGGACATGACTGTACTCCTGTGCTTTGGACATTTTTTATTAAAAAGCAAGATAACCAGTAACTGCTTGGTTGTGATAAATAGAACTCTGTGGGTGCTGGCTCTGTACATTTTGGAGCAAACAACTCCAGGAAGAACTGACATGACTCACAGACTGCACATAATCACAGTCTAACAACACTGCATCACTGATTGTATATTGGGGAAAGAAAGTCTAAAGCAGGTTTGAAATAAGCCCAGAAGTGCCACAGGGTAACAGACAAATTAAGCAGGAATCAAAAAATACTGATTGAAATTCCCAAAATTAAGATGTAACATGTACCTTTGTCACATTTTCCTTGGCATCACCTCCCAGCATTTCTCCCACTGCAGAAGCAGATGACAGGTAAGTGTGAGTTAATGGCACTGTGCCTATTAATGTGGGCAACAAGGAAAAAAAGATGTGAGCCAGGGCCTGTGCATCCAAATTATTCAGAGAATAGAATGACAAAGCAACTGTGGTTACCCAGTTGTGACATTCATTTTGGTAATTTCTCCAGTCTTCAATGTTCAGTGTCAAGGGAATGCTATGGAAACTAAAAAAGGTAAGAAGTGTTTCCAAGGCAACAGAGAAAATGAGTACTGAAAAAAATAGCTTCTAAACCTTTTTTACAATAGCAGTTAATGGCTTTTTCTTAGAATTGAAACTGGCTTGTTTGGTCCATGTTTCTCTGCTCAGAATAAGCTCAGGCATGGGACTTATCTGCTGGAAGAGGTTTCTGTGGTACAGACCCATCTTAACAGGATTAACTAAGAAAGGAGTTGAATTGGGGACATGGATTACTTTTTTCCAGTAGAGGGAACAGATTAAAAGTAACCTATTTTTGTTTCTCTGTAAAGCAGAGATAGAAATATGAACTTGTGGCTGAATTTAAAAAAATGCACTGGTAGACTCAAAACAATGTTTTTTTGTGGTGCCAGGAAAAATAAATGCAACATTATAACACTTAAGAGTTACCCTAGGGGATGCAAAATTTTCTCTCACCAGGGATTTTTCTGGATAGAGGAAGACCATCAGAAACATCAGGAAATTTTTGGGTAAGTGACTTTTCAATCTGAAATAAAAAGCAAGATGTGTTCTATAAATTCACAGGAGAGTGCTGACAGGAAGCTCATACATTAGGTCTACCTGCAAATGGAAATCAATGCTGAATTTATAAATAGATAAAAATCACTATAATTATTTTGTTTACTGTACTGTAAACTCTGGCATTGACTGTGGAGATGTGGATGTATATATGTATAAAATAAACACACCCCTCAAACTAAATTCCTCTCTGGACACTTAGTGAAGAATAAATCTACAATCCAAAATTCCTGGAACTGAAATAAACTCTGACACATTCAAAAGTGCTCTTGAGGGACCATCTACTCCCATTCTGCAAGTAAACTGGGAGATTTTCAAATGAAAGCAGTATTGGTTACTAAAAGAAAATGAAATAATCAAAGGGAAGGTTTCTCCTTACAGTAGGAATGTTCAGTGCTTGACTGCAAGGCAGGGCTGCTGCCTGTCTGTGTGAGCTGTGGGGATCTCTCCATGCTGGATCCGAGGGCTGGAACGGGGGCAGCAGAGGAATTGCCTGCTGGATGGGCTCCCCCAGTTTGGTAGCACTGACACTCAGACTCCCTTGGTGAGGTTCATGAACAGCCTCCATCCCTCCTGAAGAGGCAAACACAAAGAACTTGTAGTGTTATCTGGGAAAGCAGAGCACGTTTTGTGCATTGTACGTAACAAAGGGAAGTGTCTCCATAGCAAATGTGAGCTGCCACCTTTGTGGGATTGCATAGGACAGTGCTGTAACATTTTTCAGATTGAGAGTGTAATTTTGGATGTGAAGATCTTCCACAAGGACTTTTTAGTGTTTTGAACCACAAAAGAAAAGAATACAAACCACAATACAAATTAAAAACAGCCTAGCTGAAGCCAAATCCTAGCTAAGCAGAAATATCCCAGATAATGGAAGTTTGCCCACTCTGAGAGACTAAAATATTGCTTTTCTGAAAAGAATTTATTTTAAAACATGACTAAAGTGTTTCCATTCAT
>NW_005054395.1:2260236-2266144 GCF_000277835.1 Geospiza fortis | reverse complement strand
AATCAAAATCAGGTGGATGAGCTGTCAGAAGAATCAATACTCACCATCTTCCCTTTCATTTACAATCCCCCTTTCACTTTCTGAGAACTGTCTGGGCAATGCTGCAAGAGCCTCTGTGCTTTCAGATTCTTCTACCTCCGTGTCCTTTTCTGCTGGACAGAGCACAGGCATCTGAAATTCTAGAAATGCATGCTTAAAAAAATCAAATTAAGACCTATAAAGCATCCTGCTATGCACTGTTGAGATGGACAATTTTAATGTCTGCTCATTGCTTGGTGTCAGCAATCCATACTAAGCTCAGAATAGGTCTGTTAAATTCTTATTTGTAACTCCAGTCAATGAAATGTTCATAATTCATCATATTTCTTTATGCCTCTACTTGAGGAGATGAATCATCAATAAGAATAGGAAGAATTGGAATATTCTTATAAAAAATGTGAAATAACAATGAGCTCCATTTAAGTCATCTGCACACTACTCCTTTCAGAGCCATCCATGAAGTTCTGAAGGGGCACACACTCCTGATCAGTCTTCTTTAAGAATTAACTTAATAATTTTCTTGCAGTCTTAAATAATACATGTTACACTGCAACAAATGAAACAAAGTCTTCAGAATTCTCCTATTCTATTGAACAAGAAAAAAATGCCTTTGTAGAACTGAATTAGAACTCAAACAATAAACCTTTATCCAAACAAGCTAGTGCAGGAGTAATGAAAAATAATGCCTGGAATATTTACTTCCAGGAAGTTTAACTTCAGCAACATGTATTTGCTTATTGTGGGTTGTCTGGGTTTTTTAACAGGGATTTAAAACAGTATTTAAATCCTTTTTATCAAAGATTTAAAACTGAAAGAACTTTTTAAAAGGAAACAAAAAAACCCCTAGGAGTCTAGCTAGAGAAGAGTCTTAAATTTTTTTCTCACCCAAACTCACCTTCCCCTCTCTTGGAAAATGAATAAGCAGTATCTCCAAGTTTAATTAATTCACTGGTAGATCCTGAGCCATCTGTATCACAAGTTAGAATAAAATATTCTGACTGGGACCTAGGGGGGAACATAAAGCCATCAGATATTTCCTTTCTCAGCCTCTGCCCATGCAGCCCACGAGATGGAGCTGCCAAGAGCCGCGCAGGAACGGCCCTGCTGCCACACAGCAAACCAGAGCAGGAGCCACAACCACCACAAACTGAGCTTAAAACCAGAGCAGGAGCCACAACCACCAAAAACTGAGCTTAAAAACCAGAGCAGGAGCCACAACCACACACTGAACTCAGCTGAACGAATCAATCTTTAAAACTGATCAAAGTTTTCAAGTTGTTTCATTCCACATAAAAAGTAAACTTAAGGGAAACAAAATCAGCAACTCTTCAAGGGCCAAAGAAGTCCCAGATGTAATTTTAGCCCAAGCAGAGGAGTCACCTCACATTCCTTTTGGCATATGCAATCATTATATGTCTATACTATAAAAAACCTACTAATTTCCTTACAGATAACAGTCAATCACTATGTTTAAGCAAACATTCAGAATTGTTCTTACCTTTCAACTGATGAGAGTAGTGTATGTTCTGTAAGTTGATCAGCAGCGCTTTCCAGCTGCTCTTGAGGTGCAATTTGAATTTCATCACTGGACAGTACATTTATCTCAGCTGTTCATAACCAAGAGGTAATTACTTTCAGGAAAACTACTTCTACCTACAAACTAACAGGTACTACATCCAATATCATCAAAACAGTTTATGTGTAATATCAACATTGTAGTGTTTCATCTAAAATGATGACACGTAATGTTCCCCATGAGGGGGGGGAGGTGGGGCAACTTTTATGGTAAATTTTGAAAAATTATACCACTACCATATATCCCCTTGTTCCAGTTATTAATAAACCTTTCTTTTTCCTCAAAATAATTAAACTGTGGACTTACAGCTAGAAAATTTGAGCTACTAACCCCCAGTGGGTAACAAAACCGGCGGTGTGAGGGAAGGGAGAGCAGTAGAGGCACTGAACATTCCCCCTGTCCTCTTTGCTCTGTCCAGTCTGGAGGAGGTCAGGAGGAACTCAGGCACCAAATGCCCTCTCTCCCCTATCACAGAGTGCAACAGCCAGTGGTGACAGCTTTAACCAGCTCTGAGATAGACCAGTATTGCCTGCAATAAATGACTCTGCAGGGCTGAGCAGCTTCTCTTCCCATTTTCCTCAAAACAGCCCCTGCTATGGACCTATCCCAGGAAAGGCTGCTGTCCCCCTTCTCTCCTAGTAAGTAAAAGGGACATTTGCTCATTCTTCCAATTAAAGCCAACATTTCCCTCCTTGAATCCTAATCCTGAATCATCTACTTATAGGTTGAAAAGTAACTAGCAAAGGATGAATTGTCTAGAGTAGGTTTCTCAGAAAGATTATGTAAGTTTGGGGGAAAATTATCTATTTTATTATTGTTTATGAAAAGAAGGAATGCAAATATTCAGCTTCACCTCTGAAATTTTCCTCTCCTGGAGTCAGTTTTGTCTTTCTCTTCTCTCTATTGTCAAGGTTATAAGTAACAAAAAAAACCAAATAAATCTTTGCTACAATGGAAACACTTTGGATTTACATCTCACCTCCAGTCTGAGAAGATGTTTCACTGACTTCTCTAAGATACTCCAACAAACCATCAAATATTTCGAGAAGGTTTTTGATAGATTCCCTGTCTCCTTTCACAATGTTCTCACCTTAAGAGAAGGTAATGGCACATATTAATAATTAGTACTTCACAGAAGAAAAATTCTCAAAAGTAGGAATTTTCTGTAGAAGGGTGCTTGGAAATTCTTGTAAAGGTGTCAGCTCAGAAGACACCTGGTCACTTATTTATGACTATGTAGGTAAGCTTAAAGTATATTTTAAGTGTTCTAAATGTGCATCTTTTCAGTTCTAATAAGTTTATTGATGCAGTAACTGCTGACACACTCACAAAATAAATATTCTGGGATATTTTCAGGGACAATTGGTATTTAATATTTTTTTATACATAAAACTATAGCATGAAGCAGTCTATGGAGTGGCAGCAGGATTGCAAACCCCAGCCACTGTGTACAGGCACCAAGTCAGATCCTTCTTATCAAGCAGTTTTCATTCTTTGCAGATTATGCTGTGTGAGACCATACACAGGAATACTCAGGGAAAGCCATTATCTGTGTACAGATAACACAACACAGTTCAACTCTTTACTCACCAACTTTTAAAAATCTACTAACAAGTTTGAAACTCCAGGGTAGTGTCTTAAAACCCAGCGTCCCAGAGTACATTATGATGCACAGTGTCCAAGCCTGAGCCAGCAGCAGATTTCAGGTAACACTTTGGCAGCCAGATGAAGCATGGCTGGATGTTAACTTCAACATTTCTTACTCTTATTTATTCTCTGCTTGCTGTTTCAATGTATAACCTGATGTCCAGGGCAATGGGTCAGTGTTCTGGTGACCTCCATACCATAAGAAGAGATTCCATGCAAATATGAGAACAAGCTGTGTAACACCTGGTTCTTAAAGTGTTTAAATCAAACCACACAAATATTCAACTGCATTTGTCTCATTAAACCAAGTACTTACCTGTGATGTGAGACAAGCTGACCTGCAAATAATCCAATGCCAGGGAATCTATTACTGCTTGTACATTATGTGCATCATCCTCCTGGCTTCTGGGAGTAGCAATGAAATCTATTTAAAATAAAGAATAGATTTTAGACTATTTAAATGGATAGCTTGTTGCAAGTACCTTAACAATGAAACTACTTTAACTCCTGCTTACAAGCTAGTATTTTTTCAGTACCTTGGGTGCTTGATGAAAGGCCCAAGTCTCATCTATGGTCCTAGAAAACCTTTTATAAATACTGAGCACAAACTTGTAACACCCCTTGGAAGATGTGAGGGTTTTATCAGGATTAAATTCAAGAACAGATTACTAAAGCATTTCTCCTCTTCCACTCCCAGCACACACACCTAGTTCAGACCATCAAACTGGAATTGCAGTTTGTGTTAGGGCTTCTTCTTTCCCTGTCACACACTAATTGCACTGCAATGTACTCTGCTTTATTGGGAACAACATTATTTTTAGTTCTGTGCTTACACTTAACAAGACTGCTACCTTCAATAGGTGCCAGTTACCTCAGTGCTCTTAAAATCTTCTGCAATCAGTAGTCTGACACTTCCTACACATAACAGTTTATAAACAAAGAAAATGCCTAATGGTTTAGCCTTTGCTTAGTGGTTGCCACTGAAGTCCAGTGGAGCTGGGTTACAGCAGGGTTAAATCACAGCTCAGCTTTAGCAGACTCTAAGTATCAAGCATTTTATGAGAGCAGATTTCAGTGTTAACATGCTGTAAGATAAAATGAGCCAGTTCACACCCTTCAAAAGTATTATGCCCACACAGCTTTCAAGGCCTAATTTACAGTAGTTTTGTTGTGGCTATCCTCATAGCTGCCATTCATAGCAGTCCAAAGTTAAAATAAAATTGGCCAATACCACTTAAATCTTCTTAAAGAATTACAATCTTCTATTTTTGTCTTTGGAAGGATGCAAATGCTTTAAATCCCTACATCTGCAGGAAGTTCTACAAGTTTCAATTTTATTTAACTACAAAATACACAGAGACAAAAAAAACCCCCAGATTTAGCAGTTATCATTCCTACCTGGTACCTTTTCTCCTAAGATTGACTCATAAAGACGAACAAACAGGTCAGCACCACATTCTGAGAGATGCTTTATGTGCTGGTTTATGTGACAGGTCCTTAAAAGATCATTGGCAACATCAACCCAATCTGTTCAGAAGAAAAACATTAATGTCAGAACTGAAAGACACAGAAATAAAGATGTGGTTATTTACAGTGAAAAGTAAGCCCTGTAAGTGTCTTTGACTCCACCAGGGGTGGTCAAACACAGGAGGCTGACCCATCCAGCCAAAATATTAAACATTGTTCAAGTGCAATCATAGCCCAACTGGACTTGGGAGGTGAAAAGCACAGAAGCTCCACAGGCTGGGCAGGTTAATTTTTTTTCCCATGTAATGAAAAACAAATCTGCATCTGGTCTCATGGCCAGGAACTCCAAACCTTCAAGACCTTAACAAGCCAAGCTTTCATACATCATTTATCAATGATCAGAAATGACAGGTTCTTTTTCGGAAAATCCAAGCTTCCCTGACAAACCCAGGTTCTCTAATAGTCTCAGGCAATGTCATCAGTGCTAATGTAAATCCTCCTCATGAAAAGTAAATTCTACTGTAATTAATTATTTAAGGATTAGAAGAATACAGAGGTGGTCCCACCAAGTGCTCTGTTGAGCACAATGAGATCATTAACATTGTGACTGTCCCCAAACTTTGAGACCTGAGATCCATGTGCTTTGAAGGACACATTTTAACAAGCATTGAGAACTTCAATTTATGGGAGAAGGCATAAGTCACTTTTGGAAGGAAAAAGTATAGAATGACTACAACAGAAACTAATTTGTAGAGTTTTCAGCCTTCTGTACACGAGTGTTACTTTTCCATCCCTCTACTCCTCCTTCAGTTCCAAATTTCACTTTATTTGAAGTTTCAGATGCACGAAAGGTTAAAGCAGCATCTCCTACATTTCAGGCTGATGTCTTGGAACACTTGAATTGCTGTTTATCTGTAGCTTTATTAACTTAAAAGTGTCACCAGGAAAGGAACAAAGACAAAAGAGGGGAAGGGGGAGGTTACCGCAAAGAGCTTAAAAAGCCGTAACACAAGAAAACGACAGCTTTATAAATGAATAAACATGAGCTGAATGGATGAGCTTTATAACTTAATAAATAATGCGCTGAATAAAATTGTACCAGGGATGCGAGCAGCGGGGGGTGATGAGGGAGAAGGAAGCTCTCCGGCTCGCTCCCCCCGGCTCTGCGGGCGCCGGGCC
>NW_005054395.1:2257400-2259851 GCF_000277835.1 Geospiza fortis | reverse complement strand
GCGTGCCGGCCGCCGAGCGCGACTGGCGGCCTAAAATGGCGGCGGGGGACGGGGGGTTTGTCCGTGAGGCTCCGCCTTGGTCACCTGAACGGGACGCGGGGTGGCGCTGCCTCGGTAACACGGGTGGGGACAGCGCCGGGCGGGGGCGGGGCGGGGGAAAGTTCCAGCACTTGACCTTGCAGGCTGACCCGGGACGTTTGCTGGCCGGTATGTCCATTACCGGGGGTTGGTGTTAATTGCCACGATACAGGTTGGACAGGGTAATCCGAAGGCATTTCTGCATGAAAGGAGAGCTGAAACCTTTTTTAAAAATAAGATCTGTAAATGAAAGTTACTGTATTAGCTGCTGGCATGCAGTTTATTGGACAGGTTGGATGGTGAAAGTCTGTTATTTCCTTTCGGAGCAACAGTATTCCATGCTCCTTAGGAATTCTGGGTTTTCCATGTTGAAAGCAAAAATGGTGCCCTTTATCATTAAACTCCTTGAGCACAACAAAAGCAGATGAGGTTCCCATTTCGACCCGGCAATTAAACCTGAGTGCTCTGAGCTCCAGCAGTGCACGGGCGTCATTTGTAGATCCAAATCCAAGTGCACACAGCACCTTAGGAACACAAAAGAGCTTTTGTTGTGTGTAAGCAAACACAGATCAGTGCTATCGAAACTAAACTAAATGTGGATTGCAGTTTGCTACATACACAGCTCTGCAAAGCTGTGTTGATTTGTTTCCATGTGTTGGCTATAATTAAGAGAACACGGGAAAATCAACGATGTTTAACTTAGGAGGGTGGAACAGAAAAATTAGGAAGTTTTTTTACAAAGGAAATTGAAAGGAGTTCCTTGCAGACTTAACTGCGTGTAGACAAAGGCAGGGGCTGTGTTTTTGTTTAGTCTTTTCAATTCGTTAAAACGTTACAAAGATTAAACAGCACAGTAACAGGAGCCACAAAGTTATACACAAACAAAATCAAATTAATCTGTGTTAAGATAAATGCAATAGAATAAGAACATTTATTTTTACAGCCTTTGCAAAAATCTTTTTCAGACTCATCGAGAACAGGAAGCCTGTAGGGTCAGAGGGTGGAGAGTGTTAATAGGGGTGTTTGGGGACAAAAAATCTTTCACAAGCCATATTAAATAAGTAACTCTGTACTGAAAAAAACCTGGGGAGATTCGTCTACTAGAAATTTGCTGGGATAGTATTAACCAAACCAGTCAAGTTGGAGTGCTATTGAAATAAAAAATTAATTACAACAAAAATGGTTGAGCAAGGTGGAATGACAAATTGCTAAGGGTCGAAGAGCTGTGGCTATTCTTAAACAAAATAAGCCTGACTTAGGTGTTACTTTTGAGGACAATATCATGCAGACCTCTAGTTTTTGCCAACCTTGCTCTATTCTTAGCAACGGTTTTTTTTTAAGGCTAGAAAATAATACACAACAGATCAAAAACATCTTAATATTTTCATTATGTAGATCTGTATGGGGTCAAGATCTTAAATGCTGTGAATTTCTTGACAGGAAATTTAAAAAAAGGCAAGGATAATTTTAAGTGTGGAATTGCTTTAAAAGGAGGAAAAATTTCACTGCAGCTTTGGTTTATTATAAAGGAGGTGACTTAGAAGATATTAACGTCTACAAACAGTATAAATAAAGTTATTACTCACAATTTCTACTAACTCATTGTTTTATGCTCCTTGTTCTTATCCAGCAATATGGTGAAAATGAAAGTAAATGTGTTTCAGGTTGCATACACTGAAACTGTAAAACACATTGTCACTGTATCTTACAAGCTAAGGGCATAAATAGAACCAAAATGTGAAGAAATGGCCATCAAATACAGTTATTTTTGTCCCAGAAAAGCCTTAAAGCACAGATTGCTAGAAGGTGGGAGGATATAAACGGGAAGTGTTGTTATGGCACTTCTTCCTTATGTTGTTTTCATTTCTTCCTTCTCTGCCTGCAGCAGGTGGCTGCACAGGGGTGTTTGCGCTTAAAACTTCAACTCTTTTGTGTGTGTGAAGCCTCAGGGCGCCGGACACTGGCCTGGCAAAGGCGGTGGGTGAGCAGCAGTGTCCCCTTGGGGTATTGAGTGTTTTTATCCCGTGCCTTTTCAGCGCTGCTGCACCTCAGGTGACCTTTGACTCAGGTTACTGGCCCTGGTGTGAAATCCAAAAAGATAACACTGGTAACTTTACGGACATATGTTTATAAATATTTCTGTTTACATATACGTTTATGAACATTTTAAAAGGCAGTGGGAAACGGCAAAAAAGAACTGGCCTGAGGAGGTTTCACGTTATTTCGCGTCCAGCTCTCCAGGATCCGCACATCTGGCTCCTCCCGAGAGCGAAAGTCACAGGTGGGCATGGGGCCAATCTACCGTGAAGTGTCAGTTATTAGCTAAAATGTTTATTAGTTAAAAGCCTGGGCTCATCTCGAGCTATTTCAGCA
>NW_005054395.1:2248583-2256320 GCF_000277835.1 Geospiza fortis | reverse complement strand
GCCATGCGGTGGCTGAGGGGAATCAAAATGCCGGCTATGCTGCTGCTGCCTTTGTTCCTCCTCCTCCTCCCCCCGCCCAGCCCCGGCTCTAAAATGGCAGCGGCTGGAAAATGTGGCGTAGACAGAAATGAGAGACAAAGGAAACAGCGCTGGCAGGAAGCAGCGGCCGCTCGGGAAGCGCTGTGTTGTGCCGGGAAGGATCGTTCGCAGTGCTCGCCCGGCCGAAACTGGGAAGTGATCGGGGCGGGGGAGGGAGCCCTGCGCTCGGATCCAGCGCGGCACCGAGCCGCGCCTCGGGGCTTCCCAGATCAGCCTTCTCCGAACGGGGAGGCCGAACCTGAAATGCTAATAAAGCTCATGGTCTCATAAAACACCGTTGTTAAAAGATGTCTGTGTTTGGGTACATGCAAAAAAACGGTTTACGGGAAAGTTATCTCAAGGTTTCGTAACTGCTCCTGCCCCCTTTCAGCAATAGGAGTGTCACTGGGACGGGAAACCATTTTGATCACGGGGTAGTGCCGAGGTTTTAATGCTTGTTGTAACTTGCTGTTCGATTGCATTGTATGGAAATGGGAAAGACACGGTATCTTAGCTTGTGAGTAAGAATTGTGGCCAAGCAGATCGTGGCATCTGCAGCTTAAAGTATGATTTTTTAAGTTCTAGTGTCCTGAAACTTCAGTAGGTAGAGTTTATACAACTGAATTGTGAAGTAATTGGTGGACTGCAGAGATGGTGGTGCAGTTGTTCAGGAAGAGGACCAAAATGTTTCTCTTGCATTCTATGATGTGCTCTTTTTGTCTAGATTTGGAGCCCCTCGTTTTGGAGGAAGTAGAGGTGGACCTCTCTCTGGGAAGAAATTTGGAAACCCTGGGGAGAAACTTACAAAAAAGAAATGGAACTTGGATGAGCTGCCCAAATTTGAGAAGAACTTCTACCAAGAACATCCGGATGTAGTTAGACGTACTGCGGTATGTACCTGATCTGACTCGAGCAAAAGTAAACAGAAAGTGCAAACATGTTGAGGGTCATGGGGCCCAGCAGGCACAGATGGGGTAACTTTAAATACAACTTCAGTATCAGAGCTTATTTCCAATAACTGGTGTTGTGTTTTGTTTTGCAGCAAGAAGTTGAACAGTACAGAGCGAGCAAAGAGGTCACAGTTAGGGGCCATAACTGTCCAAAACCAATTATCAACTTTTATGAAGCAAACTTCCCTGGTAAGTAAAGACCAGCTCACTGGTGGTTCTTCAGACCAGATTAGGGCAACATCTGAATCTATATGTTTAAATTTTTTCTTCAAGCAAATGTTATGGAAGTAATTCAGAGGCAGAACTTCACTGAACCAACTGCTATTCAAGCACAAGGTTGGCCTGTTGCATTGAGTGGATTGGATATGGTTGGAGTGGCACAGACTGGATCAGGGAAAACGCTCTCGGTAAGTTTTGCTTATAGCCTGAAATGCTGCTGGATTTCAGCAGTGACAGTATGGTGTAGCCTAGTGCAGGGTGAACACTTCAAGGAAGAGATTGTAATGAGATTTTTCTTTCTTCCAAACAGTACTTACTGCCTGCCATTGTGCATATAAATCATCAACCATTCCTGGAGCGAGGAGATGGACCTATTGTGAGTATTCCTAAATGAAAGGGGATTTTAATTTGTAAGGACTGTATTTTACAGTCTCAATTTGCCATGCTTATAAGAGTGCATAGCAGCATTCTGTTTCTCTATGGGAATAAAGTGGTTCCCTGTTGGGGTAGTTTCTCAAGCAGATTTTATTAACTCTTGATTGGATTGTCCTAAAAATAGTACAGAACAGGCTTTGATTTTGGGTTATATTTTAGAAATTGCTATCCCTGGAAGCTAGTGACTTTCAGGTATCTTTCACATGTTTGGTCAGTGTTTGGTGGTAGTTAAGATGCCCGGTAACCTGCTTTGCTGGTTTGACTACCTAAGTCTACTTCAGTCAATCTAGCACTGAACTTCACTCTCAGAATTAGTCTCAGACTAGGATCTTCCAATGGGTATTGAACTAAAGATGGGCATCCTATTTCCAGTGTCTTGTGTTGGCACCAACCCGTGAACTGGCCCAACAAGTGCAGCAGGTAGCTGCAGAGTACAGCAGAGCGTGTCGTTTGAAGTCCACGTGTATTTATGGAGGTGCTCCAAAGGGACCACAAATCCGTGACCTGGAGAGAGGTATGGATCAGCCTCGGTGCATCTCTGTCTGAGGCAATGTGGAAACTGCTTCAGCTGATGGGACTGCTTGGTTTTAGGTGTGGAAATCTGCATTGCAACACCTGGAAGACTTATCGACTTCCTAGAAGCTGGAAAGACCAATCTCAGGAGATGTACTTACCTTGTCCTTGATGAAGCTGACAGGATGCTTGACATGGGATTTGAACCTCAGATCAGAAAAATTGTGGATCAGATAAGAGTGAGTATCAATGGTTTATGCATTTATTACTGTAGCAGATATAAACTACTTGCCACTACCCTTGTTAAAGCAAGGGCAGTGCAAGCCTGAGTAGTTTTGGTTGGGCATTTAATTTACCCCTATACTGATCTTTCATTGATCTTTCTAGCCTGACAGGCAGACTCTGATGTGGAGTGCCACATGGCCTAAGGAAGTGAGGCAGCTGGCTGAAGATTTCTTGAAAGAATATGTGCACATCAACATTGGTGCGCTGGAACTGAGTGCAAACCACAACATTCTTCAGATTGTGGATGTATGTCATGATGTAGAGAAAGATGACAAGTAAGTAGGCCTTGGGAGCAAAGCATTCTGTGTTTTCTGTCAGTTTTACTTTATGAACTGTGGAATGAATGCCTTATTTTGATGGATTTTTGACATCAGTCTGAGGCGATTTAAAAGCAAGAAATCAGTTTAAGCTTGTATAGTAGTAAGCTCTAACCATAATCTCTTAACAACAGGCTTATTCGTTTGATGGAAGAAATCATGAGCGAGAAAGAAAACAAAACAATTGTTTTTGTGGAAACCAAAAGGCGTTGTGATGATCTTACCAGAAAAATGAGGAGAGATGGGTGAGTAGCAGCTGGGACTTCACTGAGCAATAGTCTTGTGTGTGCTCTTGACACCCCAGTTAAGAATCAAAACTGTCAGTGACAGCAGCTGTCAGCTACAGTGCCCAGACTGGAATTTGCCTGTATCCCAGTCTTTCACTAATGAAACCACCAAAGGAGTATTCTTGGGTCAGTGACGTTCTGTGTTTTCAGGTGGCCAGCGATGGGTATTCACGGTGACAAAAGTCAGCAGGAGCGGGACTGGGTTCTAAATGGTGAGTGTTTCAGCAATTTCTGCAAGCATCTGATGTGTGCTGCTCAAGGAAAAAAACTGATGCACTTCTTGTGTTACAGAATTCAAACATGGAAAAGCACCAATCCTGATTGCTACAGATGTTGCATCCAGAGGTCTAGGTTAGTAAAAACTCATAATGCCAGTTGCCCAAAGCTTTTAAAGAAAGTCTATTGCTTTCTTTAACCTCTGCATTTTTCTAAGTTTTCTTCACATAAAGGTGCAGTCTTTGTGGCAAGGCCTAGGCATGACAATCGGAGGACTCGAGGGGGATGGAGGACTAGTGGAAATGATCGGCTGGCTGCTTCCAGTCAAATAGAGAGGTGAAAGCTGAAAGCATTGTGTGCCAGTAATCTTCAAAAGGCAAAGATCATCCTTTAAACTACTACCCCCATAAACTGTTCTCTCATGAAATAAGCAGTTTCATTCACAGTTCACTTTGCCCTGGTATTTCTCTTCTCTCCATGCTTTGCATGATTTGCCATGGTGCAGTACTGTTAGTTTTGTGCATACTGTCTGCTGTGATCTGTGGGTCTTTGAATTTCAGTGAGTTTTTTGAAATGTTGAAGAACATAATTTTAAACTTCAATGTTCTATGAAATTTTTTTCAACCATGAAATGGAGAGAGCAGCTTTAAAATGTACTAAGCCTTGTACAAATTGGTGAGTACTGGCACATGAAATCTGAGAATAAAAGTCCACCTCTCACTTTAACAAGTGGGGCAGGAAAGCAATGGCTTTTCAATGCCTTTGAAAGTCGAAGTTCCTCCACCTATACATAGTCGTCATGTCGAGACCTGCCAGAGAGAGACCCATTCTCAAGTGAACCCTGGCTTCTTGGAAGCGCTTGCCTAGACAAGACACAGTGCATAAAAACAACTTGGTGACTTTGGGGGGACAGGTATGTTTTTCTTGCAGCTGCAGTTCAAAGGTCTTGGCAAGACGAGCAGTGTGGCCCTTTTTTTTTGAGCTTCTAATGAGTGTGTATGTGAAGGACCTTGTATGTTTTTACTCTAAGGTCCTCAAATGAGCACATGAAGAGGCTGCTGTGAGCTTTAGTGGCCCTACTGCAAGAAGCTTTCAGATGTCACTTGATGATTTGTAAAGGGGACACTTGAGTTGGGAATGCCAAGCAAATGCACACTCCTTTATGGTAAGGTTTTGGATCACAGGGTGGGTGATGAGAACGGGATCAGACGGAGTGTGCGTAACTTTTCTCTTCCACTATGCTCTTGCAGAAATGGATGATTCTAACACTGTTCTTTGCAGCCATTATTCCCTTTAAAATACTCTTGTCTAATGTTTATCTTCGATTTGGCTGTTGTGGTGTGCAAAACTTTGTACCTCGCTTTTTGCCACACTGCAACACTTTACAGATGTGGAAGATGTGAAATTTGTCATCAATTATGACTACCCTAACTCCTCAGAGGACTATATCCACCGAATTGGACGAACTGCCCGCAGTACCAAAACAGGCACAGCATACACATTCTTTACTCCTAACAATATTAAGCAAGTAAATGACCTCATCTCTGTGCTTCGGGAGGCTAATCAAGCCATCAACCCCAAATTGCTCCAGCTGGTTGAAGACAGAGGTTCAGGTAAGGGCTGTTCTTGATCTTGGTGCATAGGTTTCAGAACAAAATGGAAACTTGAGATTCCACCTTCAGCCTCTCTTCAGAATAAATGTGGGAGGTGGTTTAGTTACCAGTTACTGTGACCTCAGAAGGTATTTATTAACGCAAAAGCCAAAAACCAGCGCCCCGATGCTCCCAGCCTGTGTGTGCTGTGGTGCACCTGTGACTAGGGCAGGCCAAAGAGATACTTCTCACTTGCCCCGAGATAAAACACTCGTGGACTCAGTTTTGTGGCTTTGTCTCCTATGGCTTGGAAAGAGAGATGGACCCAAGTGTCCTGCTGGCAAGATAAAAGTCACTTTTTGCCTTGATGCCACAACTTGTGTTATGGGGGAAGAGTGTATGACTCCTCAAAAGTGAGACAGCTTTATCTAACTGGAGTCCAGCAAGCACCTGGAAAGCTTTTATAGTAGGTTTGAATTCTTGGGACATAAAATAAATGCTGCTTAACTGAACTGAAGAGCCTTTATAATACATGTAACTGTCTTGTCTCTTTCACTAGGTCGTTCCCGAGGTGACCGACGTGACAGATACTCTGCGGGCAAAAGGGGTGGATTTAATAGTTTTAGAGAGAGGGAGAACTTTGAGAGAACCTATGGTGCGCTAGGCAAGAGAGACTTCGGAGCAAAAACCCAAAACGGGGCTTACAGCGCCCAGAGTTTCAGCAATGGAACTCCCTTTGGGAATGGCTTTGCAGCTGCAGGCATGCAGGCCGGCTTCAGGGCCGGCGGTAACCCCACAGGAGCGTACCAGAACGGCTACGAGCAGCAGTACGGCAGTAACATTGCCAACATGCACAATGGCATGAACCAGCAGCAGTACGCCTACCCTGCCACTGGTGCTGCTCCTATGATAGGTTACCCCATGCCCACAAGTTATTCTCAATAACTTAGTGTATTTAAATGTCTCAGTTTTTCATAATTGCTCTTTATATTGTGTGTTATCAAAACAGGATAGTTATTTAAGAAATGGGAAATGCAGAAATGACTGCAGTGCAGCAGTAATTATGGTGCACTTTTTCGCTATTTAAGTTGAATATTTCTCTACATTCCTGAAACAATTTTTAGTTTTTTGTACTAGAAAATGCAGACAGTGTTTTCAAAGTAAATGTACAGTGATTTGAAATACAGTAACAGAAGGCAGTGCATGGCCTTCCAATAAAGATATTTGAAGACCGATTTTTCTTTCAGATGACAATTTTCTCAACATGTGCACAACTTTACATTAATGAAAAATGTCAAATGTTTTTATATTAAATTCTAGAAAGGTTTCTCAACTGTGTCTGATTAAACATTTAAGCTTATACAAATACCAGCCTTGCCTTGATTGGGCTAGATTGCTTAGCATGGCAGGCTCTGCTTTGATGGGGAAGAAAATTAAAGCTGGCTTCTAAGAAAGTATTGGAAGCAGTGTTCTTCCTTCTCTCACTAGCGTAGGGCCAGTTCTTGGAAAAGATCAAAACTCTGTAGTGGTGTTGCTAACAAGCTGCTACAAGCGTAGGAAGCTTCTGCAGCACCGTAACTGTCGCCTTCACACGAGCATATGTGCAGACCAGGCTTGAGTGTTGTGTACCCACAGCTGCCAGGCGTTGTGAGTTAGCATGCAGGCTTCTGAGCTTCAGAGAAACGGGAAGATCTTAGTATTAAAACTTTCAAATTATACTTAAACTGGTATTGAGCAGTGATTTCTTTATGGAGGTGGTGGGAGGGAAGTGGGCTGTTGATCCATGACAATGCCTCATGGATTTTTTTTAAAGGACTTCTAATATGTGCAAATGACTCTCTAATCTCAAAGTACTGCCCATGCTGAGTGAAAGAACAGCATAATTCTTCATCCTGGGGTTAAAGTGCTTAATGCTTTGAAGCATGGTGTATTTAGATTCCAGTTAATACTAATTTTCAGTTCCTCCTTCTTGTTTATCAGTAACAGTGATCAGTTTTAAGTTTAACAACACTTAATGTGTTTAAAGTTGAATCCACAAGATTCTTTTATGTTATTTTGAACCTGAGTTTACTTTTGTTTTGCACTTAGATCTTTTTGCTTAGTCTGTGCTCTGTCTTTGATTACTTGTCCTTGTTTCCCTCTGAGGCTCAGCTTGTGATGTTCTCTAATGCAGCCTAATCTGCCTCTTAAATTTCCTCCTTTTCTGTGAAATTCTGTCACTTGACAGTATTTTGTGGTCCTTCATTCCTGCCTTGAGAACTCCAGCTGGAGGCTTGGAACTGCCCCACTGCGGTCTAAAACTGCAGGTGGCAATGTGTTTTGGTTTGGGGTTTTTGGGGGGAGTAGGGGTGGGGTTTTTTTCTCAGTTGTTTGTTTTGGAACACTGCTCAGTGTCACCAGGGGTGAAAAACAAGGAAGTAGATTATTTATCACTGAAGTATGACTTAATGCCCAAGTTTCCATGTCAATGGCCTGAAACAAAATGCAGTGAAAAGCTGGTTTTGTAAAGTTGGGGTTTTTTTTAGTACTAAAAAAATGTCACATTTATAGGCTGTGCATTAAAATTGAGATATGAGAGTCTTTAACAGTGGTGTAAAATCTAAACCACAGAAAGAGGTTTCCTCCTTGTATTTTATAACTTTTTCCAAACGACTCTTTGCGTGGAGCAGTGCTTCCTGAGCGGGAAAATAAAACATTTGCACATATAAAATAATGAAAAGAAACGAGCTCTAAGCAGCTTTGACATTGCTGCCAGTGCTACTCTGGCAGGATCGAGCTCGTGGCAAATCTGCCTTCGAACTAACCGTGCCTGCAGTTCTTGTTGAGGCGGCAGTAGCAGCTCCCG
>NW_005054395.1:2247718-2248475 GCF_000277835.1 Geospiza fortis | reverse complement strand
CTGCCGGCGCCGAGCCCAGGGCCGCGGGGAGCCGGGGCCTCGCCCGCGCACTTGGCAGCGGCCCCGCGGTGCCGCCTCCGCCCGAGCTCTCCCTGCTGCCTTGATGTGCCCCGGCCGTGCCGCTGCCCCGCGGTGGCTCCAGCGGGGCTTTTCCCGGGAATGTGCCCGTGCAGCTGCAGCGTGTTCGGGTGACAGCGAGGGCAGGGTCTGTCCCATTGTCCCCCTCTCAGTCCGCGTTGCTGGCGAGCTCTGGCCGTCCCTGTCCCACAGGGGCAGGCCAGACGTGACCCCGGCGTGTGCGGCCCTGCTGCCGATGTTGGGAGCTCTCGAGGCGAGTTTGGTTTATAAAAGAGACATTGTTTATTCTGTGCGGGGCTCAAGGTTGATTACACCTATCAAGCACACCAAGGGGTAAAAAGTTACATCTTTTTTACAATAAATGTACACAAACTCACCTAACTAATGCACATTCTCCGCCTACCCAGTATATGTTTACTTGTGTGATGTGATCTTACCCGATGTTTGAAACGAGTTCTTTTATTAAGCAAACTTCTATTGCAGAAGTTACCTAACCACATTAGTTATGTTTACAAAACACGCGAAAATTCAGCTCCAAGACGTCAATTCCTTTAGTAGAAGTTATCTAAGACGGCATCATTACGGTTACAAAAGGTGAGAAGATCCAACCGGGGGACAGAAAATTCACCTCGGACGGTCCCTGACCTTCGGCCCGCGATGGTTCCACTGCGCATGCGCG
>NW_005054395.1:2230020-2247207 GCF_000277835.1 Geospiza fortis | reverse complement strand
CTGGATGAAGTCCTGGGCGCCGCGGGGCTGCTGCGGGAGAGCCTCCTGCCCGGTAGGTCCCGGGCGGCTCCGCTCAGCCTCTACCCTGCGCAGTTTCCTTCTGGGAGCGAAGCAGCTGCGTTTAAGGGATTTTCCCAGCTGCGTTGGTGCGGCGGGAATGTTCCTTCTGTGTGTGCTTTTCAAGGATCTGACCAGTAAAGGTGGGCAGCAGATACGCTGCCTGTAATTCGGGGAAAAGCACATTAAAATCAACGTGTCCAGAGGAACCAGCCTACTGAGCCCATGTTTGCAAAGCATCAATGCTAGTAAAGATAGTTGGACTGCATGTACAAACAACACGTGTATAATATGTGCTAAACTTATTCTTGGTAGAGTTAAAACATCAGAAACTTTCCCGTGGCCACTAAAAACGGGGCTTTGTCTTTTGTAGGTGTTCTGGCGCAATATGTCAGCTGCTTAGAGCTGGTGAACAAAAGACTGCCCTGTGGCCTTGCTCAAGTTGGAGTGTGCTTTCATTCTGTTCCAGAAAGTGAACATTCTGTATCGGGAAATGAGCAACACAACAAAAACCTTACAAGGTAGAGTAATAGAGCAGTTAATCCCTTAGCATACCTAAATCGTTTCACTTCTGGATTATTTTTGAATGCTGTTTCTTGCTTTTCCCTTGTTATTTCCCAAGGTGTTAACTTGCTGCCCTTGCTGTTGTTTAAAGAATAGGCGAGAGGACCACGTCTCTGCTTGCCTGGTTTAGTTCTCCCAGAACTGCAGGACAGTGGCTCGATTACTGGCTACGCCAGAGGCTCCAGTGGTGGAGAAAGGTAACAGCAGCATAACCACGGGGAATCTTGGCCTGCTCCTTTATGCCTTGGGGAGAATAGTCACCGTGGTTGGTTTTATGGCCTTACATTGCTGGCCTGTTCTAGGTGCATTTCTCGTGGAAATTGAGAAGCTACTGAAGTTGATGACAAACCTGATAGTTTATAACATGACTTGCAGAAAGACAAATGTTTTGTGTTTGTCAGTGATGTGAGATGAAAATGCCATAAATCAACCAGGAGATTTGGGCTTTAACTAATAAAAACCTTTTGATGAAAATCAGAAAATGGTACTAAAATGACCCAGGCTTCATTTTGCATTGCAGACTTGGTTTTTGTAGTTACTATGGGATTTGCAGTAGTGATCACCTCTTACACCCCTTATTTTCAGTTTGCTGTAGGCCCGTCTAACTTCAGCAGCAGTGACTTTCAGGATGAAGAAGGCAGAAGAGGATTTAAGTTACATTATAGCTTTCCCTGGGGGACAGAAACAATAGAAACGCTGAAGAACCTTGGTGATACTGAACTGTTACAGCTGTATCCAGGAGAGAGATCGAAATTACTTGTAAGCTTTACTGTATTAAACGTTTTTCCTGATAAAGATGGTCATGTGTGAGGGAAATGGTTTCTTTGCTGATCCAGTTGCTTAGCATGTGGCTGGCCTTTTATTCATTTGCTGCAAGAACAGTACAGTTGACACTCTGCAGTCAGACCTTCATTTTCAAAGCTGATAAAATAGTGTTTGGTGCTTTTTTTTTTTGGCAAGGAATTCTTCAAAATTAGAAATGAGCCCTATTGACAAGACAGCTGTTGTCAGTGGCATAGCTTTTACCTGTATCTGTGAGTAAATGGAAACACAAACTCACACTGTGCTTTGCACTGTTCAGTTTGCATCCAGAAGAGCCTGCAGATGTGAGGGGTTTTATTTCTTGCTGTAGCTTGTTCACTTTCATGTATGTAGAAGTTTTTATAAATTAATGGGTTATAAAAATAGCTTTATAGAAAAGGGAGGGGTGGACCAGAAGGAAATGTCTCCACTGAATATGTTGAAGAGGGAACAAACCTAATAAATGGCAATGTTTGGAGTTAGGCTGAACAGATAAAACCAGAATAACTTTGTATTTTATAGTAAATTGCAACCTTCTTCTCATGACAGTCCTGTCTTTCCTGCTTTTGCAGTTTATTTCTGCAAAGCTGGGTTACATAGGGATTTCTCAGAATGTGGGGACTCACGGTCGCTTGGAAGTAGTCTACAAACCTCCAAAAGAAAATGCAGAGTTTCAAGTGTATTTGCCATAGATTTAAATTTATGATCAAAGTGGCAGAGCAAGAAACAAATCCCATCCTGCCCTGACCTGCTTTCCCCACTGTTACAGCCTTACCTGGTTACAGATGCACTGCTAAGATTGCTGGTAATGTTTTAAATAAATGTTTGTATTTTAAATGAAATAAGAGTGCTTGAGCTCAATGTCTGATTATACATTTAAAGCAAGTAAAAAGCTTTTGGGGACAATCTTTGATGTTTTCCTACGTGGGTTTTTTCTCTTCAGGGTCGAGATGGAAGGAAGAATGTCATCCCTCATGTTCTGTCTGTGAATGGGAATCTGGACCGAGGAGTGTTAGCTTATCTCTTTGATTCTCTACAGGTAGTTGAGAATCCATTAACAGCAAAGAAAAATTCTCAGAGAAAGGTAACTTTGTGTAGAAAATGTCAGAAAATAAGTACAACCCCCCTAGACAATATGGTAAATTCAAGCATGGCAATGTTTCCTTTTCCACGTGGCCATCCTGATCCCTTCCCAATGGGTGCAGACTCAACCCTTTCACTGGCAGCACCAGGCTGGCCCCTTGGCACAGCCCCTGTGGCCCCTGTCACCCACATAAGCAATTTTTCTCATTCTGAGGTCCCCTTTTCCTGTTTCACCCTTCTCTCTGATCAGTAGATATGATCTTGCCATGCAAGTGATGGAGTTAAGAGAAATTGGAATGTAGCTGCAGACTGTGGGAAAGAGCAATTTGTCTTTTCCACCAGCATTGGAAAGTGGCTGAGAAGAGTAGAGAAAGTGAGTCCCAGGTGGCAATGGGGCATCTCCCCAAGGACCATCATTCTCCCCACTTTTCCTCTGTTTTCTGGAGTTGGGGTGCTGGCTGTCAGTGCCTGGTAGCCAGGCAGATGTTTGGGCTTTAAGAACAGGCAGTAGACTGGATGGGAGCTGCCTGCTGGGCTGGCCAGTCCATGCTGGACTGGCTCTCATCACTCTGGCTCCATTCAAGATGATGGAACTCTGCTAGCAAATCTTCATCTCTTTTCTGGAGCTCAGCCAAAATAGAGTAATTTCTGCCATGTGAGTGTAGCTGGGCTGTGTGCTCATTGCATAAAATACAGCTTACTTCTAATGCAAGATTTTGTGCTGTAAGAAAATTTATGTATGTTTAGAACCTTAATTTAATTTCTAAAAATTTGCTATTTCCTACTTCTGTTTAGAATTGCATGATATGTTTAGTAATCTGTTGGTTTTTGTAAATTTATTAGGTACTTAAGCTTCATCCTTGCTTAGCACCCCTCAAAGTGGCCTTGGATGTAGGAAAAGGTCCAACAACAGAGCTGAGGCAGGTATGTTGTAAGAGAGTATTTTAATTTTGAGCATTGACTCTCCATGTAATGTGTTACAGTTCAGACACTGTTTATGTTGAGGAAAATCGTGCTGCTGCTTTGACTCCTGGAGATTGCTGGTTGTGCAGAGTTCATGGTGCTCCTACTCTGCAGCTTGTGGGTCACAGCCAAAGGAATTCACTGCAGGCAGTTCCTTGTGTGGACAAATTGTCTTTGTCCAGCTGATGCTTGTTTCATGCAAAATTAAGGAAAATTAATAACACCATCCCTCTCAGCTTAATCTTTCAGAATTATCTTAATACATGAGTTGCACAGTCAGAAGGATTTTTTAAAAGTTTTCATTTAAGTCAGTCATGAAGTCCCTGTGGAAGGGAGGAAACTTACACTGGCATGTTTTTAAACAGAAGTGGAGACAGAACTGCCAGGCTGCTTTCTGATTTGAGATTATTTCAGCCAGCAAATAAACACTTGCTAGGAATGTTAATACCACACTTGTTAAGAGTTTTAATGGTTTCTTTGTACAGTCTCAGCCCTCAAAGTCTGTCTTTTAACTTTTGTTTTTAAATGAACACAGGTTTGTCAAGGATTGTTCAATGAACTGACAGAAAGTGGAATTTCTGTATGGCCAGGTTATCTGGAAACTGTGCACGTGTCTCTGGAACATCTTTATACAAAGTAAGGACAAACAGTCTTTTGTAAATTAAGCCATGAAGGTCAAAGATAACGTTCTGTGGACTGCTGTGAATATTTCTTTTTTCAGTAGGAAGTCATTGAGTGCAGTTACTGACTGAAGGTGTGGATCCCGAACTACAGACTTGGGTTCAAGTAGTTTTATTATGAAAAGCATATATCAGCTGATTTTTAAAATTAATTGAAGTAGAAGCCTTTCACATGTTACTGTTATTTCCCTGGAACTGTGAAATACCTTTTAAAAACTCTCATTTAGAAAACAAATTTCTTCAGATGAATTGTCAGCTCACAGAACTGTTTCCCACCCTCACCCCCATTTTTGCATCTGGTCTGGTTCTGTGTTTCATTCTTAAGCACTCTTTCAAACAACCCACTGTGTCTAGTCTTGAACTTGACAGTTCTTCCAAATCTGGAACCACTGCCATTAGTGATGTGATGGAACTGTTTGTGGACATAAAAACAGTTATTCCATTTGGGGCTTCATTATGATTTGTTAATCATGAGTAGATGTGGGGCATATGGCTCCTCATGTCAAAGCATCTTGAGCATAGTGATGTGTGTTTTTTTCTGACAGAAAAGAAATGCAACCTCTTGTTCATGTGCAGTAAAACAAATTCTGCTTGTAGAAAAATACTCTTTTAATAGGTTACTAAATAAGATTCTTTTTATATACTAAAGTAGCCAAGTAATTTGAAGACATGTAATCAGGAAAGCAAGGAATGGCAACAAGAAAACTGGAGGTGTCACACCAGACTTAGTGCAATACAGCAAAACTAAATATGTACAGTTTATGGTCATTTGTATGTAAATTATCTGATTTTTTCCATGCACCAAAACCAGTAACAGGTGGGTTCTTCTCTCTGCAGGTACGATGAGATGAGTATTCCCTTCATGGTCTTGATAAGTGATGGCACTCTAGAGAATGGAGTGGTCCAGCTGAGAAGCAGAGACACAACCATGAAGGAAATGATGCACATTTCCAGGCTGAAGGACTTTCTAACTAAGTATGTTACATCAGCCAAAAATGTGTAAACTTAAACTTGTTGAATAAAAGGATTTTCTTAGACAACTTTGCCTGAACTGGTTTCAGCATTGCACGGACTCAGTGGTTTCTCTGCAAACAGTTCTGCTAAAACTTGGTGTTGCATCTGTTTTCTGTCAAATCTGGGTCTTCCAGGTTGCCTTGGGAAAAGGGAAGAGAAAAACTTGTCCCTTATTAGCAAGGCTAACCATATTCTTGTTCATGTTTTTGGTTTTAATATCATACTGAAAGTGCTCCACCCTAAACGAAAAATTCAGCTTTCCTCTGTATTGCTGACACAATTGTGATCTTTGCTGGAAAATGGTATTTTATATAAAAGACTTCCAAATCTTAAATATTTTAATAATATCGGTATCTTTTCTCTGCATTTATGTTCTTTTATAATTTTTATGTTGGGTGTCAGCAAAGTCTCCCAGTGCTACATGGGCCACCACTGATGTTTGATGGAATGGCAGGAATAGATTTATAATTAACAGGTATCTTTTTAGGAATGTATTTTAGTCACATGGCTTCAGTTCTTAAACATGTAAGCTACTTCATCTTGCACTTGATAAACATAAAATCAGAAATATATTACCAAGAGTAACAGAATAACAGATTTAAATATTTTTAACCGGTATTTTCTGTGGACAAAATATCTGTATGTACAAAATGGGGGAAAAAGACTAATGTGTGATTGCATTTTTCCTGTACCTAAGCACAGTGGTTAAAATCAGATACAAGAGTTTACAGAGATACAGAACTGTGTATTTCTGATCTTTTCTAGATTTCCAGTGCCTGTACAACTTGTTCAGTCCTTGTATAAAGTGCAGCAAGGCCCATGGCCTCTGATAGTCATCAGTGTCATGAAACATAAGAACTTGCCTTAAAATCTTCTTCTGCTGACATGGTGCTAATTTAACTCTAAATGAGTTCTTTTTAACAGCAGTAATAATTGCTTATGCTAGATATAATCAATGTTAGCATAATATGACTTACTGAACTTATGGAATTCTAAATAAGCTGGCTATGGAATGGTGTTAAAGCAACCCAGCAACATCTTAGAAACAGCTGGTAGCAGGATACAGAATTTATTTTTAAATCAGCTGTCCCAAAATTAATTTTAGCAACCTATCCCTACTCTGAGAGCTGAAATACTGTTGAACTGAGAAATTGCCATCCTTGCAGGTACATAGAGGCCAAATACAGATCCTCTAGTGCCTAAGAGGGATGTTTTTTTCTTTTTTTGTTACACTAGACAAAAGCCTTTTGGTTATCTTACATCTGCGAACAGTCCAGTTTCTACTTTATGGTCAGGAACTTAAATCTGTGTGAAAGCTTTGCATGTCATTCTAAGTTTTATCTGTTTGCTTTTTCTCATAAGTTGAAATCCTTGATGCTATGGCTCAGAGATTTTGCCTCAAAAGTGAGCTACACTGTCTGTCTACAAACTGATTAGGCCAGGAAATTGGTACCTAATATCATGTCTTTGTATGTAGCTTGCTGGAACTTAGCACATTTGGGGGCTGAAAAATTCTTTAAAAGTATGTAATTAAGTTAATCAGAAAAAAAGTCATACCTGGTACACAGTCTCTGATGAGGACCTTTGAATAGACTGTACCACATGCCCTCTTCCCTGCTAAAAGCCAGAATAACATAATTCATAGCTGCTTTCTTGGTACAGATACACAGAAGAAGAATTAACATTACATCAGCCATGTGGTTACTAATGACATCTGTGTGGTTTCCTAGTGAGGCTGTTGAATTTGCCATAGGATGGTTTGTTGGCGTTTTTCCTTCTTCTTCCCCCCCTCCCTCGAAACAGTTTTAAAGCTATTTTAGTTTTTCCATAGTAACTAAGCAATTTCATAAGCAATTGCAAGTATTTAAGCCCTGCCTCCACCCAGCAAAGTTCCCTCAAAACATATTTGTGTGCATCAGATATTCCAATATTATAGCTTGAGGTTTTCACCTTTTTCCTCTTCCCTTCTAATAATGGAGAAGTTGATGTATTCTTCTTCTGGTCTAACAGGCTCTGGTTTAAAGATGATGAACAGCAGTTAACTCAATTACAAACAACTTGAATCAGACATTTTTTTTCTGTAATTTTGAAACAAAGCAGTGAGATTCCATACTGAATAGAAATCATGGAGTATCCATGGGCTTTATCAGAGCTCTTCTCACTGTCCTTGCAGGCTGAGACCTGGCACAAGCAGCAGCACAGCACTGAGCTGACCCAGCAGGGCAGGGAGAGCTCTACCTACTGCATGAACAGGAAGGCAGGTTTGTTTGGAGGCAGTTTCTCCATTTTGATATCTAGAAATTTGAAACAATGCCTTTGCTATTGGTTTGTTTGGGGGGTTCTTATTCCCCTTGCAAAGAGGCATTCACATTCAGGGCAAATGTAGAAATGTGCAAGTTCAGAGCATTGTGGCTGTCAGGTAATGTCTTCATTCTTGTGTGTTTTCTGCAATTCAAGCACTAAAATGTGTTAACATAGGTCAGTTGCTTTGTTGTCACTTCAAAATTTCAGCTTGAATTTATTTTGAATCTTGCCAAACTTAAGAAGGATTGAATAAATAACTAAAGTACTGAACAATTTTGAACAGAATGCAGGAGCTGTGCAAGTTTGATTTTGCTACAGCTTCATAGAGCTCACTATTGTCTGTTAGTAAATGGCCATTACGCCCTTTTTTATTAAAACCTCAGTATTTAACCAGCTGCAGTTTTGGCTGCATGGCTGTCAGATGATGCCAGATATGGGTTCTGAGGGATTTCAGATAATGCCTCTGCCAGGAGGGTCAGTAGATGTCCCCTTCCAGTACCTGAAGAAACCTGCCTGACTGCAGGGGGTGACAGGAACTTACCAATCTCCGAGTATATGACTTCATTTTCACACTCCTCTGCATTCACTGTTGAAGTAAGGCCAATTGAGGGCCTGGTAGACTTAAATTTTTCTGCAAATTGTAAAAGAAAAAGGTGTGTTATGTGTGTGTATTTATATATATTTCTTAGAAATAAACAGTTTCAATGTATTTTTTAATATTTGGAGATCTCAGGTAATATTGTTTTCACAAACAAAATTATTCTTTAACCGAGGGCATTTTAATAATTTCCCTTTCCAGTGAGGTCAGATTCCTTCCAGTGTTTTTTGTGTATCACATTAGCTGTTGCTTTGCCTCCCCCACCCCAGATCTTTCATCTAAAACACAGCTCAGAGATTTGGCCTTGTCAAAGTCTTGTTAAGCTGCTGGTGCTGCTTCAGAGGAGATTCAACAACATGATAAAATACCAGGAGCTACTCTACTGAAAACATGATCTTTACACACTGAAATATATTGACAACATAAGTGACCTTTGGAAAAAGAAACAGACATTCAAATAACTCACTTGCTTTATACAAAGGAATTAGGAAAAATGGAATTGCCAGAGCAAGTCCTATTATAAGTAGTAGCAGGATCAGCCCAAGAGAAATTATCAGGGGCTGAGAATGGCTTCTCTCTTCTGCCAAAAAGAAGAAAAAAAATATGTTTATGCAATGAAGTGTTGTTTCATATTTTAAGTATTTTCTGTAAATTGAAATCAAGACTTAAAATTTCTTTCAGCTTTTAAATTAACTGGGGTTACTGTAACTGTTCATGAGAGTCCCAAGGGCTCTGTGCCCCAGCAGAAGGAAGGCAGCTTGCTGGTGCCACTTAAGCTCTTTTATGGGAGCAGAGAGAAAAATGAAACCAGACTCTCTCCAAGGTGGACCAGGGGTTTCCTGTAAAAGTGAGTCTTTTACAGACATCCCTCATTGTCCCTTCAAACTTCTATCTAGGATGCATGGAATTCTATGGTTTTGCATTAATTTTAAAATCTCAATTTTTTTAATTTAAAAAATTATATTTTGAACATCACATTGCAGGATCAAAATATCTAAACAGTTGCATAGTTACAACATTCTGAATTTTGTGTGATCCCAGTTTGTCAGCAGTAGTAACCTCTTTTCATTCATACCTGCTAATGTAAAGTTGAAAGCGTTGCTGTATTTTGTAATATTGGGAAAACTGTTATTAGCTTTGCATTTATAGGTTCCAAAGTCACTAAGGGAATTGATAAATAGGAAAATCACAGCTGCTTTCCTCTTCTGCATTGTCTTTTGGGGAGAAATGTTTTGTGTTCCTTTGAAGAATAGATACGTGATGGGAAGGGATCCGTTCTCCGAGAAACAGGACAGGGTCACGTTCTGGCCTTTCTTTGCCTGAGAGGTGGGTGAGCTCAGCACTGGCTTGGAAATTGGCTCTGTAGAAAGAAAACTGAAGAGTCTGAATCAGAGAGTACAGGACAAGCTCCAGGCAAGACTTGGAGTGAAGTGACAACACTGGCAAAAGAGCTGGGCATGGAGGATGGAGGGGTCGTGAGCCAGGTGGGAGAGCGCTGCCGGCTCCTGAGGTAAAGAACAGCAGCAAAATTCAGCTCCTCAGTCAAGAAAAGAGATGGCTGTGTGCCCCTGGAATAACAAGGGCTGGGAAGGGGTACAGCAAGACATACCTAAGAGGGTGAAGTTGAGGCTGTTGCTGTATTTTCCACCACTGGAGTTGTTATACTCAGCTTTGCACTTGTATTCCCCCACATCGCTGGCAGAGCTGATGGTCAGGGTGAACAGTGCAGGGCTCAAGTCTGACCTGTTTAAAGCAGATACCTGCTGGTTGTGCTTGAACAGTGTGTATCTGACAGGTGGAGATCCAGGCTCAGAGAGGCAGGAGACGGTCACATTCTGCTTCATCATCACATTCAAAGTCCCCTGAACCACTTCCAGCTTGGGATTGGACACCATCTCTGGAAAGAAAAAAACTTCTGAGTGAGTTGACCACACCTATGACCCAAGAAAGCCCCAGATTTGTCCCAAAATATGTTGACAACCAAGCTATGCTTATTTGTGTTGAAATGGCCCATTATACTTTCTCCACCTCTGATAGCAGGCAACTCAATAACTTTTCAAAGCCAGAATGCAGCTTCACACATGATGAACAGTGCCTGTGTTCATGCAAAAGAGGCACAGCCACACAAATCCCACAGATGTGTTCAGATGAACCAACAACGATACTTTTGAATTACAGCAGCAATTAAAATAATAGAAGTATAAAAGATTAAATCAAATATTGTGGAGTATTAATTGTAGGAGAAAGTAACCTTATAAATTAGTTGAGAGGTAGCATGTGACCCTGAAAGCAAAAGCAGTATTTTATTTGTGTCTGTTAACAGACAGAACTAACCTTGTGTAAGTAGATTGAACATATGAATAGTAGCAGTAAGGGCCTTGATGGTCTCTCAAATTTGTTTCCTTTCATGATCTTATACAAATGAATATGCAATGAAAACCTGTCTTTCCATAGAAAATGGTACTGAACTAGTCATGACTAAAATAAATTACAACATTTCCATGGGGGAAAAATGTTTTAACAAGTTAAAGCAATTTTGACTTTACATACAGGTCAGCAAAGAGATGGTTAACTTTGTATAGAAACTTTTAAACTGACTCATTGCACAGAGAGGCAAAAGATTTAATTTGGCATGAAATTTTTTGGCATTTTTAAATTCCTCCCCCATTTTTTTTTGGCTAACAGTCAATCTCAGCACATACCTCAAAATCAACAAGAGAACCTACCTTTGCCATTTGCAGTAGTTTTCTGTATCTGTTGAGACATTTGAGCTAAGAGAAGAAAAAGAAAAGCTTTCAGTCAAGAAACAATGGTTCTGCTTTAGAAAGATTTGTAATATGAAAGAAACATGTCCTTAGCTTACAGTAGGAAAACAGCAGAATTGTGAGAAAAAACATTTTCTGGATACTGGGCAAGAGAGCTGGTGCAGTTACATGACAGAGATCTTTCTTCTGAAGGAGATGGAGGAGTGGCTCTAGGGCTTGAGGAAGTTCTAAATATGGAAACTGTGCTGATCAGTGCTGATCTTTACTCATGTTTCTGTGGAGAATTTTGTCATATTTCACATACATTTAGCCTATGGCAGGCAGAGGAGAGGGCAGAGAGGAGCAGTGGGGTGGGGAACAGCAGTTTGGGACACAGGCAGATGTGTCCAGCTGTCCTGAGCCATGGCAGCAGTTTGGGACACAGGTAGGTGTTGTGCAGCAGTTTGGGACACAGGCAGATGTTGTGTCCTGCTGTCCTGAGCTGTGGCTGAGTTGTGCAGCAGTTTGGGACACAGGTAGGTGTTGTGTCCAGCTGTCCTGAGCTGTGGCTGATGTGAGCAGCAGTTTCTCCCCTGAGCTGTGTGGTAGAGCCATCCTGCAGTTCAGAACCAGGGACTCACTGAGGGTGGAAAAGGCCTCTAAGAGCATCGAGTTCAACCATTCCCCCAGCACTGCCAAGGCAACCACTAAACCCTGTCCCCATTTAAAGGCATCTCCATGTCTTTAAATCCCTCCAGCTGACTCCACCACTTCTCAGGGCAGCCTGTGCCAATGTCTAACCTTTTCCATGAAGAAATGTTTCCTCATATTCAATCTAAACCTCCTCCAGTGCAACTTGAGGCTGATTTCTCTTGTCCTGTCACTTGCTGCTTGGGAGGAAGGACCAACCCCCACCTTTCACCTTTTGGGTAGTTTTTCCAGCACTGTTCTGGGAAAGGAATTAATGAGATCACTGATCCATATCAAAGAGACACATATTTGCTAGAGATAGGGCAAGTGATAATATAGCTGAGCCTAAGGATGTACGTGGCACTGGGTGTGTTTTTAGCAGCAATACAATTTTTTAAAAACAGTCTAAAACAGTCTAAAATCTGTAGAAGTTTTAAGATGTTAATAAGTATTTATAGCTAGCCAGCTTGTTAAGAAAATATTTCAGTTGAGCTTCAAATATTAAGCTATAAGGAAGTGAAATCTTGTACTAGAGAGTACAAATCTCATAAAGAATTTGAGTTCAACACTACTGCATAAACAAACCTGATGACTAATTTGATGAAGTAATCAGTAATACAAAGCTACATAATGACAGGCTTGGCAAGCAGATGTTTTTTACTCTGGGTGAAGTAAATGTCAGCTATGCATAGGCAATGCCTTCTGCAGGACTCCAGGCCCTGTTGTACAATTGCTTACACAGAAAATGACTTAATAGCAATCCTTGTCTTATTTCTTCTTTCTTTCTTTCCACTTCTGAAGGCAACAAAACAAGCCCTGCAGCCCTTCCCTGGGTCATACAGGATCCCTGCCCCATCCTTGGCTGTTGCAGCATTGCAAAATTTCCTCACAGAACGTTGTGTGCACTTCCTTCCTCCTTGGTTTTTAAATTTTGGTGGAGGTTTACTTGTTTGGGTTTGTTTTCTTTTAAAATTTCTTTTAAGACAGTCTCCACCCTCCTCTCAGAAATGTTTCTGATGTGGAAATGCTGTCAGCAAACCCCAAGAACGGAACATCTTTTCTCAGCTGTCAGGAAGCACGTGTGAAAGTGCAGCTGTCCGAGGGAGGATGGGGCTGTTTGTGCATTTTGCTGTTGTGGGAGCCTGCTCTTATCAGAAACCTTCACAAATAGCCCTCAGGAGCCCTGGCTGCTGGTGCTCACCTGCAACCCAATGCTTTTTTAAAGAAGCTGCTTCATTTTGTGTGTGGGTAAAGGAGCTGTGAATTTAGCCATACCTTGTATGAAATAAAAGTTTAGGTGTCACCAGAATCTCTCATGTCCAGCAGCTTTCATGGTGTGCAGGCTCCCTCAGGATGCTCAGCCTGAGTGTCCAGGGAAGACAAGAGCTGGTCCAAAGCTCTGGTTTCTGTTTGGAAGTGAGAAGTTTGCTCCCATCTGGATTGTTTTTCAGGCAGAGCTGGCTATTGCCTTTGGACTAAGAGGATGTTGGTTTTTTCAGCATGTGTACAGAGTTTTATAGCAGCAGTAAGGTACTGTGTGAGCTTGGAGTTCCCTTTTTATTAGATTTGCAAATTTCCTGCCTGGAATTAATGTGGTTGTACATGCAAAGAGAACCGAATAAACTTGACAAAGAATAATGAGCAGAACATTGCAGAACAGAAATCATCCAGCCAAAACAAGTAAGTTAAAATACCAGAAAGGGAAATATGTATCACAAAACAAGTTAAAACATCAGAAAGGGAAATATGTATCACTTGGTGCTGTGACAATATTCTGCCTCAAGCAAGCAGGTGGAAGGGAATAAGCCAAACTGAGCTCTCATTCCCAAGGTCAGTTCTTTAACTTGGGATGGTATTCTGTAGTAAGAACTTTGTCTGTTCTGTTACAGGCTTCCAAGGAAATTTGTGTGTTTCAGCAGAGTTCTAAGAATTTCTCTATATATTTATTCCCAGTCCCAGTTTCTTATCCCAAGAGGTCCTGCAGTCTGGAGGAGCACCTGCTGCAGTGGAAGTCTGCAGAAGGTTTGCCAGAAAATCACATGGACTGACAGTTATGTCTGGTGATGGATTAAATCAAGGCTTCTGTTTTGTCTGCAGAAAGGTTTTACTTTTATAGGCAGGTTACTCAATACTGGATTTTCACACTCCTACTCAAAAAGGCTGTGGGGGCAAGTCTGCTGTTTATTTCAAGTACATGGTGTTTGATTGTGAGAGAATTGTTTTTCTGGAGTACAAATAAGAGAAGAAGAGGAAAGGATCTCCTTTCTATGCATATTTAAGGTAGCTTTACATTTCTTCTGGCTATGAAGGAGAATTTTGACATAGTGAATGCTTTTCAATTGTCTGCAGATTGCAAAGAGCATGTCAGCAGGTGAAAGGAACTTTTGGGCACCCAATTTAATAAAGCTAGCAGCTCCCAAATCCCCCAAAGATGAGATACTTTTAAATTGTATGTCTGTCCTCCAAATCCTCTCACAGCAATGGAAAAGGAAAGAAAAAAATTATGAAACACCAAAAACTGGGGTTACTAATGCATTTCTCTTGGGATGAATTCAAACATCACTGCATGAAAAGTGTTCAAATGTTTCAGGAATTGCTGTAAGAGTGCAGGATAGAGTGTTCTGTTAGCTTAATCACTCAGCTTACTCACAGGTGTAATTTTAACTTTTTCCTGGTTCCCAACCTCTGATAAAAGTTAAACATCCCCCACCCAGTACTTAACGTATTTAATGAAAAAATGTTTAAAAAAGAACACATATTCCAGGACTGACTATATCTATTTTTCAGCCTTTTTCAAGCCTCTCTTGGTGTACTCTGAGGTGTATCTGAGGAGTGTCTGCCCCTCTGTGCAGTCATCCATCAGTTATATGAGGAGCAGCAATGGCTGGCTGTGTGTGGGCACCTGCAGCAGATCAGGAGCAAATCAATTCTGCCTCTTGGTTTGCACAGGCTGCTGAAAGATTTTCTGTCAACTTGGATCAGCTCATTGAGTCACTACCAGCTGAATTTTACTGATGAAACTGATGGGAATGATGCTTGTGGAATCATCAAGCGATATTAAAATAATGGTAAGAGAAAGAAAAATATTTCCAGGATTAATTCCCTCTGCAGCCAGAAGTTACTGACCTCTCCTCTGTCAGTGCTGATGCTCTGATGGATATTGCTGCAGAGCTTGAGGCTGTTTTCCAGCTGCATCTGGAAATGCTGGAGTTGAGCAAATCCTGGTCCATTGCCAGTAAAGGGCACTGTGTGACAGTGACAGGGTGTGATGTGTGTTTCTGAACGGAGAAACTTGCTCATCCAGTACTGGACAGCAGCTAAAAATGTCCTTGAGGAGCTGAATCAGTCACACTACTGACACAGAGAAAGTTCCAGGTGTTCCCACAGACCATGATCACATTGTAATCACCAACTGATCTCACATCTCTGAAAGAAGGAATTTCTCTTATTTGTCTGAAAGAATTTCTAAGTGTGCTGTGTGAAATACAAGTCAAGACAGATTTCCAGTGCTCTTTCCAGTCTTGCACTGTACCAGTGAGGAAACATAAAACCAAATAGTAATGATTAGCTCCTGTTGTATAAAAGCAGAAGTTCCGGGGTGAAAACCTCAGTGCTATTCTGTCATTATCAGCCTTCTGGTTCCTTTAGTTACTTGTCCAGGTTTAATTTATGTTGCCATTTGGAAGAGGTGTTGGATATCAGTCATCCAATGTTTAATTGTGAAAGGGGGCAGTGAGGGAAGCCCAGTGTGCTTCACTGTCTTGCTCATCTCCCAGCAGATGGTGCCATTGTGAAATGTAATTTATACCCAGACAAACTGGGCAATCCAGAGTTTCTGTAAATTGTAATTTGTGGAGCTTCCAGACTTCTCAAGAAAAGGCAATGCTAATTTCTTTAATGTTCTTGTAAGTGTTCAAATCCATGGAGAAAAATTAATTTTTTATTCTTCTCTAGGGAGGTATAAAGAGATGCTTTTAAAACAAAAATAATTGATGCAAATGTCCCACTTTCAAGAGAAGACAATATGCCCTGAAAATGTATGCAGAAAGAATTTGTTTCATTCCCAGCTCACCAGGGATTTGTCTGAACTTGTGAAAACAGCAGTGTTGTTATAGTTCTATTATCTGTGAGTATACTGAAACAGAATTGATAAGTAAGCAAAACAAGTCACAGCTGTAAGAAATCAAAGCAGTTAAACAATTGTATGTGTTAGGATTGAGGGATTAAAAATCAGAGTTGTTCTTGATTTAGTTACTGGAGAACTTGTGTTGACTTCAGTGTAGATAGACATACATTTCTGAATTTAAAAATTTTATAAAATAAAATTTAGAAAAATTCTAAACATTTGTAGATAGACCTCTATAGCAGTGAACTGTATTTAAAATCAGTGAACCTACACACGAAATTATGTGGAGCCTCCATGATCAGTGACAAGATTTCTGAGCCCAAAAATGTTTAATTAATAATAAATCAGCCAGTTGGAACTGGAAGCCTTCATCTTTTCTGAAGAAAGTGCCATCAGGAATGGGCATTTGGGACCAGGGGACCAGGTCTGGGGACCCCAGAAGCTTGGCTGGAATTGGTGAGATCCAAGATGTCTGTGCTGGAGGTCAGTGCTGTGGCTGCTCTCTGCTGTGAGCACATGGAAACAAAACAGCTGCACGCTGCTGGGAACTCTGAGCTGCCTTTCCTGTTGTAAGGGATTGCCTAAAAACACTCTATTTGCAGAGGGAAAAAATTGAAAATCTTATTCAGCATTTTTCCCTTAGTTAGGGAAATAGGCTTTGCCTCTCATTGCAGCAAAGCTCTGTTCAGTTGCCAGAGCTGGTGGCTCTTAGGAAATGTCACATGTGAGCAAACAGCAGAGGATCCAGCCAGTAGAAACAGGGATTGTGAATTCCCAGGTGAGGTTTAGTGTGTAAGGGTCCAATTCATTGGCAGTAGATTAAATGTGATGATTCCCATGGGTTTCAAAGGGCATTCAGTCAGATTATAATGGCTATTCTGGCTGCTTCAGAAGGTGTGTTGCATTTCTGAGGTCAATCCTGCTTTTCCCACAGATCTAATAGGGATTGAATAGAGTTTTTTATATGATGTGAATGAGACTAAATTTGATCTTATGTAATTCAGAAATATGTATCTTGAGAGATGGCATTAAAATGGCTGTCAGGAAAATATGCATTTGTGTTACTGGCACAGGTACTTTAAGTTTACATCATTTAGGCCAATGTGGTTTCCAGTTTAAGCGTGGAAGATGGTATCAAAATGTTCTTGTGTGGTTGAAATGTTTTTTCTCTCAAGTTTCATATCATTTTGGCCCGAAATTCCTGCAGTAGAATTTAATTCTTGGGTTTTGGTCAATAGCAGCTTGATTTTCTTCTCCAAGACACGTTGAGGCTTGTCAGGAATATGACAGTTTAATCAGCCTGGAGGATCTTGTGAAATGGACTTCACTTGGGAGTGACATCTGGCAACAGCCTCCAGTTTTGGCACCACTAAACCTTAATCCTGAGCTATTTCATCCTAAAGCTGGCCTTTCCACGTGAACCTGGCTCTGACCTGAGCCCTGCTGGCCCTTCTGAAGGATATTGGCCCACCCTCACCCTCCTTCCCCCTCTGGAGCTCAGAGGAACCTTTGTCCCCCTGTGGGAAAGACTGTTGTGGTTTTGCTGGGCTTTTTATGTCCTGC
>NW_005054395.1:2212414-2230009 GCF_000277835.1 Geospiza fortis | reverse complement strand
CCTGCTGAATTCTTCTTTGGGGAAAAGGGGAAGGGGAAAATCTCCTTCCTTCCTATTTTTTTGTTACCAATAGCAAAAGTTGATTTACCTTTGTTCTCCACCTGCCACGTGTCCTCCTACTCTTTTCCTTTACCTGTCTCTGGGGACCGTGGTTGGCAGCTGGCCAAGCCACCAGGCTTTTGTTGGTGGTTGTTTCAAACAGCCTGGACTAAGCAGGACAAACACCAGTGCTGGTTACCAGCTCAGTCTTAATTGCTGTGACTATTGTGCCATTCTGTAAAACAGCCAGAGGTTCTTGCAGCCCATACATTGTTAAATAGATGAGTGTTTTCCTTCTGTTTCCTTTTGTAAAATTCCACGCTGATGTGGGTAATACCATCATTGACGTAGACTTAAAGCTTTAAAATAGTGGTTTGGGGGGAAAACTACAGCTTTCATTCAACCCAGGAGGAAAGAAAGGGATTTCATATGAACAGTGAAGCTTATGAGAACTGTCTGTCTCATTTATGGACTTCTGTGGTTTGTAATTTTGTATTGTTTTATGCAGTGTTTTAACAAGCCTGGGAAATGTTGCTGGAATTAAAGGAAAGCATTGGCTCTGTCCACAGGGGGAAGAACAAAGAGATTAAGAGCTGAGCACTCAGTTTTCAAGAATAACTAAATCACATTTTGGGGAGTTCTGGGTCACACAATGTGAGAAACTTTCCGCAGGGCTTGGTTTAAACTCACTTTGTCCAGCCTGTAGGCTTCAGTCAGTATCAGGGCTGGAGGGAATGGCTTAGTCTGACTTAAAAGTAGGCTGATATACTAAGAGGAATATCCTGGAAATGGAGAAGCATTCTCTGTTTCACATTGTGCCAGTGCTGCTGCAGATTTCTGCTGAGACTTGGAACTGCATCCAATTCTTTCCTGAGGGGTTTAGGGTTTGTGATTGTGTGTCCTTTGTGCTGTCCTAACTGCATAAAATAAAATCTGGTGCAGAATCAGGTTTTTGATATATGATGGTAGTATGAGAGATCCACCTGTCAGTATCCTAGTCTCACACAACAGTACCTCTGCTTTTTGAGATAATTTGAATTTATTGTGTAAACTACAGTAAAGGTGTTCTTTGCCACAGCAAAAATGGAAGACCTAGAAATGGAGGTAAAGGGGGAAAATGAGTAATTATGTACATCTATTCTCTGAAAGAGTCTTCTGTTAGGATGAAGGGAAGTATTTGCTCAAGTATCTGCTGAGGTCAAGTAGCAAAGGTAATTTCTGTTCCTAAATGGTTAATCGTGACTTAAAAATACCCATATTGACAGGAACTGCAGGATAATGTCATTGGAACTTCTTGTTTTTTTAATACACCTTAAGAAATTAAACAAAGCAAATGCATTTGGTAGCGCCCTCAGGAAAAGTCCAGTCACTTCCTGACCAGTAATCTGCCTGGGAGCAGCAGATACATTCTCATTGTTTGCCATTTCCAGTTTCCAGTAATGGGAACGATTACTTGATCCAGGCAGTTTCTGCTGAAGATCTGGGAAAACGTACAAATTTTAATGGCAAATTTTTATCTGTTTCCATAAAACAACAAGGGAAAAAAGCATAACGTGGTTTTGGTACCTGGAGGCATCACCTCTGATAATGAATATTGTTTTATTTTGGAATTAAAGTGTCTGCTCTTCAGGAACGAGATGTATCTTGCTCTTCTGGTGATTTTCTTGCAATGTAAGTTTGATAACCGAATCTCTGGGTGGGTACATGTGTTGCTGCTTTGTCTGGGGTTGGTTGAGGCTTTTTACAGTTTTGCATCACTGTGTCTCAATCTATAAGCTTTGAAAATAACATTTCTTCTCTTTTTTTTTCCCAGGTTCAGAACTTTACGCTCAGGGGAAAGGTAGGGAATGGTAGATTTTCGTTATTTTGTTGGGGGTTTTTATGTAGAAATTTAATATAACTAATTTAACTAATTCCTCGGTTGGTATGCATCTATAACAGAGTTTATTTGGATTTGCTGTACAATAGCTCAGTATGAAATTTGGCTATATGAAAAAAAAAGGGCTTACTTGGTGGTGTTTCTTGGTATAGTGTTTAAATCAGAGATGTGCTACTTATACCTTAATAAGGTGAAATCTTTTCTAAAGTAATTTGCTTTACTGAGCCATAAAAGAAGTGGCAGAGAAAATTAGCATTTTGTTTTGATATGTAAGAATCCCTCTCATGCCCACAAGGAAGAAGGAAGGATACAATTATAGAATATAAGTTAAGGGCACTGTCTCCTGGTCTTGCAAAAGAATTGATCATGTCTGAGCAGAGTTCAGAAAATGTGTTCTGAAAGGAACATATTTACTTTTTATCTTATCATCCTGCTGGCTCCCAGCACGTACATTCTGCATGCTTCCTTTTTTCCATCACCTGGGAGAAATGTTTGCTCCTTGCTGTCATGTGGTTTATTCACATGCAAAGAAATTCACAGCTTTTCACTGATTTTATGGCCCAGACTCTCTCTAGCAAGGACTCATTATAAATAGCTGGGAAGTGTGCAGGAGAAGGGACTTCTTTAGATGCAGGGAAGTTTTTCTATTTGAATAGCAATTTCTAATACAAATCCTGACCAAAATGGACATAGCTCAGAAGTGTAAGTTCTAAAGGAAGAGAAAATGAATGAACTAATACATCTTTCTCTATACTTGTTCCTCGAGATGTGAGAACATAAATATCAATTATACCAGGAGCCTAACAGTTGTAACATTTAAGCTACAAATTCTTTTTCTAATTCATTTTCTTGCTGGGGTTATAAAACCAGAATATATTTCCATGCACACACATTTCTATACACATATACATACTTATATAAATAATACCATGAGCTTTATTTCTAAAAGCACGTATCAATTTAAATGACAATATTTCTATCAAATGAAATGTAAATTTAAAAATTAATTTTTGTAATTAAATGTGGCAGCCTGAGATAACTGTGTTGTATTGGACTAATTTAAAATAAAAATAATTTTTTTTTATAGTCTATCAAGTTTTTACTTTCAACGGAGTTAAAATCAAGGTTGAACCATCTGACAAAGTGAAGAATGGAGCTCCAATGTCAATCATCTGCCATGCTGATATTAGCAAAAATACTGATTTCCAGCTGAAGCACAATTTCACATTTTTTAAGGATGGGAAGCTTGTGTTTATGGCCATATCAGACAAAGAAGATGCACGGTATGAAATACCTGTGGCCAAGTCTGCAGATACAGGAGACTATGAATGTAGGGTGAAAGCAGGTGACAAGCTGGTTATCAGTAAGCCCATCTATGTTTGGGTTGCAGGTGAGTGTTCTGTCAGACATGGCAGATAAGATACAGAGAGAGAACAACCTTACAGGGAAGGAATAATAGTCAGTGCTTAAACAAGGTACCTTGCAAAGCGTGTTTTATCCTTGACATCACAGTACTTGATGAGAGTTTGGTACTAATCCCCCATGTTAAGGCACAGAAATGAGCTCAGGACCCCAAGGCTCCAGGCCAGATCAGTGCTAGTCAGGAACACAGTCTGTGCCACCATCCCCACTATCCTGAGCCTCTGTTCCCTAGGCTAGAGAAAGAATTATTTGTGAAAGTTGTGCCCACCCCAATAACCATGATGAGGGGTGGGCAGATTCCTGGAAATGCTGGAAATGACCTACAGAGATGCTCAGGGTGTGAGAGCCAGCACCAAAGCCAGCATCAACCATGGGCCCCTTTTGCAGACAATGTTGTCTCAGTCTTGTTTTTCATCTCTTATGAGAACAGAGGCCACCTCCATCCATACACTCTCTAGATGTGTTCTTTACTGGAGGTGACATTTTCCCCTTGGAAAAGCATCTTGGACAGAATTTGTCAGCACTGAGTAGTTATGGGGCCATCTTTTGGTTCTTGGAAACTATTTGCATCTGTTAATCTGTATAAATCATTCCCACAGTCATCAGAGGTACTGTTTATTTCAGGATTATGCAAAGTTCTGTTTCTTTTCTTTGTTTTCTGTTGTAAGGAATGACCAAGCCAATCCTGACTGCTGACAAAAAAGAAGTTTCAGAGGGTGAAATTGTGAAATTACGTTGTGAGCTGCCAGAAGAAGTACCTCCTTTAGAGTTCTTTTTCCGGAAGACAAAGACAAATTCAGAGCCTATAGAAAAACGTGTAGCTGAACAAAACCAAAATTTTTCTGAAATGGAATATTATGTTGAAGCAGGAGATAATATTTTACAATTTGATTGCTTTGGCAAGAGACAAGTAAAATCTGGATGGGAAAGCTCCCAACACAGCAACAAAACACTTGTTACAGTCAAGGGTAAAATGTTTTAACTTTTCTTTTTACATTTCTTTGCTAGCCATAGATAAAATTAGGTCACATATTTACATGTATATCAATCTATCTGTATGTTTACATCTATTCTCTTGCAGAACCATTTAGAAAGCCCACTCTGATCACCACGCCCTCCAATAACTTTACAGAAGGAGACATAATAGAATTTGAGTGCTCAACTGTGGCAGCTGAAATGCGTGGCATTGAAATCATCTTCCAGAAAAACAGAACAATACTGAACAGTGTACGAGATAAGAAATTTCTGAAATACTCTACATTAGCTACTCAAGAGGACAGTGGTGAATACCTGTGTAAGGTGGAGCAAGGAGCAGTGTCTAAAACCACCAAACTGAATGTCTTTGTGTCAGGTAAAACCTCTGTTCATCTTAGATTTTACTCAAAGTATTAGTATTTAAATTTGGCAGAACTCAGGATCCAAGTGTAACCTCCAGATCCAAGTGTAAATTTTCTGTAAGTTAAAGGCTTGTTAGATTTTAGTTTCTGATTTTTGCCCTATACTTCCCAACTAAAATAACATCCTCAAAAAACCTGTGAAAAGTGGTTTCAAGCAAATGCTAAGTTTCTAATTCCCCAAATTATAAACTATCAGTATGTCCTTCATTCTTTATACTTTGAGATAAGTAGTCATATTCTTCCAGGCTCATTTTGAATGAATCAGCTCTCTTTTTATCTTGCAGAATTATTTCCCAAGCCAACACTATCTGCTTCTATGACTCAGTTGGATGAAAATAAAGATTTAATTTTGAACTGCAGCATTAATGGTTTACGGAGAGCCAACTTCTCTATCCTACGGAAAAGTTCCAGTGGAGACATCCTGTTGAAAAAATCTAGAATCTTAGCAATTAAAGTTAATGTGAATGACACTGGATCTTACACCTGCAAAGCTGAAGTAAAAGGAATAGTCAAGGAGAGCAAACCTGTAAGGATAAGTGTTTATGGTGAGTTGACACAGAGGCTTAGAACCACCAGGGTGGGGGAAGGATCTAAACCAGAAACTTTTAAATAAGGACATCTGTTTACAGAATCAGTCTCCAGTCCGTGAACTAGCAGGGTGTCTGTTAGTTCTTATAACATCAATTTCTGTGGGATGTGCTTTAGCTGCAGAGGATTTGGTGTATTGTGATATCATCAAGTCATACTTTCCAGGGCTGGCTCTCAGAGAAGGGTGTTGGAATGGCTTCCTGCTGGTCCCTAGGTTCTGCTAGGGACCAGATAAACTCTCATTCACTACCATTTGCAGGAGCCAGGAATGTTCTGCAAAACTTTCACTTTGATCTGAAGCTCTGTCAGTGCCTGCCTTGAATCACTGCCCCTGCCCCTCCAGGCAGAAAGCCAGGAGAGCCAGAGGTCATCTGGTTGGCTCTACTCTAGAAAAGCCAAGGGTTTATTAAGGACAGCCCCCTCCCCAGCTCACCAGCTATGAATACTCCAGTGCTCTTCCCTCTCATGGACTGGCACAGTGGTGCTCCAGTCTGTCCAAGGCATGAACTGGATTGTTCACTGTGCTCCTCCTGAGGAGGAGCTGTGCAATCTCTCTCAGGTGATACACAGAGCAGACTTGTTCCTTGGGTCAGAGCTACTTTTGGAGTTTGGATGATCCACAGCTGTGTCACTGAGCCTTTCCTTGTTTTGCTTCATATTGTCCCTGTATGCTGCTTTATTCAAAATCACAAATGTTCTATTATCTTTGCTATTGATTTGTTCAAATCCCCCCATTTCCATTCTATCGATGAGGAAGAGCTTCTCAATGTAGACTGTGTCTGCAAACTAGCTAAATATTGTATATTTATGTTTTATACAAAATAATATTGTGTCTTTTGGCCTTATGCAGTGTAATTTGCAACAATTTTTCTATTCACCTTTTAGCTCCAGTCTCCAAGCCAACTCTTTCTGTTGTCAGTGGCTCACCAGAGGTGGTATTAGGGAAGCCTCTACAATTAATCTGTCATTCAGTGATGGGAACACCACCAATAACATTCACATTCTACAAAGGGGATGAAATTAAGAAAAATGTAACTAATGACACATATGCTACATTCTTGGATGAAGATATTGGACTAAATGACAATGGAGGGTACAAATGTGATGCTAGAAACAATCACTCCAGTGGTGTGAAAACTAGCAATATTCTAAATGTCACAGTGATAGGTAAGTCTGTTTAATTCTTCTCCTTCTTCTTGTCTAATGTGATATTTAGATTTTTGAAACTATAGCAGCAAGTGGTGGACTAAGAAAAATGTGTATGAAATGTTTGCAAGTTCTTGCTCACTTGAGTTAAAATATTTGCCTATCACAGCACAGTAGTCCAGGACCAGAGCAGAAGTCAATTCTTGATCTTTGAAAAAGAAGAGCTAATTTCTCTCTACCAAGGAGTATTCAGCTTTGCATTCTGGTTTAAACCCAAATTGTGTTGGTCATAATAAGATAAACTTGTGATTAATAGGCTGTTTTCCGAGTTTTGACTGAGTTACGTATGACTGGAACAGATAAATGCAGAATTGTTGCATTTCTTTTGAGTCAGTTGGATTATTGCACACTCTCCACTTGCTGAGCTCCCAAACTGGGCTTTTTAATACAGTGTTTGCATTCACCCAGACTACAGCACCTTAGGACTCACCTTAAATTCATCAGTTCCACTGTTTACTTACAGCGGAGAGAAGCTGAATGATAAAATTCTGAAGAGTTTTATCTAGGGAGATTTAAAGTCAAGGTATTTTGAAATAACAAGGTACAAATAAACAAACACAAAGCATCATTTCAGTCCATTAACAAGTGGGTATTTCTTTGCTGGAACTGGTATATCCCAGGTGTCAGAGCTGTGGTTTGGGATATATTGTGACAATGTTTACAAGTTCTCAAGAGAAGGTCGTTGTTTGAAGCCTTGTTAGCCAGTCTCCCACAGTCCATCACTGGTGAGGGGGTGACTTCAAATTCTCTGTATTCTGTCCTTTCTGTCTGTACCAGATCTGGAAAAGGACTTATGTTTTCCAGAGCAATTCTCTCTGTCAGGGGCTCAGTCATAGTAACCCATGTCTTATATCTAAATCCACTTCCTAATACAAATACAGCTTCCATGACCACCATCTTTTCATGTCAAATCTGGTTTCCTTCCTCTGCTTATGTACCAGTGTTGCCTTAATGATTCCTTCTTTATATCTGCCTTGTGTTATCCATAGCTCTTCCCCAAACACATTTATAATACTTCCAGAGTATTTTTCTTTGGGAATTTTAGCAAAACACGCTTCATATCCCAAACATTTTGCAAAGCTGCTGACATTCTACATGTCTTGAATCACAAAACGTGTGTCCATTTTCTCCCCCTGTAATTACGAAGGCTGAAGCTCATCTGCTCCTAGGCTTGTTCTGTGTATGCTAATATGGTTCATTTGTAAACCAGCAGACTTAAAAACTATGGTTTGGTTATGCATATTCTTACAACTTCTTCAAATGCAAACTAACTTCTTTCCTTGTGTTTGCTGTATTCTGTAGCCATTGAAATTTGGGATTTGCTTATGCTTTTAGAGAATTTGGTCTGTTATCTCCTGACACCTTCTATTGTACATTAAATGTTACAAGAGCACACTTACCACAGAGTTAGCATAAACCAGCATAACTCTACGTAACTATGAAAGCAGAACTACATAAATTGCACCATAATTATTTAAACAATGGAACTGCTGAGTGTATTATTTCTGGAAACTAAATAATTTGTAGGCTGGGGCCAGAGGGGCATCCAAAGGATTTTAAGGAAAGAGACTGACTGACCTCTCTGGAATGGATGTAATTTTTTCCTGTGTCTGCTTTGTTTCTTTATCATGCCCTCTCTATTTCTGGGTCTATAAAAATATTTACTAGAGGATCCTGTCTGGCAGAGACTGTTCAGAAAGATTAATACTGTGCATTCAGTCTCTGTTTAACTAAGCATTAAAGCAAGCATTTCTACAATACAATATTTTGTCATCAAAGTTATTTCTAATAGTGCTAATATTTGTTTTCTTTGTGCCTTCCTCTGTAGTACCAATCAGGGGTGCCAGTTTGGGCAGTGTTCCGTATGGAGAAGTAGAAGTTGGCAGTGATACTACTTTCCTCTGCTCTGTGAATGAAGGATCTTGGCCAATTGACTTCAAGTTTTTTAAAAAAACTGATCATGAAGTTCTTCTACATGAAGTAAGGGAATATTCAGACAGAACCATATGGCACAAGAAAACAATGAAGAGGAAGGACACAGGGACCTATTATTGCATGGCTTCAAACCGAGCCAGTGTGGACGTGAGGAGCCATCCAATAACCATCAGTGGTGAGCTCATTAATGATAAGCTGCCAATTCAGTCACCTTTACAGGTGAGGCCATCTGATTTGAGATGTTCCTCAGTGTAACTCCCTTACTGGAGTGGTTAATGCCACCTTACTGGTGGTTTTTGTTCCAGAAGTTAAACAGAGAAATGTCTTTATAAACAGAGATTGTCCAGCTTACATAGAAAAATTAAGGGGGTGCCCAAAAGCCAAAGGAGCAAGATGCAAACTAAAACCAAGCTGTTGATCACAAGTTTGAGCTTTTGGTCACAAAGGAGAGGCTCACTAGAGAACTTGGCACACAAGTCTCTTCCAAGATCTTCCCCAGTGTGTAAGAAGGATGATGTGTAGTAAAATGAGAGGTCAGGAACTACAGAATTTGGTAGTGTTGACCTGTCACTAACTACTCTCTTAAACATGTTTTTCTTATTTGCAGTCATCTTAGCAGCTTGGCAGAAAGGAGTCATTGCTGCATTTGTCCTGACAGCCATGGCAGGAGCAGGAGCAGTCGCTTTATGGTGGTTTTTGCGTAAGAAGAAAAAGGGTAATGTCCCCCCTCTCTTTGTTTTGGGACAAATGTATCACAGTTAAACTTGCATTTGTCTCAGCAGCAAAGGCTTGTGGGGGTGAGGCTTCAGAGATGACAAAACACAATTAAAAGAATCTACTTAGAAACTCTAGGTGACTCAAATTAGGCTGCAAATGTGCCGAAGCTTTCCAAGCATATTGGGCAAAACATGGAACTAATGGTGCTGGGCAGGCCCTAGGGAAGCAAAGGTTATAAAATAGGCCAGAATTACACTGTTCCCATGCAGTCCTAGGTCTGAAATTCAGTTTCAGGCAATGTAGAGGCAGACAAGGCCTGAGGAGGTTTCTGATCCCCTACAGAGCTATAAAAATTTGATTTGAGGTCCCAACTCAGGTGTAATTGAGCTACCTCTCTAGTCCTAATGAAGCAAACTTAGATTATTAGTTTATGGGATTAGGTGTTTTTCTTCCACTCTGTAATACAATTTCATTGAGGAATTTGTCTTTTATCGTTAAGGTATTTTTTTTAGGTCTTGTTATTTCAGAAAATAAGTAAATCTGATTTATCCTGTGATACCCTATACATAGCAAATTATTTGGGAAAATCTGGAGAATTTCAGTGTCTCAGGTTGTTTAAATTGGCTAGGTTAAAATCTGGGGTTTGGGATCTACGGTTCTCTGTGAAAGAGAGATTTAAGGGATGTGGGAGATAAACAAGATGTTAGGTAATTAATATAATAAATATAATAATTAATAAGGTAAACAACACGTGAAGTAATTAATTTTGTGATAGCCAAGAGAAACTGCTCTGACAGGAGTAGACAATCAGTATATTTTTGGTTTTAATTTTTACTTTTAAACTCTTTGCTTATACAACCTATTAATAGAAGTTTTGTTTTTCTCTGTCAAGCTAAAGGACCATCCATGGAGATGTCTGGGTAAGATGCCTCCCTGTCTGGGTTTCAGCTGGGATAGAGTTAATTTTCTTCTTAGTAGCTGGTACAGTGCTATGTTTTGCATTTAGTGTGAGAATGATGTTGATAACACTGCTGTTTAGTTAAGTAGTGCTTACACTAAGTCAAGGACTTTTCAGTTTCCCATGCTCTGCTGGTGAGCAGGAGCAGAAGAAGCCAGGCAGGATGGTGGCCTGGACAGTTGACCCAAACTGTCAAAGGGATCTTCCACACCACAGAGTGTCATTGCCAGTAGAGAAACTGGGGGGAAATTGTCTGGGAGGCACTGGGTCAGTGCTCAGGGCTGGGCTGGGCATCAGTCAGCAGGTGCTGAGCAATTGTACTGAGCATCACTTGTTTTTCCTGAGTTTTACTCCTCTCTCTCTCTCTCCTTCTATTATTATTATTACTACTATTATTATTACTATTATTATTTTTATTATTATTATATTTTACTTTATTTCAATCATTAAACTGTTCTTATCTCAACTGTTCTTACCTGGGTTTTACCTTTTTCCAATCTTCTCCTCGTCCCACTGGGGGTGGGGTGGCTGAGGGAGGGTGCTTAGTTACCAGCTGGGGTTAAACCACAACAGCTCTTTTTGGCACCCAACATGGGACTCGAAGTTAACAACAGATCTGACCAGTGCATGTTGAAACAAGTTTGTTACAAGCATTCCTTTTGGTTTAATAGCTACTGGTCACCGTGTTGATGTGTTTGCTCTCAGAGCTGAGTTCTCCAATACCTTGCTTGCACTACTGCCCCCTGTTGTGTTTGTTGCCTTGGGGGCAGGGCTCAGGGTGTTGTTTTAACTCACCTTGGTCGGGTCTCAGCGCTGCCATCACTTGTGCGTGGGGAGACACCTGTTGGGAATTATTCACAATTACATCTTTTACCCGACTCCTCGGACAACAAGCCTATGGAGGAGAGACATCTTCCCACAGCCTCCATTTCTTCTCCAGCCTAATTACCAGAGCATTTGAGAATTAGGAAAATTTTGAGTACACTTGGGATGTTGGAACCGGCATGGTCCTATTGGTAGGAACCAGCAAGTGGCTGAATGTGGTTCAGCTCTTGTTTAGGGTCAAAAAATTATTTGCAGCTACTCCAACCCCCCCAACAGGCACAGTGGGCAGTCAAACTCCAGTAATCACAGACACTGTGATTACTCACCCCAGGGGTGGGTGATGCAGCTGAACCAGAGGACCAACCCCTGTCTGTAGCAGTTCCCCCTCGAAAAAGGATGAGACATGCCCAGGAAAGATGGCTTGTTTAGGAAAGAAGGACAAAGCAGGGTCATAACAAGAACAGGAGGAAGAGGCAGAACAAGAGGCACCTGATCACTATCCCTGAGTGAGCTGCAGGATATGCAAAAGGATTTCAGCCATCATCCAGGTGAGCATGTTATCACCTGGATGCTCAGATGCTGGGATAATGGGGCTGGTAGTGTGGAATTAGGGAGTAGGGAAGCCAAGCAGCTGTGATCATTTTCTAGGGAAGTGTGAATTGACAAGGTGACTGGAAGAGTAACACAAGTCCTCAGCCTCTGGAAGCAGCTCATATCAAGGAAAGGTATTTCTTCAAGGAAGCTGTTCTGTTTCACCCAGGGAAGTGAACCACAATGGAGAGCAGTACTCAGTACAGCAGGGAACTAGCCATGCTTAGAGGCAGATAATTTATTATGACCCAAACAATACATGGTCACTTACAGATCCAGATGAAGCCTAATGTGCACACACCGTGTATCAGAAATGTGTACACCAGAGTGCACCATCATCGTCCACCAGCTCACTGGCAGTGCTGTCTGGAGACACAAACAGGCACCAGTGGTGGAGGCCGTGGCTCCCCAGCTCTAGCAGTACACAGAAAAATCCCTTGTCCCTGCTGTGGAGAAACCAGTTGAGCAGCTAAAAGAGGATCTAGATTGTACTCCCCACATGCACAGTCTGGAATCTCAGCTGGTAACAGAAAGTGTTGTTTGGTCAAGGGAGGATATTGAAGGCACACACCAGGGGAGACCCTGGCTTTTTCTTCAGGCCTACAGAGACAACATGAGGAAGTGGGTTAGAAATTCTACTTCAGGCCTACGTGAATTGCAAGGAAGAACAATCGCAAGAGGGGGTTATCCCAGGAAAGCTGCCACTGCGATCTGCAGTGGACAGTTCCTCAGACAGACCAGAAGGGCTGATCTTATTCCTGATCCTATGGAAAGGAATTCAACTCCATTTTCACAAGAAGCAAGTTGCATAAACCTATGACCAAGACTAGAGGGGCTCTGCCTCCAGCCCTGTGGAAGAGAGGGACGGCCTTGTTCACTGGACTGTGCGGATCACGTGGCCCACCACGTCAGCCCCCCAGGAGTATAAGGCTGTAGCAGATACGGGTGCACAGTGTACCCTGATGTTATCAGGCTGTGAAGGGACAGAACTCACTTGTGTTTCTGGAGGGGGTTCCAAGAGCTGACTGCTAGAGGCTGAAATCAGCCTGACTGGGAATCAGAAGCCCCCACGGGGACTGGCCCAGAGGTTCTATGGGCATAGACTATCTCAGGAGTGGGTACTTCAAGGACCCAGAAGAATCCTGGTAGGCTTTCAGTGTAGCAGCCTTGGAGATGGAGGAAATGAAGCAGCTGCCTGGTCCCACCTCTTGGAAGACCTTTCTGATGCAGGGTTACTGAAGGTTGAATAAAGCAGGTGCTGGTCACTGTCACAGCACAGCCCCAGCGGCAAAACCACTCTGAGCCTGGGACTGCAGGAGGTGCTGCTCGCTGCTCAGGGCATCCCTTGTGTTCCTTGGGCTTTCTCTCTCTCTCTCTCTCTCTCTCTCTCTCATTTTCATTACTATTATTATTATTATTAACTTTATTTGAATTATTAAACTGTTCTTATCTGAATCCATGGGGTTTATCCTTTCCCAATCCTCCTCCCCATCCTTCTGGGGCAGGGCAGTAAGCGAGTGGCTGTGTGATGCTTAGCTGCCATCTGGGGTTAAACCAAACCTGCTTTATGATAGTCATGCAATATTTCTGTGTGTAAAGGGCTGTAAGCCTTGCTTCACATGAATATACCTTGTTACAGTGCACACCTGCAGATAATAGATGGCTGTGCTTCATGTTCTGCCTGCTAACACAACAACAGGATGAGGAAATACTCTAAAAATAGAAAAAAAAACCCAGATAAGTGAAATACAAGTATGTCAGGTCTGTATCTGAATGCATTTAGATATGGAATAAAATTGAAAATACAGAGGTCATAAAGAAGAATAACGTAATAGGGAACATTTTTGACCTTAAGGTTTCCTTGTGTTTCTCCTAAAGCAAAGGCAAAATTTTCATTCGTTTCAGTGGTTAAGAATATGTGGTAGTCAGCATAGACAGTGACTGATCTTTGCACAGAGTCATGTTCTTGGTTTTATTGACTGGTTTTGGATAATTACATCAAATTTTATTGGTTTGTTTTTCAGTTCTGCCTTGGCTCCAAACTTGACAAGTGAAAAACTAACAAGACCACCCAGTGATGGAAACTACTATTCAGGTAGGTTATTTTGCTATGAGACTGTTAGTAAATTGGTTTAATTAAACATCTATTTAAAGTTCTGGACTTCATAGTTATTGTTTGGATGAGGCCCAATGTTTTGGGAATAAAGAGGGATACCAATAACATTGTCCAAGGTATCTTCTGTCATTTTGTCTTTGTACAGTTTTTATGAGCACGTCTTACACAGATTGATTTATAAGTCTGCCACTTCTCCCAGGCAATCAATTGACACTATCACAGATGGAGAAATCATGGTAAAAGAAAATTACTTTCTGCTTTTGACATAGCTGCAAGAAAATTATTTCAGAGAGGAAATTTGAGCTGTGGCACATGTCCCTGTGATGTGACCACAGTATAGAGATGTTAACTTGCCTGGACACCTTTCATTGCAGGACCTCAGTGCACTTGGCAATGACAGGTGGACATGATGTTTAGAGCACCTGATGTAGATAAAGTTGCCCCTTGGGTGTTTGTTATCTGATTATTTAAAAAACCACATTCTTCCCACCTGAATATCTTAGGTGGGAATCTAAAAGTAGAATGTGTTACATAGAAATACAGATAATGACAGTAGGAATTGCAGCTGTGTAATTCATTTATTTCACTGGTTATGATAAATACTTTGTCAGCTCAACTTTGGCTTTCATATTTTAGGATCAGGTTACATTGAAGATAATGAAAACCACATGAAATCAACAGATGAGAGTAAAGGTAATTCCATACCTAAACAATAGATTTTTAAATTATAATTGAAAGTCTTGATGTTTTCTAATGGCAGTAGTGAGGTGGTAATGATAGGGCCATCCCTTTTTTCCCCGTGTCCAAAATGACTCCAATAGGACCCTTTTATCAATTGCCTTATGGAGTGTAATTAGCTGTGCTGGATCCTAGGCCATCTAATGATGGGTGGTATAAAAATACAACTTATACTCAAAATACTAAGTTCTATATAACAAATATTCTGATTTGTTCAAAAAACCAAGATTTTCTACAGATTTCTGCTTCTTTTACTTCTCTGTCCTTTCTTCACTTCTCTGGATCTTTAAATATCTAAGAAATAAATCTAGAAATAACCTGAATATCTGAATAAAATAATCTGCCAAATCAGTTCTGCAGGATTTCAGTCTGAATAAATGCTGTGGTTCCTTCCAGCTCTTACAGAAATGTGTTAGAAAACCATCCTTTCCACACTCTAAAAATAGAGTAGAAAGCAACAGCTGTTTCTTGTGTCTGCTGGACCCAGGTAGCCAATTCCTGTCAGCCACTGGCCCTATAAGTCAGATGTCTGATCATTGCCAGGCTTGCTGTGGGTATTGTGGCACAGAAGCATTTTGAGGAGGAAAGTGGGTTCCATTCCAAATGTTTTATGTGAGGTTTGGAGGTAGCTGTGGAGGAAAGTGCTGAAATGGGCTAATTGGCAAAGCAGAAATTTGGAGAATGAGAGGTGATGAGGGAGGCCATGAAAGACATAAAGATGGCTTGAAATGTGAGGAAAGTGCAGAATGGGAAGTGTCCTGCCATAGCAACCACAGAAAACAAGAAAGCAATGGCAGAGAGAGAAAGGGAAGAGCAGCTGGAGCAGGAATATGGGAGAAGCTCTGGTAATTCCCTACTCTATTTTGTGTTGTGCCACTTCTGAAGGCGTTACATTGCAAGTAACAGTTTTAGGCACGATTTGCATGTCCCACAGTTTCAGAAATCTGCCTTTAGTTGGTCTTCTGCCCTTTGGAGTGGGATGACCCTCAGGAATGGGCTGGCCTTAGAACTTAGCAGAGTAACTCCCATGTGCCATCAGCAGGGCCTGGTCCTGCACCCATCACAGTTACCTGGGACTTGTCCATTAATTTCAGTGGCAGCAGGATCAGGCCCACAGCTCAAATGAAGTGTGCAGTCCTACAAAGAAACATCTTCTTGATATTTTTGGGGCAGGACCTGACCTTGAGAGTGCTGAGGTGGATTACACTGAAGTTGAAGTCTCCACGCTTGATCCTCACAGAGGTAATAAACTCTCCGGCCTCTATGGGTTATTTCTGGGAGCAGCTTTTGGTGCTGTTGCTGCTCCCTGACACTGGCCTGGTATTGGCATCTGGGGATGCCAGGGCTGTGCTTTGTGTGCTGACAGTCTCCTGCCAGGAGTGCTTCTAAACCTGGCTGATGCTGTAGCTCCTGTGCTGCTGCTCCTGCAGCTCTTCCCCTGGGATCATTCCCATTTACAGGAGGGCTGTGTGGAGCAAGGCTCCCAGCTGGAGCTGTGGCTCTAAGCAGAAGGCAGCCTGCTGTGAAATATCCATGTTAAAGAGACCAAATTCACTGAGAGCAACTTGAGGTTGCCACAGGGTGAGATAATGGAGAGAACAGAAACCTGTGGAATTTCCTCCTTTGTAAAGCAACTGGTTCAAGAGTCAAAGCTGTAATTCACTTGTGGTAGAGAAGGGACACCAGTGTTGATTTAGTCTCTTAGTCTGGAGAGGCCTGGAGATCATCCTGGATTTTGTGGCACCTTAAACAGAGAAATGAGGATATTGGTGCCCACATAGCTTTGTCCTCCTCCCTGCAGTAACCAGACCTCAGAGCGTGGGGCTGAGGTACATGTCTGTAACCTTGAAGGAGAAATAGCCATGGAAATTTATTCCCCACCCAAATGCCCACTTCAATCATTCTGTGTCATCTCCCATGCCATTATGGCCTTGTGTTGAAAGCTGCTAAACCTTTCAGAAATTTGCAAAGAGCTCCAAGTGGGTTAAAGTGAATAAACCCTGCAAGAGAAGTTTATGCTCTGCTCTTGCTTCTTTGCTTCAGCTGAATGAGAAGCAGACTGAGGAAGAAATGGATAAATTTCCTTCTTCCTGTTAGGAAGGACTAGTCACTTATTGCAGAGACCAAAGACATGATTGTTTAGGTGGTAGCACAAATGTTTGGGCAAGAGTGCTCGCTCTTCAAGCTTGGCAGCCAAGCCCTCCTGGAACAGCCAGTCCTCCTGCCCTTTTTGTTTTCACTTCCTGCTATCATTCATCACAGAGTCTCTCTTCCCCATGTTTGAAGCAGGCTATTTACCCACTTCTGCTAAATTCTGCACTGAAGGGCCAGAGTTGTTGTACTCCTCTTCAGAGTAGGGCTAATAATTATTCCAACTGTTTCTGAGTGTGCTCTACAATTCTACAGTGGTGGTGTGCACATAATTCTACAATGGTGTAGAACAGTAAGATATCATAGTGCATTATTTAAATTGGAAGCCCTATTAAATTCGAGATCAACACCTATAAAAACATAATTTTCATCCATTCTTGATATATAACACTATTCCTGTATATCAGAGTAAGTAATAAGATAGTATCTATGCTCTGTAGATAGAACCCCATTAAACCACAGAATAATGTTTACCATGGTTTGTAAATGAGATCAGATTATTTTAATTGAGTGCTGCCTCATGCTACAGACCTATGCATGGCACACAGTACACTGATAGATTCTGTAAGACTGAACTGTGCTGGAGTGTACAGAGTTATGGAGAGTTCCCTGATCGATTTCCTTTGTTGCCCCAGGACACAGTGGAGTGCTTTGGTTATGGAAATGGAAACTGCACTGAGAGTATTTAATGTGTTCCTCCCTGAGAGCATCCTGAGGATGCTGCTTAAATAGAATTAAATAGAAGAACTTGTATGAAACCAAGTTATTTCTTGAGCTCTGCACTGCCTATCACAATGAAAACAGGAGGAAATTTATTCTTGGGAAAAGAGAAGCAAAGCCAAGTTTCTTAATATTCCCTTGTAATAATCATGTACACCCAGAGAGAGAATTTGGCCACAGGGCTGCTGCTGATACTTCTGTTACGTTGATATTATTGTAAGGTTTTGTTCCCAGTCATAATATTCTTTCATGTCTGTGTGTGGGTATGACCAGCCCTTCCTAGGGAACAGAACTTTCAGATTATCACCTTGCT
>NW_005054395.1:2184027-2212404 GCF_000277835.1 Geospiza fortis | reverse complement strand
GCTGTTTTCAGAAGGAAGACAAAGCAAATCACATTTACCTTTTCTCTGGGCACACATTGCTCATCCAGCAGCTACACAGAGTCTGATTCCTTCTGCCTTTTGAGGAACTGCAGATTTCTTTGATCTCTCTGGCCTAACCTCGATTTAATTTATCTTTCCAATCATTTGTTCCTCCTGCCACTGTTGTCAATGTCAATACTAATGTTCTCAGGAGCAGGAGAGTCATATTTTGTGTACTGTGAAAGGCTCCTGCAATAAATGCTGCAGTATCTAAGCTGTAACCGTTGCCTTTTTGTCACTTCTGGGAATTGGGATTGATCGAATGTCACTTCAAACAAAGTTGAAATTATTGTAGAAGGATGAACACCTTGTCTTTATCAGTAAAGAATTACTTACATTTGAAAACACTGTTTTATCCTGTTTTTCAAGAAATGTCTGAGCTATCTGTTAATTTCTGGAATATTTTTATCTGGAATTATTAAATTCAATACTTACTAAGTTTGTATGCTTGACAAAAATATAGTGTTTGACTTTTCTAAAACTTAGTTGAGAAAAAAGATGGCAAGGTGATTTAGACCCTTTATGGGAATCTGAGGAAAACCAAAAACAGGGGCTAAAGTCAGATCAGGAAATATCCCTAAAGGGACAAGGCAGAAGCTGCTCAGTATGGCTGAGTAAGAATGTTCTCCTTATTTTACTTTTATATCTGGTTAGTTATCTGCAGGGTGGCAACATTATAAAATTAGTGGGAACAAAATGTCAAATCATCCAAGTGATTTCTCCTGGTGCATTTTTTCAGTGCTAGGACGACTTTTGGAAGGTTGACAAAGGAAATAACATGGGCAGTGGCATTATACCACAATATAATGAAATGGGTATGTTAAAAAATAAAAAAGCAAACTAAGGAAATGCCTCAAACCAAGTCTTTGCACAGAGTCAATAGGAGTAGATTTAGGACTGTTACCTGCTAAAAAAGAGTCCTAAACAAAATGAGCTACCTTTTATTAAAATTCCAAGAAGATTAATTCTTACTTCACTGGAAACTGAATTGATAATTTAAGCAGTAGTCTGTAAGCATGTGAAATATGCCTTGAGATCTTCAAATTATTTTGCAAAGAAAGTTCATGCCAAAGCTGCAAGTTTGAAGGCTGTGATTAGACACTTGGGGAAGTGTAGCTGTTATTATTTAAATTAATAGCAGTTTTGCAACTCCATTCTGATCTATTAGCTCACAGCATTTATAGGATGCTGAACAGAATTTAAAAACAAAAAAATAATGGCATTAGCTTTGGGAAATCAGAATGTGGTGCCAGAGACACTTGGGTTCTTCAGGGCAATGCAGCGGAACAGTAACAGTCCTGACTCTGAGTCTGCAAGTCAGTATGTCTGAATTCTTTAAATGTTGGGGATTTTTAATAGCTAAAGCACAGGATTCTGTACCCAGAAATTTAAATTTCTTTCCTTTTTTTTTCCCAGAGAAGAAGCAACAATTAATTTTTTTTTTAATTTAAATAGAAAAATTTAATTCTTGGTTTGTTGAAGGTCCACAGAATTGGAGGTTATACTGATAGAATTCTGAGGTTTTCTAGGAGACTCAGTTTAACTGAAATAAGTGAGTGTTTCTGAAGCACCTTGAGATCCATGAACAGCAAACTCCTGGACCCTGCCATCACAGACCTTTACAGCAAGTGAAGAAAGTGGTTTTAAATGCACAGTTCTGGAGCACTTTGATTGCCCAGGGATTTTTAAACTACAGCCATACAATGAATCCAGGAGATTGTTCCATTCTCCTACTGGCCAGAAGTTTATGCTGACCACAGAGAACATTATTCTTGCTATTTTCAGGCCTTTAGACAGGGCTCTGTCCAAAAGGAGACCTTTTCCCAGATAAATGGAAGCTGTGCAGTGTGAAATCTGCAAATATTCTTCTGAGACATTTCACAAAGCACAGCAATTTAATTTTTTTTTCTGCCATTAAGATTTAATCAGGCTAGTTGCCAAAAGGCTTTATGGTTAGTCTTCCAAGTGATAGATCTCCTCAGGGCTAGGATCCCTAAATCCTTAGAACAAATTGAAGAAGCTCTTCAAAGTGATCCAGAGCAACCATTCTCCAGTGGCAGATGTCTCTGTGAAATTAAAGCAGTATTGGTTCAAGTTCAGAAGAAGATTAGGAAGATGTTGAAGTCAAATTTAGCAAGGGAAGCAGATTTTCATCATTTTTACATAGAAGGAGACATCCTTCTCTCAGGCCCTTACAGGCTGGTTTGGGGAGGGTGTTGTACTTGCTTTTCACAGAGTCTCCACAGGCTCATTGTTGCTTTTGTAGCTGCTTCTTCTGAAAGTAAAAACGTGTGCTCTGTTTGTTTAAGGAGCTTTTCATAAGGCAAACAAAACAAAAAACAAACAAAAAGAAAAAAGAAAAAAAAAAGAAATTATATTGATTCTGTGCCCATACATTTTCCAGCTCCTGAACAGAAGGGGACTGAAACAGTTTATAGTGAAATCAGAAAAACTAATAATGGTAAGTAAGCTAGTGAAAAATTAAACACTTTAAGGAAGCGTGTGTGGAGAGGTTAGGGATAAATTTGTGACTGAATATTTTATAAGATAATATTTAGACTGAATATTTAGAGCATAATTGCCATAATAAAGAAGAGCTGCAAGTCACATTGCATAGGAACATACCAAAGTGCAGCTACAAAATCACAGAAGTTGATAAATTGCATGACATCTTCATGGCGCCTCATAAATAAAATTAATATTTGTAACATCTACTTCATCAGCCCATTTGTGCTGGATCTGCTGAATATTTGGGCCATACATCTGGATCTGAATCAAAATCCCTGTTAGGGATCTGGATTCTAGGTCCTGTTATCTCAAACTGCTCAAGAGGAACATTTGTCTCTTAATTGACCATGTTTGTCACATGCTATAAAATATTCCATTTGCTGTGGGTGTAACTCCAGCAAATATCTATAAAGCCCCCAACAACAGCCTCTACAAGCCTTTACAGCAATATGATCATTTCAGCAGCTCCTCTAACACAGACCTGTGTGTGGGCAGTGGCAGCTTGCTGGCAATTACTGTCTGTAAATGTTCTGGCACTAATCAGTTCAGAGACAGTGGCTTAAAAGGTTATTTCATCATAGATTGTCAAAGTCTGAATTGGAAAGGATTTCCTCTGGTCTCTTCATGTTAGGAAGTCTAGATTTGTAAATATTAGGGCTGCAAACCATTCATATTTTGTCCCCATTCAGGCTTTGTTGTGTGCCATTTTTAATTTTTGATTGTGATTTAAGTTTCTATTTTTTCTACAAGGCATTTCCCACCTCTGACATGATATATCCCTAGGGAATCTTTTAGTGTGAGGGTCTCCACGTACTTTAGAAAACATTACTTAATTTTTCCTTGTTAGGACTTACATGGCAATTTTTATCTCCATTTTACAGCTGAATAAACAGAGAGATTAGGTCATGCATTAAGGCAAAGTGTTTAGAGAGTGACAACAGTGGCAAAGGAATTTCAGAATCCTTGGTGCTGTGCCTGTGTGGTGTACTCATTTTTCACAGCCTTGCAGTGAAAATCAGAATATCTTTCACACTTAAGAGTGTGGCCAGGCATTTCATGCAGGACCACCAAGAGAAAAAACACAGTTTATTTTAGGGCTGAGCCTCAAGGCCACAAATGTTCTGAAATGTTCTCCAGTGAGTGTGAACTGGACCTATAAAAAGCTGCAGAAGCTGCTGTGTAACCCTCACCTGCTCTGGCCAGGTGTGAGGGTGACTCTCACACCACTCACCAGCCCTGGTTTTTTCTGGTACATAACAGAGGATGTAAACTCCAAGCTGGTACAGCAGAGCTGAAATTCAAAGAGCACTTAAAAGGCTGTAATACCATAAGGTGGGAACTGCAGTAAAATGGGATATGATTGAAATTCTGAGCTGAATTAGCCAGAGATTCTGCAAACATCCCTTAATCTTGCAGTCCACCTGCTCTTTTAGGCATAACATTCTACAGCTTCAGTTATTCTTGGAAACACAATACCAGTTTATTGTTTCAATCACGTCTGTTTTTCCTGACTGATACACAGGAAAAGTGTTTCAATTAGATAAGCAGTGCATCACCCAGCAATGCAGTGCTAGGTTACAGTTAATGTAACACTACCTTGGATTTTTCATAGGCTGTGTGATTGTGGGGTGGCAAAGTGTAAATGCAGTGGATGATGCCTATGAAACATTTTGTCTATTTTAATATCTATTAATATAAGCATATTAAATTATGCCAATTGTGACAGATGTTGAACATGACTAGTGGGTGCAGAAGTTGATTTGCCATTCTATTCTTTGATATTTTTGAGCAAAAGCCCAGGAGTACAACCTGCTTCAGGAAGGCAATGATTCAGACAAACGTGTCCTTGGGGAAATCACATGAGTTTAGGAACTGGGGTCAACGACACAATTTGACATATTTAACCCCTAAGACCTATGTAACATTTTATTATTATTTGTTTGTAGATAACTATTGTGGTTTAATTAGAATTGAGTGCTTCATAAGCAATTTTGTCTTATGAAGGGGTTGTCTGTGCATTCCAGAAATTGTGTGCACTAGAGGGGAAGCTGAAGGACACTCAGTAGTTGTTATGTCTGAGGCAGTTCTTTGTGACTGAGCTAAAACATTTTTGCTCTTCATTCTTCTGACAACTCTCACTGCTATCCCCAGTAAGGCAGATACCATAAGAGGAACCAACTCCTGTATTTTGAGTTCTATAGCTGTTGCTATAGAATTTTGTTGTTATTGAGTTCTATACCTGTTGCTTGCTCTTATCTAAAATCTGCACCGTGAATCCATAGTGCTGATAATGCTCTGAGCTTTCCCAGGCCTTTGGCAGTGTGCTGAGCATCTGTCATTATGCTTTTTCTTTTTATTTTCCTGGTGCTGGCTATGTTATCTCCTGCTTCCACCATCTGAGTGCCTCCACCACACTGTGGCTAAGACTCCCCATCCTCCCTGCTGTGGTGTTTTCCTCGTTCTCAGTGCCAGGACTCAGGAGGTGGTTTTACATTAGAGATAGACAGAAACAAACTGTCAAATGCACATTTAACTCAGAAGACCTGCATGTGGTTAACTACAGTTAACTCATTTGCAGTGGGAAAAGCAGGTAATTTGTGAAATTCCATTCTAGTCAGATATGTTTTGATTGAAAGTCAAATAATGTCAGTCTCTGGTTGGTTGGATGCTGGATTTCCTCTGCTGTAATGAGAGTTTAAGGAGGATGCTGCTCACTTTGCTCTGCAAGCAACTGTGAGATAAGAAGTTGTCCTTGCATTGTTATTGAAAGATTAGTTGAATTCAGAAACAAATTTGGTGTTCAGGATGTTCACACGGGCATTGTTTTAAAGCCTTTTCTAGAGCAATGGGCTGTTACTTTAGTATTTTACATAAAATACCAAAAACTTCAAGCCTCAACTTTAAATCAGACCTTACATCCAAATGGCAGTTTGGAGAATGGTCAGTTAGTGCCATTCAGGTCAGTAACAGCTTTGTGTAAAAGTTCTTCAGGTGTCACTATGGGACACGCAAGAATGCAAGCACACCATGGTTCTCCAGGTGAAGGAAGAAAGGGGAAGTTTATTCTCTGACTCCAACATTTATAGTTTTCCAAAAGTGACAGTGGATTGGAGGGTGATAGGGACACCTCTCCAATGACCCTGGTCAAACCAGCAGTCCATCAACTTTCTCCTCCTCCATAAAAGAAGACAAAACAATCAGTTATTTACAGAAAGTGTCTGGAAAAGTTCACCACAAGAATGTCCATATCAGAAGGCCTAGACGATCTTAAAAAACCAGGGTGGCATTCAGGCTCACCAGGATGAACGAATTTCCTTAAAATCCTGCTTTCTCTGGTTGCTCTGTAAAAAGGGCAAAGCATATTGTGAGTCAGGAATACCCAGCCCAGTTCCAAAGTTGCTGCTTTTTGTTCAGAAAGAAGTGATATAGTCTAAAACTTAAGCAAAACAGGCAATTGTCCAAATCCACAGACTGCCAGGAACGATAAAACGGCTCTGACCCTGCTGCCTCCCAAGCCTGTGCTGGATCCAGGCTGGCAGCTCTTCCTGAGGGAGCCTCAGGATGTCTCACACGAGTTCAGCTGCCTGGGTGGAGGCTCTTTCAGGCATGATTTATTTCCATCACACCTTTCATCTTCCCAAGAGGCAGCAGGGGCAGGAAGCCCAAGCATCTCCATGCTGGTTCTTTATCTCAGCTCCAGCCCTTCCCTCAGTGTTGATCCCAGTTTTGGGGATTGCACAGTCCTGTTCATGTTGCTGAGGAGAATTAGAGCCAACTCCAGCTCATCAGATTTCCTCACGTTTTTCCAGGACACTTCCTGTGGAAGATGATGTTATTGGTACATTCTTTCTCCTTCAGTGAACTCTGTCTTTGCTGTGTGTCAGACCCAAAGCCAGTGATAAGCTTTGCACTGATTTTATGTGCACTGGACTGAGCTCACTGTGGCTTATTGCAAGATAACAATTCCCAATTTCTTATTAGGAAAGTGGAAATCCAGCAAACAAAATGCAGAAGCAGCCTTTATGCTGCTAAGTCTGGAAAAATGAGTTGGTCACTTTGGAAGCAACTGCAGCAGTGGGACAGGAAATTCTGAGTCCTACAGCAACCAACAATGTACTATGGAAAAATAAATATAGCCCAGTGGAAAGAGGCATGAGAAATCCCCCTTGCATTCAGAGGGTTGGAACAAATCTATTTGAAATCAGCTCTAGCAATCAGGAAATCTGCTCAAATACTTTCCTGCTACTGAGCCTCAGGCTTAACACCTACATCTTAGCCAGAATAATTTCCCACTGAATCCTTTTCCAGCATAGGAAGAACTCAGGGGTCTGGGGATTCATTGTGCTGCTCAGAACTCAGGTGTTAGGGGCACATGGTAGTTGCAGGCAGTCCAAAGCCAGGCAAATAACTTGTCCTCTCTCCAATATAAAAACTCTTTGGATCTTTGGATTTCTAGACATATTCTAGACTCATGCCTGGATCTGTGAGACGCTGATTCCAGAGCCAAATGCTTACAACAGCTTCAGCCAAAAATCAGGCAAAGCCAGATGGTTTCAGTGAGGCACAAATATGCAGGGAGCTTCTGACCTTGCTTGAACCTCCAGAGCAGAGCTGGATTACGTGCATGCCCCGTGTCAGAGCTGTTCCCAAGCTGCCTGCCAAGATTCCCTGATGGAAGCTACTGCTCCAGTAAAGGCCTTGGCAGCACTTTGTGTGTGTCTGCAGCTCAGCACCTTTGGTTCAAGGTCTGACATCTTGGCTTCCACCAGGGCTGGAGGTGCCTTGGAGGTGGGTTGACAATTGCAGCTGTTTAGGCACATATTCTCCTCTCCATAACCTCTAGCAACAAGAAATGGAAGAGCAGGTGGGGGTGACAGTGTCTTAAATTCCTGCTATATGTACTCCTTCGTAAATTTAAATTCCCATCAGCTAGAAGCAATACCAAGAGTTTAGATCCATCAGAAGTCCATAAAACCACCTGCCTTTTTTAGACTTAGGAATATTTTAGAAATTACCAGTATCAGACCTTCAGCTCTGATTCCTTTCACAAAACATGGAGCTTTTTCTGTGTGTCTAGAATCCAGCATTTCTCAATTCCCCAGTTTTGGCAGTAAGGGAAAACAAGGTGTTGTGAAAAATCTGTCAGTTCTACAGTAAAACTAGTAAAAAAGTAAAACCACCTCTTTTTTTAAATTATTTATCTTTTCAACAAAAATGAAATAAAAAAGATTGTGAAAAGACTGACATGGTAAAGAATCAGCAAAAGCACTGTATCATTGTGCCTTTATTAGTGGCTGCCCTGAGTGGTACCTGGTAGAAATCAGCCAGGCTTCCACAGCACTTCCCTGACACAGAGTGTGACATTTCCTGGCAGGGCTGTGACACTCAGCTAGAAAGCCCCAGAGTCTGGATGTGGGTGACAGGTAACAAGGAGGCAGGATCACTGGCACTGTGACCTCCAAGCCTTGGGTAGCCAACATCCCGTTGTTTGAAGTCTGGAATTTACACAAAATTTCTCATTTCCTCCTTCCTGTGAGAACAATACATTGTGACAGAGACTAAATGACAGCTTGTTAATGCCTCACTTCATAAACCTTCTGTATGGTTTTGTCCACTTAAAGCCAAGCTTTGATGTAGCACTGGCTCAGCAGTGGTTTTGTTCAATTCTGTTGGTTTTCAGGACACAAAAATGCTTTTCTGTGTGTTCCATGTAACTTCTTCTTTTGTTTCCTAATGTCTAAATATATGTGGATCAATCTTGCCAAACACTGAGATCAATTTTATACTGAAATGAGAGTTCATGCACTGCTGTAAGGTGCTGTAGTCACCTCAGTTTTTAATTCTTTGCTTAGGTTAAAAGTTCTGGGTAGAAAACTCCAAATGTACCGTGCCAGAGACCTTCACCTGTTTCAGTTTCCTTGTTACTTCTGCTGGCTGACAAGGGAGTTTCTAAAAGACTTTTATTAGGGTCTAATAGTGGTATAGTGCTCTGCATAATGTCCTTCATTTAGTGATTTCAGGGAACTTCTCAAAATTTACATAAGTGTTCTGCCTATGGAAGGCTGATTTTTAAATTTGCTATTTAAAAAATACATAATTAGAAAAAACATAGATTCAGAAACTAACCCCCATTTATATAAAAAATACTGGGAAGATTAACCCAAGGCCCAGTCCAACCCCTTTTGTTGAACATTTCATGAATTTCCTTCACACAGCCTCTCTCCAGTGAATCTGATACACTTTGCAAGAAAATACCCTTCAAAATTCAGCACTTACTTTTGTCACCTGTGAAATATCTCAACAGAACATACAGATGAGCACTTTTAATAAGACTTGAGATCCTCTCCTAAAACTGGAGTTGCTTTGAGAGGGGAAAGAAATAGTTATGTTTTGGTATTTGAATGTATTCTGTGAAATTTCTGAATCGCTAAATCCACTTTTTTGGAAATAAGAGTATGATCCAGTCTTAAATTCACTGACCCTAAAAGGAAAGAGCTTGCTGGCTCTCAGGTTTTTCATTGGGAACAAGCAACTTTTTATTAATAAAATGTCAGGTGTCTTTGCTGTTATTTTAACAAAGAGGTTATATATAACAAAGATGTTATTTTTGCCCTGAAAATTATATCCTCAACTGGATTTCTGCAATACATTATTTTCCTGGCAAGGAACTGGATTAGGAAGTAAAATGCTGATGAGAACTTGCCTCTAAAAGGAAGACTCTCTTGTCCAGTAACAGATTGTGCCCTCAGTAGAGCCTTCTACTCTAGCACATGATCAGGGGAGCTGCCAAAGAGGTCCTGTTCAGTGTGGGCTTTGAAATGTCTGGTCTCACCCCTGTACTTGGAGTGAGAGGAGACTCCTCAAAGCCCAGAGCTTTAACCTCTAGATGTAGGTAGGAGTTTTACATCATTGCAAAGTGAACAAAAGGGTTGAAGTACCTATACCTGTATTTTCTGGAACATAAAACTGGTCACTCTGCAAGGTGTCATTTCATAATTTATACATTGTATTTTATTTTGCAGATTCTATGGAAAACAGGCATTCTGTAAGTATACATTTATGCAATCAGTTAAATACAGAGACATGGGTTGAGATGATTGTGCATCTGGTGAGATGGTGCTCAAGGGCTGATGTGGTTTATTTGTTGCTGGGACCTTTGCAGGACAGATATGGGGCAATCCCTTTGTATATATTTTCATGAATCAGGCTTTCAATCCTCTGTTTGTAGAATGGTCAGTTTTAGGAGTCTGTGGAAGGGGCTGGAGTGTAGGGGTGCTGGTGCACAGGTAATATCTCCCAGGAGATCATTATCACCTGCACAGCTTTGGGTCTGTGCCACCAACGCTGGCAGGGTGGCACGAGGTGAGAGATGGCTCCAGATGAAAACTGTCACCTGGAAATGCATCACTGGGGACAGAGCTGCTGCTCCAGTGCCCTCTGCCATCCCCAGTGCCAGTGACTGTGCCAGGGATGTGCCTGCTCACACACAGCCCCTGGGACTGGAATGCCCAAAGACTGGAATGAGCTCCTTCCTCAGGTGTGAGCAGCTGAACAAGCAGGGATGGGATCAGCCCAACTTGCAGAAGTCCCTTCTGTTCACTCTCTGGGGCTGTTTCCTCCTGGGTTTGCTTTTATCCACTGGTAGAGCAGGTAGGATGACTCCAAGGGCTGGCAGTAGATTGAGACCTTGTAAGAAATTTTGAAGGCAAACAGTTTTTATTGCAGAGTACAAAGCTGGGTCATAGCTGGGTCACAGAAGTGGGACTAACACCATCCATATATATGGAGGATCTCAGCTAAAAATGTGGAGTTTTGTGAATGTTCTGTGGGTGGTGAATAGCTTCATAGTGCTAAGAAGCCAGTGACAAAATATGGAATTTTTTTAAATAGAAGAAATCTGTTGAATGAGCTGTTCCTCTGCCCTCAGGAGATCTGAGAGGCAGGGAACTCACATTTCAGGAGTACTTTTATGAATGTTAGATATGCTATCAAATCCAACTCAGACTAAGCAGACGGTTGTTTTTTCTGCCACCCACTTTGTGACTTTGGAGCTTGTACTTAAAAAGAAAAAAGGAGAGACTCATAAATAAGATTCACAATAGCCCAGTCTACGTCAGCTCATGGCATCCATTTGAGTTTTGAAAGGCTCCATCAGCACTCTCCTCCCCATGGGACACACAGGCAGCCCATTGTATTATTTACAGACACTGGCAGTGCACTGAAGGTCACAGATTGTGTTACAATAAACAGACTCATATTAACATAGGCCAGGAGGGTTTATAGTGTCATTGTCTCTCTTAGTTAAAAGGTCTGTTTTTATTCTTTGCTCTCAGTTTTCTAAAAATATGTTGAGCTGAACCCTCCCCTGGGTTATACCAGGCATTCCTTGGAGGGTCATACAGAAGAAAGTTTGTCCCTGTCCAACACAAAAGAAAAAATGGTCAAGGGTGGCTGTGACAGACATGAAGTATAAGCTCAGGGAGGAGGTTTTGTCTTCTTTTTTTCCACAGCCTACATAATTTCTAATAAACACAAAGATGATTTTAGTTTTCCTGTGGCCAAAAGCGAGTAAAATATGTAAGTATAAGAAAAAGTCAGTGCAAATAAACTGACCACCCTGTGTGAATCACTTTCATAATTAATTGGGCCATCAAAGCTTGCTGAGCCAGGCAATCCATGAAGTAATGTCAGATGGAAGGAAGAAAAGTGTCAGCTGAGGGCAGTGTTTTCTTTGTGCTTCTTTTATTACTCTCATGTTAGCAGTAGAAGGGTAATAAAAGTAGTTATTCTGTAAAACTAATCTCATTTTCAGAAACACCCCAGAGCGAAGTCAGTTTTATAACACTTGCACCTCTTGCTCGAGTTTTCCTAGAAGCTGCCTTATTCAGTTAATGTCTGAGACATTGTCCCTCCTTAGCTGTACTGTTCATGTATTAACATAGAAACTATTCCTTTTTTTTCATTATTAGTGCTTTAAAGGACATAGCAAAAGAACAGTCTTTTCTTCTGCTTCTTAAATTCCCACTTCTGCTCCCAATAAAACCTGTGACAAAAGCAGCACCTCCCTCCCCAGATAAACCCTCTAAACTGGATTGGACAGATTAATTTTTTCATATATTTTCCATTCCCTGTACCTGTCTCTCAGCACTTTGCAGGCCACACATATGAACACAGAAGAGACTGGGAGCTACTAAGGTGCTTTTTAACATCATTTTCTTGCAACTGGTTGTTTTTCAGTAGCTCATTTTCACACATGTGATGTATCACATCACATAACTGTGATGTGTCTCAGAGGTTTGGTCCAAATGAGGAGCTGTTGATCCTACTCATGAAAAGGAAAATGCTCCTTATAAAGTGATCAAGTGGCTTAAACTTCCTCCCCAGCTGTTCTGCTTCTTGATAGCCAGATGAAGGGTTTGGCTCAGAGGTGAAGTTGCATTTGATCTGCTGCTCCCTTATTTGTGAGTGGAAGGAGCTGGGCTGCTCAGCTGGCACCTGAATCCCAGGGAATGCCACATGGATCATTTAGCTGGGGTGGCCTTCAAGAAACTTGTAGAATTCAACTCTTTTAGGAAGTAATAGATGTTCCAGAAGTGTGATACAAAGGAGCACAGCACAGAGGAGTATTTTGATAAGAGCTCTGTTTTCAGGGAGGATATGCAGCCTTTTTATTTCAGTAATGGTGGTGGAGACTCGTCAGATCCCAATGTCCTTTTAATTCCCTAAATTCCAATAATGTGCATTCCACTGCTCAGATAAAGTCTGTTAACATTCAGTTCTGCATTGCTCTTCCAGATGTCACAGGCAGAACAGAAAACTGCTCTGTGGAGAAGGAAGATGTAGCAAATCATTTTAATGGTTGCTAGTCCTGCTTTTGTGCATTTGCCCCTACGTAGTTTCTGTCAGAATAAATATAATCCAGCAGGGAAAATTAGGAGCTTTGCTTCTTCTTCACTGAGAGACCATCACAAAATTGAGTTCAGGCTTTTAGTAAACACTGTGTACTGACACAGGTGCATTGGAAGTGTTTGTATTATGTCAAGAAAGGTGAAGCATTAGAAAAATAATTAGTCAAAGTTTGAATTTCTTGAACTATATAAAGGCTCAGTTGCAGTACAGGTTGTGACTGATTTGCAGTCCAGAGTACTTTGAACCTGAATGTCTTGGAATTTTAGTCATTTTGAAAGGAACTTGAAGTTTTGTGTCAGGGGTTGTTTCCCTCCATCTCCTCTGTTTCAGAAATTTGTATCTTAAATGCAATCCATAGGAAGTATTTGCAAAAGAAATGAATTACTTAGAGAGGAACTGGGAGGAGGTTTCCTTCCTGAAATCAGAGCTGGCAATCTTTCTAAGTTATTTAATGGTCCCAGTTTCTGAAAACATATTGAAGGAAATATCTTGACAATGAGATAGCCACTTCGCCAAACACTAATTGGTATTGTGTCAAATTTACCTCAGCAGTACATTCTGACTTCACATCTCCTCCTCTCCTGCTCCCTCCTAGATGTGTTTGTGTATTTGTTTGTTGGGTTCTGTCCTAGGGGTTCAGGAGGACTGGCAGTACATGAGGACATTGTGTACTTTTAGTGCCTATTTGTCCAAGCTCAGCATGTGCCCTCTGAGACAGAAACCTGTACAATTTACATCTCTCTGCAGGAATTTCTAGGTGTTATTCAGCTACTTTCTCATCTTACTCAAGTGATCCCAAAAGTATTTTCGCAGTGTTAAAGGAATTCCTACTGCCAGCTCCAAAGGGGGACCTGGCCTGTGTTTAACTGTGCACAGTAACATGGCACAATAGTTTCAGACAGGAAAGGAAGATGAAGGATGTGTCCAGTTAAAATTGGGGAGGGGATTTCAGGCAGTCAGGATATGAAAAACAAGGTGATACTCTGAAATAAACACTGAATTATAAACCAGGAATTCCTCTGACTCATGGGGCAAATCCTTTGGGGGTAAGTCCACAAAAGGAACGAGGCGCCTCGGTGCTGACAGACTGAGCTGAGGTTAGAGGCCACCCCGTACCCTGAGCAGAAATTTGTTGGAGGGAGACTTTGGCAACCAACGCCAGGAAAGACTTGACAGCTGTGAATCCCCAGTGGACAGAATGATTTCTGTCATATAATGTAAAAACAATGAAGTTTGGGCTCTCTCTGTGCCCATTCCCACTGGCTGGAGCAGAGGGCTGCTCTGTCTGCCCTCTGTGCCTGCCAGTGCCAGGCTTTGCCCCTGGAGACCTCCCCTGGCACGGCTCCTGCAGGAACACAGTGTCCAGAATGCAGGTGCTGCATTGCTCCCTGTGAGACACGAGCCCATAGGGAAAGGTTTCCATTCTCCTGCACTGACATGGGGTCTGACTGTGGCTCCTAGTAAATGAGGGATCTGACCTCCAGGTGTGTTTAGTGCCAGCAGTTCCCTTAAAAATCCAACTTTTATCAGTAAGCACCCACTTACAGATGTTGGTAATTAACAGTTTTGGGGTCTGGCTTGTACTTGTTACTCTAAATCTCCCACTTTTTTTCTTTTTCTCTGATGAAGATAATACCAACATCTCCCCAGAGAACATGAGGTTTTATTAGCTCACTGTAGAGGGTTCTAAGGAATATGTGACAGGACAGAGGGTAGGGGCACAGCTATACTCACCCCATGTTTTTTTTCTCTTTTGCTCTTTTTGCCAGCAGAGAATATATGGGCATCCTGATGCTACCTAGTACAGTCACCTCAAAGATCAGCTGGGAGAAGAAAACAACACAAGATGGAAGATGTTGCAAGTGTTCCAAAGGCTTTGCAGCAGTTATTTATGAGTTTGCCAGACTCATCTTTGCAAAGTTTATTTCCTTAGGAGGAACAATAGAGATGTTCCTAAAGCATTTAATGGAAAAAAATTACCAATAAAAATTCTCATAGGAAAGTGGCTCTAGAAACCACTGACCCAGGTTCTCATCTGTAATTTCTCCTGCTAATGCAATTTTGCCTTTTTTGCCTCCAGTTCATCGTGCTCTAAGGAAACAGAGGGGGAAGTACATTTCTACAATGCAGCAACTACTGTGATACCAGTAGGACATAGAAATATCTAGGCTTGCTTTAAACTTGCTAAGTTGGTTATTAGTGCCACCACTGTGGCAGAACAGAGCTCAGCACAGCCTGGCCAGCCATGGATGTGCCTTGGCATGGCCTTGCAGCTCGTGCTGAGCTCCCTGTGCTGCAGCAGCTGGACTGCTACCAGGCTTGGAGCCAGCTCAGTTATAACCCACAGGGACGTGACACTGCAGGGAGGGCCTGAGGGAACAGTGAGCTCTGGGCTCCCCAAAAACTTGAATAACTGTTCAGAGGTTCAGACTTTGCCAAGTGCTTCTATCAGAGGCACAAACAGCCTTTATTCTTTGCTAAATTGCTTTTCCCCTTTAAAGTTCTGATGCTTGTTGGTTTATTTGATGTGATGGTTCTTCAAGAAATGATTGGCCATCGCAGTTATTTTGGGTGATTCTATGATAAGTTTTCATTGAGTGGATATAAAACACCCAGGTCAGTGAGTTTGTACCTGAAAATCCTGTTATGTACAATCCTAGTTCCTCTGATTTTATGAGAGATCTGAAGTTGTACTTGTGCCCAGTTTGTCCAGTATGGAATTCCATACCTATCATTTTTCTCTATAGCATGATAAACCACTAATACAGATCTAGTTTGGACACAGATGTAATCCTGCAGCCCATGTTTATCTCAGCTGCATTAATTTAAAAAAAGAACACAAAACAAAAGAGAAAAAATACTGTCCCCAACCCCTTAACCAGATGGCCTTTGACATTGCAGTTGCTCTCTTTTTCTTACTGCAAATTAAATTCCTACAACATCTGGGCCACAGGTAAGAAGGATCTCATTTTAATTAGAAAAATAGTAAAAAAGAGGCCATGGGTTTGTATAGAGATATATAATTACTGCTTTAAGCACTGCATCAAAGGTGCAAAACCAGCAAGAAACACAAAAGGGGCTTATATCCTCCATTCCAAATGTTTAAAATTTCAAGCTCCAGTTACTGATTAATATCTCTAATTTATTGTTCCCTATGCAAATGTTGTTTGTATCATGAGCCTGTCACAACTGACTGACTTCATAGCTCTCTTCTGTTGACAAATGTTCTTTCAGCATCCCACGAGTGTCCATGCAAATGCGTTAGTGTAAGAAATGTGAAAAGGTATTTTAATAAAGAAAACTCTGAACTGACCTTTGCACATTTATGTTGCAATGAATGCCTCTGAAGTTTTTTTATTCGTGATGAGCCACAGATCCATCATATGGATTGGGATTTGGAAGATGCCCTCTGTGCACAGATTCCAGGCTCTCGGATCTGGAGTCAGGAACCCATTTAACAGCAGGTAAATGCTCTTAATTACTTTAAGAACTGAGTGGGGGAGTGCTTGCATTCACATAAGTCTTTTACTAAATTGCAAAGGTAAAAGTTCCTCCACAAATTCTTCCCAGCCTTTGGCAAAGCTTGGGAAAACAGTGGGGTTTGGAAAGCTTCAGAATATCATCTGGGCATGATGGAGCAGCAGTGGAAGAATTTGTTGCTCTCTTTCAGCTTGTCTCTTGTCTGGAATAATCCTAAATGGTTTTGGATTTAGTTATCTAGTACAGGTTGTTTGCCCTACTGAAACGTGTGAACTGTCCATTTCTCAGAGTGCTGTGCACTGCTTTGAGCTCTTCTGTTTTGTCTTGCAGATAACAAAAATATTTCAGAGCATGGGACAATAATCACCAGTGAAGACAAGGTAAATGGGCCCATGAATAAACAACTACACAAGGAGTCCTGAAACGAGCATGTGCCAAACAGGTCTCATTATTCCATTGGAAATATTTGGGAAATAAGTCTAGAATCTGTTACCAAACAAATCAAAACTCAGACTACAGTTCAAAATACATTACTGAAAACAACAACAACAACAAAAAGGAGATTTCTGTATTGTCACCAAGTTGAGCTCAGCAAACAGAAGATGAGGTGTGTTGGTAAATATTTACTTTTTGAGCAGAGTAAAGGGATGGCACACACCCAGGTCCCTTGTGCCATTCCCTGCCCGAACAGTTCCATTGGGATGGCACAGCCCGGGTCCCTTGTGCCATTCCCTGCCCGAACAGTTCCATTGGGATGGCACACACCCAGGTCCCTTGTGCCATTCCCTGCCCGAGCAGTTCCCGCACACCCTGCTTGCACGCAGCCTGTTCGGGAGGAACCTCGCCCACCCCAGGTGGGGAACTGCGGATCATTTTTCCCATTGCCGAGCAGAGGCTTTCGAGGTGTCACACAGAAATGCCTGAACCGAGGCCCCTCCTACTCTCCACGGTTACTTTCCTTTTCCATTCACAGCCAAGCGGCACCGAGAGTTTCCCGGTGTAACGCGAGTCCCCGGTGTAATGGGAGCTCCCAGTGTAACACGAGTTTAACGCGAGTTTCCGGTGTAACGCGGGTTTAATGCGAGTTTCCCGGTATAACAGGAGTTTCCCTGTGTAACGCCAGTTTCCGTGTATAACGCGAGTTTAACGCGAGTTTAACGCGTTTCCCGGTGTAACGGGAGCTCCCGGCATAGCGCCGAGTTTAACGCGTGTTTCCCGGTATAACGCGCGTTTCCCCGTGTAGCGCCTGTTTCCCGGTGTAACGGGAGTTCCAGGTGTAATGCGGGTTTACCGGGCGTTCCCCGGTGTAACGCGGGTGTACCGGCAGTTCCCCGGTGTAACGCGGGTTTAACGCGAGTTTCCGGTGTAACGCAGGTGTACCGGGCGTTCCCCGGTGTAACGCGGGTGTACCGGCAGTTCCCGGTGTAACGCGGGTTTAACGCGAGTTTCCGGTGTAACGTGGGTGTACCCGGCGTTCCCCGCCCGCCTCCCCCCGACCGCCGCCACTCTTAAAGAACGCTGTCCTACATGCAGCCTAAACCTGTCCACCGTGGCTTCTTCCCCTCTCCCGCAGGGTAGTGAATTGTTTGTGAATGCTGGGGCACTGCTTTGAGCGGTTCCTGGTAAGTCTCAGCATCTATTTACTTTTCTGCTGAGTTCCACCTGCTGCTCTGTGAGCTTGGTTCGGTTCAAGTTTTTTGTGCTGCAGTTCATCACTGAGCTGTACTGAGCCCAGCTTTTGGGGAGGTGACGCTGTCAAAATGAGTACAGCCCACGTCGTGCAAGGAGAGGGCAGGCACAGGAAAATGTAACAAAATTTGAGAAAAACAGAAGTATCAAATGGAAAAACCCCCCACCAATTAAACTGAACGCAATACAGTATCAGTACAGATTTAAAATGCCAGCACATTTTGTTGTTTAGAATTTCAAGGCCTTTCTGAATAGGTGAAAGCAGAATAAACATCACTTCTGCAGTTGTTTGGGAGGTAATAAGCAATTTGACATATCTAAGGAATCACAAAAAGTGGGGCTTATTGCCTTCATGCTATGAAATGTTCCACTGTAAATCACAAGTGCTCCCATTAGAGAGTGGAGCAGTCAGGAGAATGTCGCTTGCATGGGAGGTTTCAGCTAAATGGGAGCATTTATTTATATAGGTAATTTATTTTCTCACCAGCCCCAAACATGCTGAGTGGGAAGGCTGAAAAAAATCCTCACAGAAAAATCCTCGCAGAAAATAATCACTTAGTTAAATTTTAAATGTAATAGCAAAAGAAATCACAGTTTCCTTGGGGAAGGAGTCACAGCAAAGTCTGATGATAGAACAGCAGCATGAAGCTGAAATGAAAGATTGGGCACAAAGCAGCAAAGGGCAAAGCTGTCACTGCAAAGGCTCTCAGGCTCTGCCCCCATCAGCCTGGATTTGGACTGCATGTAAAGCTCTAATGGTGATTGTTAGAAATGGACCTCACACTGCTTGGACCACATTCCCATGGTTAAGAGGAATTCAGATCCAACAGGTATTGTTTGAGAAGAAAATCCACAACTAAACTGTTAGTCATAGTAAAGATGGATTCTGCCTCTGAAATGAATAGATTAGCAATATATTTCTGTGTAATCCTGAAGGTGTAAGAGTGGGAGATGAAATCAGGGTCTCCTTTGGGGCAATGATAAAAAACGTAAACATTTTTTCACTGAACAAAAATCAGAAGTGACCAGTGTGACAGTTCATTGTCCTCTGGTTACTGACCTGATTTTTCTGTAGTTGTCTTTTTGTTTTAATGTTTTACTCAGGAGATAAAGGAGATCTTGGCATGAAGGCTCAGTACAGTGAAGAAAGAAAATAAGAAGATGAAAGGAAAGACAGAGGGGAATGAGCAGGGCTGGTGAAGAGAAATCCTCCAGACTGTGGAAGGTTTGGAAGAAACAACCCATCAGTCCAGTTACCTTAACAGCTCCACACTCCATGGAGTTGGTGCTGCTCAGGGGAACGTGCTGTGACAGAATCTACACTGTGGAGGGGGCTTGTCCCCAACATTCCTGTGTTTATCATTGTCAGGTGACCACCAGGAGAAGCAGAAAACAAATATGTTAACAAAAAGCCCAGCTGCAGATAATAGCACCACTGACCCAGGTTTCTGCTCCTGGGTGGGGATGTGGAGTCCTGAGGCACTGAGGGGCCTGTGTGATGCACCAGCCTGGGCTTCCAAAGAAAACATCCTATTACACTGCTATTCAGCTGGCATAACCCAAGCCCTGCTGAGCGCTTGCAGAGGAGCTGTGACTGCTGAAATCACCTGTTCCCACAAAGCACTGTCAGCTCTTCACAGGGAGAGCTTGGCTTTAAATCCTGTGCACTGCCTTGTTGTTTATTCCTTGTTTAACTACATGCAGGGCCAAGTCTCCACTGTGACTGACACAATTCCACTTTGCAAATCAATGAGACAGCACTACAAGGGCAGAAGAGTCTTTCCTGAGAATTTGTGTTGCTCAGAGCCCTGAGTGAGTGCAGTCCTCATGGAATTAACCTGAGCCAAACTCCTGAGCTCCCTGGGGCTCTCCCAGCCTGTCTCACTGTGGGACCTTCTGCAGTGGCTCAAGCTCCAACCAGCTTAGGAAACTCTGCCTTGTGTGGGAAAAGTGTTTACAAGACAGTGATAAGGCTGCTGGTCTGTCCCAGGAGCAGAGGGGACAGAGAAGTTGACAAAGATAGGTCAGAGATGAGAGCTTTGTCTTAAGCGGGCCAAATCATGGTGTTACTGCAAGGGGTGAACTTGGCATCCCTCCTTGGCTGTGAGAGTGTAGTAGGAGAAAAAATTGTCAAGTCTATTAAGATATGGTCAGAGTGTAAGTCAATTAATGAAAATTACAGCCATACAGGTTATTAAATTAACATGAGATTGTCAATAGGAGATATAGATTGCTTTTGAATAATTTTAAATTATTTAAAGCATGATGAAAATCGCTCAGTCTCCCATAAGGCAAAGCTTAGGTTTGATTTTATTACTGAGTTTTTAAAATATTTTTGCTTCAATTTCATGCTGATTAAAGGAACAGGAGTTTTGAAGAGCATTCTTATTAGGAATGCTGAGAGCTGCAGTGGCTGTTAGGAGGCAAAAGCTGAGGGGTGGCTGGAGGTGAGCTGTGATTCTGCAGTGTGATCCATGGCAGAGCTGGAAGCACAGAGAGCCCAGGGTGAATGCCGTCCTTGCACACAAAGTGATGGATCACATTTTCTGGCGCTTCCTCGGGGCTGCAAGAACCACTCTAAATGGGCTTACAGCACACATTGGCACTGTTGAAAAACTGGTTCTACCTGTGAATGCTGAGTCTGAAACAGCCTCCCGATGATCTGTTCACCCTGGCTGAGAGTCAGGGACCTTCAGGCAGCAGAGAGGGGAAATTTGCAGCCCTCTGAAGAGAGATTTACATTCCTGCCAGGAGCTCGGGGACCAGTTGATCTCTGCAGAAGGATGGTATGTTCAGCATGACTGAAGGTATCAGCTGGCTCAGCCCTGGAGGCTCAGAACATTGTGTGCACTGCAGAAATCCAGTTTAGTCATGGCTGGAGGGAGGCAAGGGCTGGTCTGTTAGAAACAACCTGACACACACCTGTGCTTTGTCAAACAAGAAACACTGAAAGGGGTGTCTTTAACTACCATTTCCTTTTCCTTTTTTTTCTTGAAGCTAATCTTTTCCCACTGAGTTGCTTCCTTTCTGACTGTTCCAGAATGAATCACACAGCCCTACATCTCTATCTGCCTTCCCAAGGGGATGGTGGAAAGCAAACCTGACTAATGTCCCCTGCAAGGAGAAAATGGTAATTGATGCTTTTTAATTACAAGTTGCCTGCATTATGGTCTAGTTTTTCAGCTTATAATCATTAAGAGTATAATAGAGACTTAAGTAAATTGTTGCTTTTGCCTCTTTTGTAGCATATGTAGGTCAGATTTTCATGCATAAGAGTTATTATCTCTGACACACTAATGAGTGCACTGACTGCTGACAAAGGTCACATCTGTGTTTTCTTCATTGCCTACAAACATGGAGAGGGCTGTGTGCTCCTCACTGCTGTGTCTTCTAGAGTAATTTCACTGGTCCAAAATCACTTGGTGCTTTTCACAAAGCACAAATCACAAAGCTGCTTTATACCTGCTTTGTCCTTCTGTCAGTGAAAGAGGAGGCTGAGGGCAGAGGAGTGTCAGCATCGTCACGTCCCCAGCACATGTCCCCTTCATGCATCCCTGGCTTTTCAAGATCTGTGCCTTTGCAGTCAAAGGGATGAAGTTGCTGCCTTTCCATGAGGAAATGAATGGAGCTTTTATGTCCCATCTTTGACCAAAGCACTTAAAAGGTTTTATGCCCAGTAGATTGTTTCTAATAGCAGGGAAAATTGATCACTCAGGTACTTTGATGCAGCCCTTCCATTAACAAAGAAAGTACAAAATTCTGTTTCCTCTAAAATCAGAGGAATCAGACAATATTCTCTTTCTCTGCATGCAATTTCAATCATTTTAGCCAGCACTTATCCAGAAGCACTTTTTGATTCTCAAGGTCATTCTTGTAGGGCTCATCTGGTTCTGCCTGGTTTGGAGAGAAGGCTGCTCCTCTAGGAGCTGGGGGCTCCCTGTCCCCCCAGGCACTGCCCTCCTCCCTGCATCTCCCAAGCCTGCGTTTTCCAGCTGGCAGAAACCTTGAATGCACCAGCTTCTCCTCCAGATTTGCCCCTTTGCCTTCTTAGGATGGCTGTTCCTCTTTCAGCTGCCTGCCTATGTATGAGAACTTGGTTGTTTCTTATGCAAAAGAATATCCAGTGAGAGGCAACATTAAACCTGTTTGGGCCTGGTAAGCTTTTGCCTGACTCTGTTAATTGGGGTTACACAGGCAGTGTGTGGTTGGCATTGTGCTGATGAAGAGTAAGACCTTTGCACATTTATTGTCAGTGACAAGGAGCAGGAGTAAGTGATGGAACTGGGGCAAGATGAGGTTCTCACTGCCCAAGTGTTTTTACTCCATACTCCCCTTCCAATAGAGAGAAATACCCCTTTGACCAACCAGCAGGATGCATTGCTAATAGCCATTTGAATTTCTCTGCATTCCTTGCCCTATTTATCATATTTAACCTTGGATTTATTTGTAGAGAACTGCTCAGAGTCTTGTTTAACAGAGGAAGAAACCGGAAGAAAGCCTGGGCATGGTGTGTTTTCTTGCAATATTGCCCTGGACAGTTTCCAGTCTGTTAATGGATGAGCACTGACATCTAAACCATCCCCAGGGGAGGTTCAAGATCCATCTGACTTCAGTAAGAGGTTCCTAAATAGCTGTAACAAGCCTATACTTCAAGAGAAATAAATTTTGCTATTTTTGAAACATGCAGGTTTTGGAAGGCTTTGAATATCAAGATTAATTCTTTGTCTAAATGCAGTGGAAGGCAGCATGGACTGGTGATTCTTACTCAAATCTGGAAGGTTTTAATATTGTCTGGAATCTGGATTTGATGTTCTAAAAGCTTAGATGTGTTTAGTTTACTTTTTATTCCAGAACACACTCTGCCTGTACATATCAGATTCCTTAGTATATCTCATTGGATTTTTGTGGAAAACATATTACATTATCCATCAGCACTTGAAATTTTGACTCAAGAATTATTGCTGGATAGATTACTGAGCAATATTTAATTGAAAGATTTAATGGCACTCTGAGAAAACCCCAAGGTCACATGGAGCCAGATGCTGCCCTGCTCAGTGTGATGCTGTTTGCAGAACTGGCAATAGGGAATGGCTGCAGGAGCTGGACAGAAGGGTCAGGGCACCTGGGCAGGCTTGCAGACTGGATTATGCATCAGGTCATGAAAATTACACAGGGAAGGTGAGCAGAATATTCTCAGTGCTTCACAAGAACATGTTTGAGCTAAGAGGCTGCCCTGCTCTCCAGTCCTGCCATTGAGAGTCCTCTTTGGAACCTGTCCCTTTTCATTGCCTATAACAGATCTCCTAAGGAGCACAGGTTCCTTATTTAGCCACCGGAATGATTAGCACAGTGGGATGTTATTTAATAAATCTGTGTGCTGAGATCTTCCTTAAAGTGCTAAAGGAGGATATGAAGTCCAGAACAAGAATCCAGTTGTGAAGGCACCAAGAGCTTTTGCCTTTGGAGGCTGGGTCAAGATCTGTTGCAGAAATGGGCCAGGATGGAGCTGCCACTGGTGGTTGGCTGTAGGGAGAGCAGGGAAGGATTGAATCTTGGCTGTGGTAATTTTGTGTGACTGGACAGGCACTGAGTGCTCTGTCAGAGGCAGTTCTTTAACCTGGGAAAGCACCAGTCCTGTGTTTGCTTTCAAAGCTGGGCTCTTGTTTGTTCCAGGGTGTGACTGCACCTTCATGTTCTCATTGTTCAAGCCCAGCCTACCCAGCAAAGCTCAGCTGGACAAAGAAGATGTGCAGATATGGGCCATGAGGATGCTCAGTGGAAGATTATAAGTTACTGTCACAGAGACAGCAGTCCCTCACACCTCTGTGAAGTTCATGTAAATAAAGGTTCTAGCAACTTTCACGTTTGAAATTACAACTGCAGGTTTGAAATTAGAACTGCACAACAGCCTAAATTATATCAGCCTTATGAAAACAATGCATACTGTTTACACCTTCAGAACAGGGAAATGACCCTGACCACCTATGCTCGTTCTCCATCTCAGCTGGAAAAACCAAGGTCAGTGTTTTACCACTCTTTTGTAACTAAGAGTTCACTCCATGCTGCCATTTCTGATTCCATTTCAGCAGGTATACATTCAGCTCTGGGTTGGGTGTTAATGCTCTCAGAACAAAAACATCTAAGCAAGATGTGGCTGTTTTTATGATAGTGATGTTTTGATCTCATGCCAGCACAATCGAGGAACAATTCCCATTAAGTCTATTGATGTGAGTCTTTCCTTGAAGGGGACACTCAGGGAACCTGAGCTGAATTATATTTTAAAGTAGATTAGTTAAATTCTATTAAGACCTATGCAGATATTCATATTCAGAATTAAGTGCCATTAATCTGATTTAGTGTACTTTACTTGGAAAATGAAGAAAGCTAAATCAAATGAAGGCCACTTTGAGTAACAAAACTCACTCATGTAACTTTCAAGTCACAGGTGTTATTAATTCAGATTAATTTCTCTGACTTTCCCTGTGAAAACAAGGGGCAATGAAATCACCAGAGACAGCCAGACCATATGTTCTCCTTCTGCCCCCCAAAAAAACATTATGGACCTCCTGACAGTTGGTTTGACTTGTGGATCTAAAGGCTGCTGTTCATTTCTAGTCTTTGTTCTTTTCCTTAACTAGCCATTTAAATTAGGCCCATCAGTGTAGAACCATAGCATCTGTCCAGGCAGGAGCAGGAGGTGCTGCTGCCTGGTGTTAATGCTCCTGTGCATGTGGAAAACTTGCAGTGTATGTGGCTGATTTAAACATGTATCTTCAGCTGTTCTGTAATGTCAGAACTAAATTTACTTGTAGATTTAAAATAGGTGAATGATTTGGCAGCTGAAAGGTCAGGACATACTGTTTATTTTGTGCTTTGCTCGTCCTGATTACCAGAAAATGGTGTGTAGCACCTGACATTATTGCCAAGGCCTTGTGGTGCAATACTTGCACAAACTGCAGCCTTGGTGCCTCTGTACCCCCAGCCTGCCCCCAGCTTTGGATTTTGCCACAGTTGCACTCTGGAGCGCTCCAGTGCTCAGCCACAATATCCTCCCTCACCAAGGTCTCTGTGGAGGGAGGAGTATTGACTTCTCCACCACGTGCAGATCAGATTTCAGGCTTTTAGAGTTTTGTACATTTGCCAGGTACACTGAAACACCGACACCAGCTCCTACAACCTTGCTGTGACTTTGGCAGCAGGCACGTGGCTGTTCTGGGTGGCCCAGGGACCTGTCCCTTCCCTGTGATGGGTGGCATCACTGCAGGTGTGCTCTGGCCATTTCCCCAGTGTGGATTCGGTGTCAGGGAGAGACAAACCCGTGTGGGAACCATCCAGAATGTTTTGCAGGTCTGAGAGAAACCAGTGCAAATTCCCAGCACTGAAACTGCCCGAGCCAGGCTGCCTTGCAAGCACCTTCCCTGGGAGCTGCTCTGCCTCTGGGTGTCACCTTGGCAGCACCAGCACACCCTGACAGGCTCTGCACACCTGCCTGGCCTTGCTTTAGCCTGTCCTGTGACTCCACCTGAGCTCCTGGCAGCACCAGAGGCTGTGCTGGACACGGGTGCAAGTTGGAACCTCCTCTGGCTCTGGCAGCGTCTTCTCTGAGTGCAAGGACTTGACGTGAGCAGCTGCTCCTCCACAGATACTTGGGAGTCTAGAAGCCTTAAATAAATAAATAAAAAGGGAAATAGGAAGATCACAAAGGCAAACGAGGACTAAATTCCTGTAATTTTTAAATGTTGTTTCTCTCCACCATTCTTTTGGATATTTTATTTTACAGCTGGATTCGAGACCTGCCTGCTTTTGTAATTGAGGAGTTATGAATGCTCTGGTCTAGCTGACAAGGTGATGATCAGTCAAAGGTTGGACTCAATAATCTTGGATGTCTTTTCCAACCTTAATGATTCTGTGATCTATCCTCAGCTCAACTTTAAAAATTACGCAGCAATAAAAACCCCCAAACCCCAGAATAATGTGCTTTCGCACAGGAAGCAACAAGAGCTCAGAATTTCTGCAGTTCCCAGGGGGATTTTAGGAACAGAGTAGGAGATTTGGAGCCAAGCTTGGGGAGCTGAGTGGGGAGGCTCCCTGGGGAGGGCATGTCCAGGCTGTGCCCCTTTGTGCCAGCAAGGAGCCAGGCCCAGGGGCTGGGATCAGTGGGGAGAGGTGATGGGGTGGAGGACAGGATGGGCAGTTTGCAAGTTAGACAATTCAGATCCTAAGACAGCAGGGAAGCCACTGGCAGAGAAAGAATCTGGGAGGTGCTGAGAACACTCTCACTCATTTGACCAGAAGATGGGCCCACAAGAGCTGTGGAAGGAATGTGGCTTTCAGGAAGCTCATCCTGCCCTCCACACCCACAATCAGAGCCAGCTGAAGCACTGGGGAGCCCCAGCGTTGCCAGTCCTTGCTGGGCTCTGTGCACACTGGGCGGGCTGGAGCCTTGTTTGGGTTTTCCATGCTAAGCTTCTTTCCGTTGTGTTTAATGTTGCACTGGTAACAACCAAACAAACCAACGGTAAAGCTGCTCTCACACACACAACCCTGTGTTTGCCAAGATTCACACGTTCAGGCTCAGCTGCTGCCTCATTCCTCTTAAAGCTTCTCAGCACAAAATTGCAAGCAGGGCTGTCCTGCAGCTCTTGGGTCTTCCCCAGGATCTGATGGCAACGGGATTTGTGAAAACCATGTGGAACTCCAAAGCTCATGTAATGTTCTTTACTCACAAAAGTAGAGGCTTTAAACTGCCCTGAGCTGTGAAATTCTGATGGGGGCATTATAGAGAAATGAACTGAGCTTCACAGCAGCTCTGGGGGAGAAATATTACCTATTATTTTACTGCTTTCAAAGGTGTTCAAATCTCTCCCTCACATATTCCAAAAGATTAAAACAATTATTTTCAAAAGCAGTTCCTGACTGTAGATACCTGTTTCTGGAGCCTGCAGGCTGCTGCTTCTCAGAATGACTGTATACTTATACATGGGATACTAAAATATTAAAAATAAATAAGCATTACTTTATTCTCATGTCTTTTTGTAGGATAGGTGGAAGGTAAATAATCCAACAAAAGGATTTACTCTTACAGCACTGAGTAATTCAAATATTCTGAGATTTTTCTTTTTGTCCCCCTTCCACCTGACTGGGACTGGCCTTTAGAAAAGGATTCCAATGAAGCCCAGAGCGTGGTACCCTGGTCAGGAACAGCTTGTGCCCAGTTTTTCCCAGTGGCTGCCTCCAGCCTTTGCTCAGCACATACCATGCTATGGAAGAAGCTGAGGACCTAACTCCAGGTGCACAAATATTTATCTTGAGGTCAGGAGTTTTAGTCCACGTGTTGCCTAAGTTACATGCAAAGAGAGGGCAGAAAAACCTCCAGAGATTCCAGTGAGTTGATTGTAGTTTAATACAGCCAAAACCAACCTGTCAGCCACAGCTTCAGCTGTAGGCTCTGTCCTGCAGGGAAAACCTGTTGTTAAGGAAACAACCATTATCTTATCTCCAGACTCTGGAAACATTAACATTAGCTTTGTATAAGGATTCAAAGGTCTTCCTATATACAAGGACAGCCATGAACACAAACGTGTCCGAGATGAATACATGTGTATCGATATTTCAAATAGAGTGTTGTCTTTTTCATTCAAAAAAATTAAGACTAAATTGAGGTTCTGCAGTGACACTCACACAGGGCAGTCTTTTGCTGGGTTCCTTCAGTTCCTTCAGCTATGACCCTTAAGACTGTTGAATTTAGTGTTTGAACATCCAACAGCTTGAAGGCTCTGACCATCCATTTGGTGAGCTCAGGCCAATTCCCCACTGAAGCAGATTTTGGCAGGTGCTGGCTGCTCCCAGTAACTCTGATTTTCCATTACATGCAGGAATCCTGCTTTTAAAAACAGAACTCAGAGATGCCTGTGAATAATTCACTTCCACAAGCACTGAACTATTGCTGCCATTTAATGAGAGAAGCAGTCTGAGTGCTGCCTGCACCTACTTCTGACCTAGACTGCAACCTCTACTATGTACCGTGTGTATAATGCCTGGTGCAACAGCACCCCTGACCTCAGCACAGCTACAGCTGCAGGTAACATAGGAAACTGTCTGAAAATTAATAATTTATATTTAACTCTTCGCAATGGCTGGTTTGGAATAATTTGAATTCTGCTCACACATCCCACTAAATGTTGGTTAGTAAATAAATTTTGTCCCATCACCTCGTAAAGCATCATAAATTTAAAAGCTGGTATGAAACAAAGAGTCTGAAAGATCTTGCAGGAGTCTTTATGTTTTAATTCAATCTGAAATTATTAAAGAAAAGGTAATTGGCACAGCCAAATTAACCCAAGGGTTGACTAAAGAAACCTGGGCCAGCATCAGCCTAACCCGGTGTAATGCTGTAATGTCATCATTAACTGCCTTCAAAGGCAAGAGCAATTAAGTAAAGGGTAAAAGCAGAAGAAAGGCTGTAATTTGTTGCATAAGACCATTATTGAGAAAACAACCTTTTGACACAGAGAATTATTTTTTTTCCTCATTCTGCTGCACATTGGGAAATATGAAGGGTAAATAAAATGACCTCTGCCAGGGCAGGTTTCCTGGGATAAGTGCCTGCTCGGTGAGGGAGCCGATAATTTTTGGGCATTTCTGCAATGTTTAGATCCCAACCAGCTCCTTTCTCTGCGCCTGGTCGCGCACACGCTTCCTGCCGCAGCCGCTCCCCCACCGATGCCCCCC
>NW_005054395.1:2136650-2183420 GCF_000277835.1 Geospiza fortis | reverse complement strand
GGGAGCGGGGTTTGCCGAGCCAGGGCTGCCGCTGGGCAGGAGCTGCCGGAGTACGAGCGACACCTTAAAAACAAACGACACAGGAGGCGGCAGCGGTCGCTCCTGCCGAAACCGGGGGAGAATTTTTCAGTTGGCTTTTGCCACCAAAGGCGAGAGGTTTCCTGTCTACTAAAATTGTTTCCTCTCTCTTGCCCTTGCTGTCGGCTCCTTGGTTTCTGCTTCTCTTGTAATTTTCAGTGTCATTTGTGTTATCTTCATTGCAGTTCAGGGGCTGAACCCGTGTACCGTGTCTCTTCAGCGTGTGCTGAAGTTCCTCCTGAATGTTTGTGCTGAACTTCTTGGTGATTTGTGTCTGTCAGCAAATGTCTTGAGGAGCTCCTGATCATAATTTTGGGAAATGAAGTATACAGCGGGGGTTAATTTAAACTTTTGTATGCCACTTAAGTATTATAACCATAAGATAAATTAGCTTTAGTCTTCAGTGCTGTGAGATTATCTTCTGTTAAGATGCTTTGTCATACTCCTCTTTCAAGATGATATTGCCTGTGCAACTCAGGAAAAATAAGGGGTTACAATTTCAGGGGTGTATATTTTTTACAAGAAGATGTTGTCATTTTAGTGCTGAAATAACTTAATATCCCTAAATTGAATAAAATTCAGGCAGCGTGAATACTCTGTTTTGATTTTCTTGGAACTGAAAATGTGCTAAATGAGAGGTAAAAGGACTTTACCTTAAGTGTAAAGTGATAAACTAGTGACTTTGGATGTTAAAATTGACTTTTAAAGACTCTGACGCGATGCTGTTTTATGATTTATGAGAGGTTACTACTCTGACTTCAGAGCTGATCCAACAAGGTGCTGTGCTGTGGGTGGCACATTAATTATGCTCCAAGTAGGTGCTGAGGCTTGAGGTAGTGTTTCTAAAGCAGTGCAGGTGCTTTCTCCCTTGAGGGAAAGACCAAGAAGTTGATTCTGTGCTCAGAGATGTCTTACACTGGAGTTTGCTGGGGTGTGATATAGCCTGGGAGTTGTACTGGCAAGCTGAACACTTCTCTTGTGAACAACACTTCTGGTCCATGCAAAGAACTTATTGAAATGACCTATTTCAGGGAAAAAAAAATCATTGAATAAAATCCAAAGTTAAAACTTGAAGAAGGACATGGCCCAATAATGTGTATTAATTACATACTTCTTTTTGTGTGATAACAACTCTTAAGACTTCCAGCTTTTAATACCAAATGCCTAGTTGTTTCTAACTAAAGAACTTCTAATCCAACTGTTTTTCAAAGTGAAGAATGTGGAGCAGGAAGCCTGGACATAATGGATAATGCCAGTAATTTCTCTGTTGTGGTAGGTGTGTAAACAAAGTAATGGGAGATAATGAAACTTACTTAGCAAATACAAGGCTAATATAACTGAAATACATTTAAAATCATGGAGCTGGAGGACTGAGGATGCATTGTGGCATTCAAACAGCTTTTTAGGTGATCCATCTGGGGACTGTGCTGCTCTACCCCTACAATTCCCTGGGATGAAATCAGAGGGTTTCTCCTGTAGCACATCTGAAAGGCCACCAGAGTTCCTTTGTGTGGGTGAAGGTGACCAGTCACAGGCATGGCAGTGGCCACAGGCAGGGACATGTTCCCCTGTCCTGCTCTCCAGGACTGAGCTTTAGCCAGTTTCTGCCCGTGAGAGGAATAAATTGTGGTGCTGAGTGTGCAGAGTGTAACTGATGCCTGCCCAGGAGCTGAGGAAAAATGAAGGCTGTTTATTAGGATAAACTAGGTTCCAAAAGAATGGAGGGGAGGGTAAGTAAATTCTGGTCTTAAACACAGTCTTGGAGCTTGGAAAAGTCCCTCAAATCTCTGGATTTTTGTTATTTTTCTTTGGTAAGCTAGAAATTGTGGTATCAAATGTCCACAGTAGTAATGCTAATTCAGTGTGCTCTAAAACATTTATCCATGAATAAAGGCCTCACGTTCTAGAAACCATTACTGCCCTAAATGAAACAATCAGATGACAATGTATGCTGGAAAATGAGAGCATAATGTAGGCTTAGAGATTAGAGAAAAAAAGATAAGAGTTAATACTGTGAGCTGTCACGAGTGTGTACTTTGTATTAGAAGAGATGTATTCAGAGTAGAAACCAACTCTGGAAGTGCACAAGGGTTCCACATGTGCCTGATAAAGGGCATGAACATTTTTAAGTAATGCAAAGTGGACACTTGAAAGGATGTCTTGTGCTTTCAAGGCAGAGGAGGGTAGAACATTGAGCTACTGAGAGAACAATATCATATCAGAACTGTTGATACAGAAAAAAAAGTGTACCACTCCTTATTGTAGAGGATTGTGCTAAATGGTTCAGATTCACAAAGTAAAGGGTTTGTTTTGGGGCAGTTTTGTACTGCAAGTGGTTGAATTAATCATCTTTGCTGGACAAAAATCCCAATTATTGTGTCATAAAAATATATGATCAGCTGTTCTTGACAGAATTGTGAATTATCTCTTCTTGGAGGTTGGCTTCTATAAAGCTTCTGTTAACATGTCAAGCACAGATGTTTGAAGGCAGAAAGTTAATAATAATTGATCAAAATCCCATTCCCAGCTTAAGACAACAAGAGCTGAAGGTTGTGCATTGGCTGGGAGGATTTATCCTCACCCAGCTGCCTCAGCCCCTGCTCCCTCAGAGCATTGTGAGGGATGAGGGTTGACCTCCTGTAGAGATAGATCTGAAGTAGTGTCCTCTTCAGAAGAGCTATAAGTGAATGGATTTGCTTGGATTTGGGCCAAGCTTTGTGTATCACAGGTCCTAAAGTATTTACATACTTGACAAATGGAATTTTAAGTCTTTTAAGGTGATTTTTATGTTCTTTCACACAGATCCTCACTGGAGTTTTGCACTGGAGGCTGCCTTGTGCTAACTTGGTTTCATGAGTTTGAGTCTGTACAGAGCAAAATGTCCTCTCCTGGGTCAGTAACAATGCAACCAGTGTAGTGCAGGACTCCCAGTCAGACCAGTTCAGTAATGCAGAATCTGCCTCTTTCCTCATTTCCTTTAATGGACTCATTGATGACCATTATCTCTGAAAAATAAAAACCAAGTGTCTTAAGTTGGAACTGCTCAGTTGAAGCATCTGAGAGGCATTGCTTGAAGACCTCCTGTGTTAGCCATGGTCAGTCTTGCTTCTGTTGGAAGTGGTGAGAGAAAGGAAGCAGAGGAGCAAGTTTTGATGGTAGAGTAGGTCAGAGTGACTGAGGTTTCTGCAATGTGCAGAAATCCCTGTAATCCAGTTTTGCTGCTGTTTTTTTCTTCCTGCTTCACCCTCTGGGAGGAGAGGAGTTCCAGGGTATTGTGTTACTTACCAGTCGTATTTATTCTCTGGGTACTGTTGAAGACAATCGTTAGTGTCTTTGGAGGGACATGAGAATATAATGATAAAATAGGGTTTATTCTCTGATCTTGCCTTTCTGCTCCTCAAAACTCCTACTTCTCTGTTCATTGTCTTTCCTATTTGTGTTAACTCTCTCCTCTCCTGACAGTAAGATGTGTTACTCTGCTGTGCAAAGTCCAAATACCCAGTGCAGTTGGGGTTCTAAAAGGGAAGAGGGCTGATGGACAATGGATAACAGAAGATCAATAAACATGGTAAACAGTGGTGTTTCCCCATAAAGGCTAGGAGGGCAGCAGAAATGAATCGTTGTGTGAACCAGGCTTTAATATTCATTACCCTGTGTCTCAGTGGTTTATAAAGTGTTGTGCCCTCTGACCCTGCTGGTGTTGGATGACAGGAATATTGCAGGAGAATGTCCCTTAGTGCTGTGACTGTGGTGTTGTCCTGCAGGATTATCCTGGAGCTGTGAGAAGATGGGATGCTCAAGCTTAGAATAGGATCTCTTTCAAGAGTATGAAAATAGTTATTCAGGCATTGGAATGCTCTTTAAAAGGATCTCTTTGATCCAAAAAATTGCTATATTGGGTTTTGTTAGTGGAAATAGAAGACAGAGCTACAAGACTTTAGATCTTACTCTGGATTTCATGTGTTTTGTTTAAATTACACTTCAGTTGTAAAATAGGACTGCAAAATTATAAGCACGAAGGTATGGACTCCTTTGATACTGGGAATTTCAAAGCAGATGGCAGAGGAGTGAAATGTGAATGTGACCTGTCATGAGCTGCAGTAAAGTACTGATCTGAAATTAAAAAGAGAGATGTAAAAAAACATTCCATTTCCCTGGAAGTCAGGATTAAGACTGAGAAAAGAAAACTGTTTTTATGAGCCCAGACAGGCAGGAAGAATGAGGGTTCTGTGTGGGGAAGGAGCTGGTGGTGCTCACACGGTTGTGTTGTGGGAGCTTGGGTGGGAAATGTCACCAAACATGTGACATGGAGAGGCAGTGGAAGTTGCCTGAGTTGTGCTCGCTGTCTCCTGCCTGCGAGCTGCAGCCTCTTCTGCTTCCTTGTCCTCTGCAGCCCCCCAGGTATCCAGAGCCTGCCTGGCTGGGCTCTGCCAGGGATCCATCCCAAGGAGCGATGCCTTGAGCATTGCAGAGCATTCCCACAGCCCTGCCTGCTGTCACCTCCCTCTGCTTGTTCCCATCTCCCTGCCCCACCGTGGCCAGGGCAAGGTGGAGATTCTCTCTGGATGCTTTCCAAGGCAGGCATTACCATTCTGCTTGCTTAATATGTATCCGTCATCCCTGTTGCCTGGCATGGCTTCACTTTTTTCCTCGTACTCTTGTGTAATAGTTGGGGTTGGTCACATAAATAAATGTACTTTTGGGGGGAAATGAAAGTGATCTGGACAGCTCTTGACTTGTTTGGAGCTGCTGTGACGTTTGATAAGGCTTATCTTTGTAAGACCTCCTCAGTAGCCTTTCTTTTTGTCTAATCATTTCCACACTTCTTCCTTTTCAACTTAACTTGAAGTATTAAACAAAGGAATTAGGAGAAGTGGAAAGAACTAAGGGGGAGATAATCCTGAATGTCTGTCAACTCAGAAACGTGCTGGTTAATAAACACTGCCAGGTTTTGAATAAACCTTCTGAGCAAATGTGTGACAACTTTACAAAAGTATTTTCATGGAAAAGAAAAAAGTGTTACTCTCCTATTTATATGTTATTTTTAGTGAGTAGCAAGAGATGTGGATGGAGAACAGACCAGCTGTGCATACAAACTTTCTCCTATTTTGTAATTCCCTTTATTCCCTTTTATCATTCCCTTTTTGAGAACAGGTTGAGTGTTCCCAGAAACCTTAACACTGCTGAGAGATTTCAGCAAGCTGAAAGCAGTGCCTGACAGTTTCAGAAAACTCTGAGTGTCTGAAAATGTGCATTAAGAGGTGTGTTATATTTAAAAGTGTAAACATTCAATTGTGTGGCTCTCCATTTCTTTTGTCATGCAGCTTTGAGATGTGGATTGGCTATAGTTTTGGAGCATTAAACAGATTTTATGAACCTTTGCTTTTCTGATGAGTTGGGCCAACTTTCCAGTTTTACTTTTAAATCCTGTCTGCATCCTAGCTATCATTCTTTCTTCTGTGTTAAAACTTCACAATTGAAATGATAAAAATGAGTAAATACTTGTGCTGGCCCATGAGTGGTTTTGCTTTCTCGGGATGTATTTTAATCTGCTTCTTCCATCCAGCTGCCCTAGGCAGTGCATTTACCAATGAAAATACCATGGACTGACTGCTTTGCAAATGTCTTAGTGGACAAAAATGGGTGAGGTGTGAACAGTGGCTCCTGGAGCCTCCTTGTCCATAACCCCAGCCAGATCAATGCTGGTTTGTGTGGTCTGTTCAGATCTCAGGCTGCTGGAGAAGGGATTGTTGTTGGCATAACACTTCATGGAACTGGGAGAGCTTTGGAGGGGGTGTGGAGGCTGTTCCTCATTTTCACAGAGAGGAGCTCATGGAGAGGAATGGAGGTGAGAGATTTCCACCCCATGTGTGCATTTCCACTTGCACTGCTCAGTTCAGTTTCCCCAAAAGAGTGACCAGTGTTGTCTGAAGCCTTTGTTGTACAGAGCACGACAGAGGCAGCTCTGCAGGGATGGGAGCAGCTTCCTCACCCTTCGGTCCTCACTATTTTGTCACCTTATCCTGGAAGACAGCCTGAGCTGCCACTCCTGCTTGGCTTCTCAGCCCTGACCTCTCTGAGCAATTAAAAGCCTCATTTACCCACCCACAACCTGAGTATGTGCTGTGCATACCCACAAACCTGCTCACGGTGCTTGTAATTCAGAGCTTGGCTCTGGTAAACAAATGCCTGGTAGATGAATTCAGCGTGGATATAGGAACATTGCCCTGTGCCTGAAATTAGACTTGCCTGCATAATTCTGTAATTGGACAAGGCAGGATATGGCTCAAAGACACTTATTTCTCTTTGCCCTTTTGAATCCATCTGGTGACTTTTGCTGTTCTTTTATCTCCCAGCAAATCAAGACCTTAAAATTGATGACCTAAAATTAATTTCCTTGAAGCTGCTTTAATGACACTTCCCTTTCTTTGTATGTGTGTGCACAAAATGTAACTCACATAGAAGGGAGTGCATTCACCCTTAACTGTTTTTTAGCTGGTTGAGACTATAGAAATTATTTCTAAATGCAGTAGTAGAAACTTTGATGATGTTGAAGGCATTTCCTGGACAAGTTACACTGATGATACCTGTTTCTTGAATAAAAAATATAGGATAAGAAAGGGAAGACTTTAGCTCTTTTTTACAAGGAAGTAACCCCAAAGGAGAATGACAACAGAGAGTTTGCATTAATACAGCTTGAATGTAAAGTAGAACTGGAGTTCTTAAAAATTCATTAACATTTTTTAAGCTGTTCATATTACACTGTGAATTCAGCAGGTAACTGGTGAATTTTGGTGTGTATTGCTACAAGAGACCCACCTGCTGACTTTTTTACTTTTCAGCTTGTGGAGTTGTCAGATGAAATTCCTGGAGACAGCTATTCTGATTAATGTTCTCAGAAGTGAGATCTGTGTGTGTGTTTTACAGCTTTCTATGTAGCTGGTCAAAATTTAGTATGTGCCTCTCTGAAATAGAGTTTGGAGGAGTGATTTCATTTACAGAAGTCCCATTGTACTGGTCTGCCTTCCACTAAGTTAAGGACCTGTGTCTGTGTGCTATGACTGAATTATACCATAGAGGAGCAAAGGTAGAGAGAGAAAATGAGTAATGGGTGAGAACACTTCTCAAGGAGTGCTGAAAAGTTCAGAAAACCTTTAATGAACTTAAACCTTCTAAGGAAAATTTTGTTTTTCTTTAATTTCACACTGGTGGCCTGGTTCACGCAGGGAATGACCAAATTGGGGTACATCCCTGCTGCTGAAAGAAGAAGAGAGGAGAGCTCTGTTTATGTTTTTCCCAATCTTATTTTGTTTGGTTTTCATTTTTTTGGGTTTTTTTGAGTATTCACATGACAAATGATCCTTCCAGGCTTGTTATCAGTACCACATTTTGAGAGAGAAAAACAGAGTGGGAAGGATCCCCATATGCCCAAGGACCTCACTTTACCCTCTCAGTGTACTGACTTCCTTTCTCCACAGGAGCAGTACGTGCCTTTACATTCCTGTGAAATGATCATTTAAATTCAGAATGCAAGCAAAGCTGGGGGTTTTTTTTCATCTATCTCCCATGGTTTCTTAGCAATTAGGCATAAAAAAATATGTTGTGGGAGGTGCTCATCATTTTCTGACTCAGTTGGTTTCAATGGGAGTCAGGCCTGTAAAGCAGCTGTTAAGGTCAGGCAATCTGTAATTGACCTGTCAGATGTTGCAATTAAAGTGTATTGCAGCTGTTAGAAACAGGAGTTACCTCCATTGCTCCTGAACAAAACCAAAAAGCAACCCAAACCCAAACCACCAGAAGGTTTTAATATATTTCACTGATTCATTGAGTAGTGCTCTCTTCTGTGTGTAATGCAAGAAACAGAGGGGAATGCAGATGGAGCTGCTGCCTTTGATTTCAGCGCTGTCTGTGGCAAGGCCTCTTTCATGTTCTGAATTACAAAGTCCAGGGAAAATTCTTGCCAATGTCTGTCAGTCAATAACTTTACACCTTGAAATACTCAGAGTTATAAATACTGTGGGAAATCTAAGAAAATGTATTTACATGAAAACACACGTGGGAATGCTTTTGCCACATAGTTTTTTGCCTTAATGCTTTTGTGGGTTTTGTGAAATAGTAGAATGTACTGTAATAGAGAAACTAGGAATTGTGTAGTTGCTTCAGCCCTGTGCACTTCAGTGAGTGTTTTTGTGTCTGTCTCATAGTCCAGTGTTTTTAATCATAAAATGCTTAAGCCACACTTTAACTCAAAATTAGTCATTGAGGGGTGATACTGAATGTTTGTAATAGTTGCAAGGCTCTAGAAGCTTTTGACAGCTCCTCAGAGCCTTTATTCAGGACAGTCAGTTGGGAAGCTGGGGAGATCTGAGTTGGCTGTCCTCATGTTTTTACTGAGCCTTACTTAATATCTGTGCTCATTGAGGGTCTGTAGTGTTTCTGTGTTGTGTGTTTGCTTGGGTTTTTGGCTTTTTTAAGAAAGCAAAATGCTTTGTCCTTAGCATGGTAAAAATTCAGGTCGTTTGGGGTCATCTGGGTTCCATTTCAGTGTCTTGGATGTTGTCCTGTGCTCATCACTGTCCTCCAGCTGGAAAGCCACAGTGGTGCTGAACTTTTGCATTTTAGTTTCTAGATATCTGAGTTGACATAAATCTGAATGAGATGAGTGTTGCCTTAAGCAGAGAGAGAAATGTCTAGTACTCACCAATTCCAAATCTGACATTTTATTTTCTGGCTATTTTTAGGACAAGGATCCTTTAGAGTTTGTTTTGTTAACCTTCTGTGGATCTTTCTATGAATTAGAAGTTTAAGTATTTTGTGCACAGAAGCTGTCATCAGTAGTTTATGATCTCTGCCCAGTTCTTGCTAGAATATGTGTGATTCTAAAGCTGCATTAATGTGGTTCACAGTCTTTGCTGTTGCTGCTTTAAGGTGTTAGTGACTCTTTATGATCTTACTTATTCCATAATCTGTGTGAATACTCCTCTTCAGTCAGATAAATTAGAGCAAAATTTTTCTAACCTTCCTAATAATACTGAAACTAAAAGTAACATGATTACCTGCACAGGGCTTTCAGAGAAGTCAGGAATTCTAGTCCATTTTCTTCCAAAATTAGATCACAAAGAGCTTTTCTGTTCTTGTGGTGCTGATTTATGTTTCTTTTGCAGTTTCCAGGTAGCAGGAAATGCTGGTAATACCTTTCTCCATTAATTTTTTAATCCAGTGACAGGAGAGACCATTGCATGGCATGGAGTGATTGGCAGGACTGCCTCTCTTAGGTGCTGGGATCAATTATTTTAAAGAGACTTTGCAGAGAAGTTTGACTTTTGGGTTGATTACTTGTGTGCCACCTAACTCAAACTTGATGGCAACTCTTAGAAAACTTGCATGTTTTGAAGTCCTGTTTATTGGCCTTTTCCTAACCTTTCCTGTCCTTTGGACCTTCTGGGGACTATGCTTGCAGAAGCTTCTGAGAAATCCTGATCTGTCATAAATGCATTTTCTGCATTTATCAAAGACACTTTTCCTTGGGTAGATGAGATGCAAGGTAATCAATGTGCCTCTAACAGCAGTTCCCCATGTTAATATTTGCAGCTTGCTCTGTATTTTCAGGTGCCTTCAGATAATGAATTTTCATGTTTTAAGTACAACTGCCTTTCTAGTTAGGTGTGAATACTGTATTTGTATTAAATGCAGCCCTCCTCCCTTCCCCAGACAATTTAAGCTTTCTGAAAATAGCCTTGCTTTGGTTTGTTGTTCTTGTTTCGGTTTGTGCCAGCTGCCTGGTCTGCAGATCTCTGCCTGTTTTTTCTAATGGTTTATTTTCTTTGAAGAGTTATTACCTTGCTTCTTAGGGATGTGCTAGGTCTGAAACTAAATATTTCTAAGTATTAAAAGCTTGAGTGCTATTTAATAACACCAGAGAATATCCCCTTCTGTAATTTTGAAAACATCTCTGAGACCTGAGGAGACCATGATTGTGTACTGTGTTTTGTCCTGTCAGCTTAAAAAGCCACGAGGCACCTTGCATGCTAATCCTCTGCAGAACATGAAATTAAAATGAAGGCTGTACATAAGAAATATGAAATTTGATTGATCATTAAAAATCCCCTGGGGAGAAAAAAAGTCTTTAGATACTTGTGGGTAAATCTGTAGATTCCATTCCTTTTTTACTAATCTCTCACAACTACATTTTACATGGGGACCCAGAGGTTGAGTTACTAATTGATGCTGCTCCTCTGTGTATCTGAGTTCAGCCTCATGTGGACAAATCTGTTTATTTTTAAAACCTTTTCATATGAAGGTGTGTGATGGTTATTTTACCTTGGCAGGTACTGTGACTAGTGCTGTCATTTTTTTGTTAAGGAAATGAATGTAAATGTAAGAAGAAGTCTTTGAATGCTCACTTGCTGCCTGTAGGCAGTTCTACCTATTGATGTGCATTTGCACTGGGAAAAAAGAGCCTGCCAGACAATTCTGATAAGCCCTTTTTAATTTAGGATTCAGGGCACCTTCTTGTACTTAATTTTGGAAACGTGCTTTTCTCTAAGGCACTCGGTCAGAATTTCCCCTAAAGATTTCATAGTGACCTTTAATTTAATCAGAGATGTGGGCAGAGTTTTCAGCTGTGGATAAATCCACAGAGGTTTTGGATAATCTTTTATCAGATTAATGAGGAGGTGATTTTTTTTTACCGAGATAAGAGAGCAAGTTACAATTCTCCACAGTTTAACCTCACCATTTACCCTTTCCACAGGGTGTCATGTTTTATGTGTAAACTTTTGATGCTTTATTATTTTAGAAATCCAGCATGTTCTGTTGAGATGCAGAACTTGTGCAGCATCAGAAGATTCTGATGTAGACTCTCCTCCCTTTTAGAAGAGAGCAAATGCAGCAGTTATGTATTTATTGCTCAGAACTGTAAGACAGTTGCTGGGTTTTGAGAACCCAGCAGTTTGAGGAAAGTGGGAAAAGCTGGCTTTAGGCTGGCTCTGAGTTTGCCCTTGTTTTAATGCGTCTATTTCTGAATCCCTTGCTGCAGAAATTTCAGATCTAGGTCTGTAAACTTGTCTTTTCTGGGGCATTTATCTTCTCACTTGTGGCCAAATTAGTTTTTTAGGTAATTTTGATGCCAGCAACTAGCTACCTGGAAAAACCACATATTTTAACATAATTTGAAGGACAGCAATATATGTTCTAGAAAATGACTAAAACCCCAAAATCTGTGATGGAGGGTGAGGGGGGGGATATGGTGGTGGTTTGTTAGTATTTTATTTTGTTCTGGAAACTAATGAAAGGTCCCTTTGAACTGTTCAATGTGGAGTGTTTTGGAAGGAAAAAGTGCTACCTGTTGCTTGCAATTACAAATTATAAACAAGAATATAGTTCATAGGAGGAGGACACGTGAATGGAGAAAGTATTATGTATGTACTAGAATTTTTATTCATTCTTATTGTGCCAACTGGGAGTAAATGTTCTTTAATGTAATTATACTCTGGTGCAGCTTGAATCTGTTCCAAAGAGCAGAGCTTTGCCTAAAAACTTCTTTTATTTCTTCTGTTAGGGAAAGTGTTGGATTTCTTAAAAATACTGCTTCACTTCAGCCTTCAGAAAGTCATTAAATAAGAAGAAATTAGATTTTTCTGCGTTTCTGGAGAACCTTTAACTGCTTAGCTTTTTGTGTTTGTTAAAATGGGACTGTAGTGCAGTTTTTAAAGATTTTGGTAAGTGGTGTGTCATGGAAGGAGAATAGGAAATAATAATAATTATTCTTTTATCAGTAAAGGCAGAGGAACTAATGTGGTAGCTGACCTTTCTTAGGTCTCTGGGGAAAATGTTAATATAGAATACACTCACTTAGCTAACATTAAACAGTTTTTGCTTGATTATTTTTGAAGTGTTGTAAAGACAAGCTTGGGGACCTCAGCAGCAGCAGCAACAAAATTCCAGTAATTTCGTCTGCAACAAAATTCCAGTAGTTTAGAAGACTCCTTATTTGCCAATGCAATTTTACTTGACTTTTCTGTCCTGGACTTAAAATGACTCTTAGTCATCTCTTTGATAGGTTTATAATTTTCATTAAATGTGTAATCTCATTGACAAGACTTTACAATTTTGCCTAGGATTCTCTTTTTAAGTGTAGCTAAGCATACTTGAATGGAGATTATTTAACTTAAATTTTTCTGAACTTAAAAGCATTTGCACAAAAATGTTTGGGTTTTTTTAATGATGCTCAGAGAGCTCCTGCTGGAGGTGTTTTAGCTCTCACCCAACTTAGTTGTGCTGACCTGGGTTTCTCAGGGGTGTGTGCTCTGTGTGTGTATGTGATCCATGGTGGGTGGCACCATCAGTTTTGGCCATGATCTGAGATTGGCTTCTGCTCAACACATTTAAAACACAGGCTTTTAATTGTACTTGATGTTGATACCAACTTTTTCATTTCTGCCCTTGGATTTAAAACAGGTTTTGTTGCTTTTGTTTTTTCCCCTCTTTCCCCCACCTCTGTATCTCAAATCCAGTTGCATGAACTTGGAAAGTGAAGGGAATTTCCTTCTTGTTCCTGATGGAAACTGAGCTCTAAAGCCTTATCTCCAGGCTGGGTAACTGGATCCCTGACAGAAGGGTTTCACAGGGCTATTGTGTGATGGTAATTACCAACCCTGGCTCTGTAGTTCATTTAAAAGTAATGACTAGTGGATGTAAAAGGAACAATAGATGTTAACTATGGAATACATTAACTCATGGAGATGCCAGGGGAATTTAATTGATCATAATTAGAAATTTGAATGGGATAGGAAAGAACGTTGAATTTTGCATTTTGTATCCCTTCATTTTTTTGTCTTTTATGATATAGATCTGCTGAATGAGATGAAGTCCACGTGACAGATAATGTCCCAGCAGCTGTGCTCTCTGCTTCAGAGAGGGCATTCTGGGCTAAATGGGAATTGGCTTTACTTCTGTGGCAAAGCAGTACTTTTCACTAATATTGTGCTTCGTTTTGAAGGACCTGAAATGAAGACTTCTTGCTCTTAACAGAAAATTGTGTCTGATGTTGAGAGCTCTGTTACTTATTTTAATTAAGTACAAAGAGTTGCAGCAGTTCTCCCACATATCTCAGTGTTGGAAGGCAGATACTGCTTGAATCTCTAGTAAATCAAACAGAATCTAGAATTTCTGGGAGCAAATATGAATTTCAGATCATATTGCCTTGTGTAGGTGTTCCCTGTCTGAGAAAGATTTAATGTGCTGCTGGCCTGGTTTGGAACATGGCTGTAATGTGTTAGTGGGGTCCTTTTTCTGTTAAAATAAAATCTCTCACTCCATAAGGAGGCTGCAGAGATTGCCTGAAACAAATATACTGCTGCTTCTTCCTGCCAAATGAAGGGTAGATTTAGAGTATGAAGTTTTGAGTCTGACACTTGAAAATTACTGTCATGTAACCCAAAATGATAAAAAAGGCCCCATGAATCCTAAAGAACAACTGGGTGTTTTTCCCAGTCTGCCAAAGCAGTTGGATGAGTGATGGCCCAGAAGGGTTGCTGGGGAAAGCAGAGGCAGAACCAGTGAGGAACATCTTTCCCTGTGAACAGCTGTGGCAATCTGCATGAAGTTGAATTGTAGCATTATCAGTAATGAAATTAGTTGTCTCCTGAACACCATTTAGGACTTGTTCTTCTGGTGCATCTGACAGATACAGGGGAAAGTATTGCAGTGCTGTTTAGTAACCTGTGAGGCTTTTCCTTTACTTAGGAGGAAAGGAATTTCTGTTTTGTGGAAAACACATTTTTTGGTCTGTGTTTGGTAGCAACAAAAATGCAAGTGTTGAACGTTGTTCCACATTTTTCTGAAAGTATTTTGCTAATCCAGTGCACTGTGTACCCTTTCCCCCTCATGAAGATGTTGTAATAAATACAGCAATGTGTTTGGAGTAGTTGGCTGCTGCAAAGCATGTGAATTTAGTTACCCAATCCAGCCTGTTTCTCCAACTAAATGATTATGACTAAGTGTGCTGTATGCAAGGTTGACCTTCTAAGTTAGTTCCTAGTTTGCTGCTTTGTTATTTCAATCACTTTCTACATTGTTAATGTGAAAAGAATTGTTTTGCTGTATAAAGTTGGTGGGATAATTGTCTGAGGCTCTTGGATGGGCTGTGTGTTTTCTCAGGGCTGTGAGCTGGTGCTTTCTGGGGCACAGCTGAAGGGTGGGGTGTGTTTGTCCTGCAGGAGAAGGGGACAGGAGGATGTTTACGGGCAGAAGGACACATTGCTGGGTGCTTGGCTCTTCCTGTGAACTCCCAGTTAGTCATTCCTGGGAAGGAGCACAGCTACTGCAGTGACACAAGAGGTGTCATGGCCTAACCCAGCCTGGGCTCTCCCTGGATGTCCGTGTTTGTCACCAGGTGCATCGCAGCATGGTGGAGACGTGTTGTCACCCAGGCAGAGACATCCTCAGCTCCAGCCCTGCTGCCTCCCTGCTCACAGGAGAGGGCTGGGGGAGGAATGTTGCCTGCCCCAGGCAGCTGCACTCCCTGTTTGCCTGGCTCAGTGTTTCCTGTTGTTGGAGCTTTAAAAGCAATGCCTGCAGGTGAGGATTATAAACTGCTCTTCTGTGGGAGATGGGGATGCAGTGCCTTGAGGTCAGAAGTAGAAATGGCAGCAGTTGGTTGGCAGCTATCTCATTCCACCCTGCAACAGCATTCAAAATTCAAACCTCTGGGGGAAAGGAATTATTTTCTGAGCAGCCTTCTTCCCTTCCGGGTAAAAGTTCATGTTTTGGATCGTTTGAAGCCTGAGGATGTAAGACTGTTACTCAGATCTGCCTGTCACATAAATAAAACTGATACCTTGCATCTTCAGAATCAACAGAAAAACCTTGAAGAGGCAGCCAGAGAATGGGGAACAGTATGGCCTTTAAAAGAAGGACCAGTGAAAACCTGTGTATCTGCAAGTACCAATATAATCTGCAAACAATCAGTTCAGAATTGTGCCACTTCAGATAGTGAGGCTGGAACATCAGGTCTTCAAACAGCTGGGAGAGGAGCTGAGGAGTATGGGAAGGAAATGAGTGAGGAAAATGTAGCCAGAAATGAATAAGAAGTGAATCTGTTAAAATGATATAAGGGTTAAAAATGTATAGTTCAAGAGCTTGATGAAATAGCTTTTTCGAAACCTAACAACTACAGAAAGAGCTGTCAAGAAAAAACTTCTCAGCATCTGCTTTGGGAAGAAAAAACAAAACAAAAGCCCAAATCCTCCGCAATAAAACAGAGATTGTGTTCAGGAATGGATTGAAAACATGCTCTTTTATATGAGATCATTTGTGGTACAGTAACATGTTTGAGGTAGGCAAATACTGGTTAATCAAGAATTTCCTTCCTTTCTCTGTTAAGTTAATCATGATGTTAGGAAAATCTTGCTTGTTCAGTAAGCAGTAAAATCTCAGTACATTTGGTGCGTGCAAGTGAAGTTCATCTGTTTCAGGTCATTAGCACTGCATTAGCACAGCATGGCAACTGGTGTTTAAACACCAGCTAATTAATGTTCAGCGTAAACACAGTGTGCTAAAGAGCTATCCAAACCCATGAAGTTCTAGCTGATACAAAATGCCACAGTGAAAATGCTGTTGGGGGATGGGAGGAATTGCTAATCTTTTTCTTCTGCTTTCCTGGATTATTGATGAATGGTTAAGGCTGAACAGCAGAAGAGAAAGGGTCAAACTGATGCCAACAGCATTGTGTGCAAGGGGCATTTTGTCATTATATTTGTGGGGTTTTGATGTTAGTTTGTTTTTTCCTCCCTTAGTGTATAGTGTTGTGATAGCTCAGTGACCTGGAAAATGTGTAGGGTTTTTGTACTTTCAAGTTTTGATGTGTTAGTTTTGCAGTTTCACAACTGGGCCAAAATATTAAATGTGTAGATAGCTGATGGCCCAGCACTATGGAAATGAGGTTGGACACCTATCTTGTCCAGTAGTATTTTTTCCCCCTCTCCAAAATAAATTTGGATGTGTTTGTCCAAAAAATCTGGTATTTTGCAGTCTGACGTACATGAAACAGAGCCAGTCTGTGGTGGACAGCAGACAGAAGCATGGATTCTGTCTGCTGCTGGTTCCCAGGTGTGGTCATCCAACAGTGAAATGAGACACCAAATTTCTTACCAACCCTAGCACTCACCAAGTTGTACATACAGGTGACTGATAAGTGTACATGTAAACTTCAGGTAACTGAGGGTTCTTAATATTTGGGTAAATAACAGCTGGATCCACAGATGTAGTAAGAAAGGGAACAAACTACTGAGCCCCAGCTGGGCTGGAGGCACAACTCCATCACTGAAAGGAGTTCTCTGTTAGTGCTGCTGCTTGGATGGGTCAAGTGGATTTTGGGGAGGACAGAAGAAAACTGTTCTATGATAAAAGCTGAAGTCAGAAGTGATCTTCAGAAAGAATTTTTGTTTCCTAAGCAGTCATCAGAGCAAGGGTGAGTTGTCAAGCGAAAGCTTGACCGGGGTCTGAATGTTTCTTTTGGTTGTTTGAACCCAAACTGGCTCCTGGTCATATGCAGCAGAAATAAGACTTAAAACAACAAACAACCAAACCCTGAAAATGCAGTTTCTGAAGGCTTTGTATGAAGCAGGTTAACATCCAGTCCCTTCTGTACAGCCTGCTGGGAAAGTCCACAAATGCTGGAAGAAGCAAGGAATTGTCAGCAATTTAGGAGCCATAAAATGGACAACTATAGTGTGTAGGAAGTTGTGGACAGATACTTGCTCTGAATAAGCTGTGTAGCAAAGATCTGCTGGTTTAAAATGTTTAACCCAGTTTAGTTTAGTGACAGGTTAAAAAATGTTAACATGAGCAGCTCTGCTAGGAAGTAGAAAGGGCTACAACCTTCAGTAGGATGATGATGCTGAGCAGGTGGCACCGGCTTGCTGGATAATACAATCTGATATCACAACTGTTTGTGGAGTGCAATTTCTTCACCACCGCATAATCATTCTTCTGAACTGCTCTTTAAACGTCAGCAAAGGCCTCACATTAATTCAGCTTGGCAGTTTGATTACAGCATTTTAACAGCTTCTGAAAAATAATTCAGTTACTGAAGTGGTAAACTCGCTGTCTTGGCAGTGGAGATAAAGTGCTGCCTCCCAGCTGGAGAGGCAGAGCTAATCCTGTAATTCCTGGTCCATCTCTGTGTATGGTCGCCAGGGCTTTGGTTTAATTGCATGCTGTTTCCTCTCCATGTAAATATATGCTAAATTCACTTTCATGGGTCAATAAAATGCTTAAATAATGTGCTTCCCACACTATGACCTTTACATATTTCTGACCTTGCTTTGAGTTTCAAATTTTCTTTATTTATAAAGAATTAAGTATTGCATGTAGAAGGAACTGAGAGTTAGGAGTGAAGAATTTCAGTGTGTTGGGGTGGGTTGGGGCTCTGGAACTCAGAGGTACATCTGACAAGGAAAATAGAAAGGTAGTGCTTCAGAGATGACCTATGATTTCAGGGCACTTGAAGATAATTTTAACAGCCTGGTCTGTTTTAATATTGCCATTTTGTGGTATGTGGAAATATGTTAAGTAGCACACAGCAACCTAGATCTGTAATTTTCAGCGTAGGCATCTCCTGCTTCTTGTTTTTTTTGTTGGTGTGAGTTGGTTTGGGATTTTTTCCTACATAAAATTGTGTTTGACTTAACACAATTTTGAAAATAAGGTTATTTGAAACGGGGGGAAATGCATTTAATGTGGTGTTATGTTTTCTCCCCAGACTCTGACACATCTCTGGAACCTGCAATGACAAGTCGGAACAGTAGCCATGCAGACAAAACTGGTGAAATGTCCTCAAAGCAGTCAACACCAAAAGTGCAGGTCCAACGATCTGTCTCCCGAGAAACCATCACAATTCATTTCTCTGCATTTGGGAAGGAGGAAGAAGAGGAGGAAGAGGAGTTTAAAGAGTTTCTTGATGAGGAACTAGATGACCAAAGCATTGTAACAGCACTTGAAGCCAAGGAAGACCTCTGCTTTGAGCATAGCGGCCATGACCTTTTTGGTCCAGCTACCTCGCTTAACATGGCCAACTCTGCATCACCGCTGTCCTCATCGCCTGCAGTTCTGCCAGCTGCAGAAACTGTAAAGCTGTTGGACTCTTCTTCCCCATCGCAAATACTCAGTGCAGTGCCACCAGTCCTGTCTCCATCGTCACACTCATGTCACACATTTGGCTCATCAGGTGCGCCAGCACCACCTGTGGAACAGAAATCCAGTCTGTCTTCCCCATCCTCATCTCCTTCCAGGTCAGTTGCCTGCTCTAGTGGCTCATCCACAGTTTCTAGTTCAAAGCCTTTTAAGGGGTTAGTCAAGTCCTTTTCAACAGAAGTGGAACCAAAAGAACCCACCCCACCAATGCGACACAGACACTTAATGAAAACCTTGGTGAAATCTCTGTCTACAGACACTTCTAAACAGGAGCCTGAAGCTGTGTCTTACAGGCCACCTGACTCGAAACTGAACCTGCATCTGTTCAAACAGTTCACTCAACCTCGAGCTACAGGTGGTGATTCTAAAACTGCCCCCTCCTCTCCATTAACATCCCCCTCCGACACTCGTTCCTTTTTTAAAGTACCTGAAATGGAGGCTAAAATTGAAGATACGAAACGACGCCTTTCTGAGGTAATCTATGAGCCTCTTCAGCTGCTCAGCAAAATAATGGGTGATGAAAGTAGTAGCCACAGGCCCAAAGCCTTATCTTCAAGTGCTTCAGAACTCTCAAACCTTTCCAGTTTGAATGGCCATTTGGAAAGCAATAACAACTACAGCATTAAGGAAGAGGAGTGTGATTCTGAAGGGGATTTCTCTGGGGGTGACTTTAGCTTGACTAAGAGTGATCACTCAAGAGGAGCAGAAGAACATGCAAAAGAGATGGAGACCAAAAGCTCTCAGTCTGCAAGCACAAAGGATGTGGGGTCAAAACCTTCACTTGTACTTGAAAAATGTTTGTTGTCTGCACTAGTGAGCAGGGAGGATGAGGAGTTTTGTGAACTGTATTCTGAAGACTTTTTCTTGCTAGAGGAAGAAAGCAAAACTGATAAACCCACTGAAACTGTGGTGGAGCCTGAGATGACTGAGGAAACTGTTACTATGCTCAGTAGTGAAGATGAAAATAATCTGGATGTGCAACAGTCTGAAATACCCGTAAAAACTTTATACTTATTAATACTGTTAGTCTATGCTTACCTTATTATCCCTCTCCCTGGCTATTTAAGTGGACTTTTACTTGGAATGGCCCTTGGATTTATGGTAGCTGTCTGTGTGATTTGGCTTCTTATTCCACGTACTCATGAGTATCTGAAATTGCATAAAAGCATGAAAAAGCGATGGAATACAGGAGCTCTGGACATCAAAGAACCTGAAATACTGAAGGTGAGATCCTGGCATTTTGTGTGAGTGTCTGTGTGCATTATTTTGGGTAGGAGTAAACTAGATTTATCCTGAGGGTGTAAATGAGCTGAAATGTCCCCAGTTGTAAATAGTTTTTTAGGGTCAAGTCACTTTGGCAGGGGCACAAATGATTTAGTATCCAAGAATATGTAAGACTTCGATGTCTTTAAGGATTAGTAGAAAATGGAATTTCTTCAAAGTAAAAGGGCAAATGGCTTTGCTGATAGATTTGAAACGATCCAACTGAAATACTGAGAGCAAGCAGTGTCAAAGTTTAGTGTGTAAAATAACATTAGTGCTTGAAGCTGTGTCTTGGGAGATGTGTTTTGTTTCTGGGATATTTTGTCTAGGCAGTAATTTGTTTGTCTGGTCTGTTCATGAGCAGAGACAAAAGCATTGTGTTCAAGTAGAGCATAGAGTTGGAGAGCATATGGGTTGTCCTCAAACATGAGCTAATTGAAATGGGAGGAGGAATTACAGTTCAGCAAAATGTGTCTGAGAGCTGGGTTTTGAGTGAAAGTTTGTCCTATCTGTTCTCTGCCCTCCACTTGTTGTTGTTGAGATATTGCAAGTTTGCTGTCACTTTGTGTGTCACTTTGCTGCCTGTCCAGCTGTGATCCACCCAACCCCTCTGTTCCTTCAGTGCCTCTGGTCCCTGTCCTGCCCTCCTAATCTCCATCTGTGATGAATTCAAATAATATTTCCCAATTGCAGAATTCCAAGCAATAAAACATCTACTGGTTTCTGATGTGCAGCAGAAGCATTTCTGAGTGCTGGTGGTGAAGCCTTCACTTGATATCACATGCTGATCAGAGTATTTGTGGAGGCATTTTTTGTATTTGTGTAAATATTCAATTGTGCTTTTTGAAGGTGCATCCCCAATTGTAACAGCACAAAGGTGTCATGAATTTAAATTCAGATGAGTATTTACTGTAGAATCTATAATGTATTGATGGCTAATTTAATGTGTATTTAGGTAACTGAAACGTTAGAAAAACAGAATATAAAACTCTACTTTTTTTGCATAACGGTGGTAATTGCATGCCTAGCCTGTATTCTACCTTGGTGTTCCTTTTTCTGTGAATGAGATGAGTTGTGGTTATTATTTGCTGTAGCGAATTCAGACTGAGCGCTCCTGTCTGCCCAACTGAATTACCTGCTACTCCCACGGACAAACTGTTACAAACTTTCACTTCAGTCCTTGTTATTTGGAGCCAAGACCCTTCCTCCGTACTTGACAGCTGATAGAGATCCTGATGTTCGTCATTGGCTGGTGTTAGGCTGTCTCTGAGATGTCAGCTCTTATTCAGGAACATTTAAACGATATTTTAATGCTTTTATTGAGGAGTTACATCTTATGAAAATGGCTGTAGGCAAGAAATGAACAGTGCAGAGAAGTCTGCATAAATGTAGATTAATGGTTTTTATGACCTGATGAGTATTTCTTGTGCTCACAACACGCAAAGTAATTGTCTTTAATATGTAAATACTTCAGGAGTTTACAAACCAGCTCAATGCCCATATTGTAGTGGAACATAATGTAATATGATTTAGCAGATTGCAAGTTATTATTCCCGCTTCAGACAACTATCTTTTGTTTGCATCTGTCAAAATAAGTACTGGACAGCTTAGATCCTCTGAAAAGGATCTGAAAAGGCAGCTAAAGACTTAATCTGTAACAAAACTCAGGGGAATGTAGGAAAATCAAACTTGATGCTCTTGCATAAAGATGTTTTCTTCAGAACTTGTTGGTCTGGTATTCTGGCCTGGACTGCTGTTGTGCAATTATGATAAATGCTCTCAGTAAGATGCCTTCATATGGGGCTCACAGAGTTGGGATTCTGCCAAACTGCTGTCAAGTTACTTTTGTACAGGTATGTGTGCATTCTCCCCCATGTAAATGTTGTTTGAGAAGTTTGCATTTCCTAGGTTTCGAAAAGCAGTGCAAAATTCCCCTCAGCAATTGCTGAAATACTTGAACAGATTATTGTCTCCCACAAAACTGTTCTTGGCAGTGGGAAAAAGTAAATAACTCTTGTGCTGATAAGTGTGTGTTTCTATAGGTGTCTGCACTTACTTCAGTCAAATATCCTTGGTTCTGGGGGAAAACATCCCCCCAACCAGAAAATGCACAAAACCCCTGCATCTTCATTGCATGTTTTTGTATCTGCTTATTCCCTTAGTTTTCAGTTCTCTGGCTTCCTTCTTATCTTTTTCTTTTTTTTTTCCTTGACCACATTTTTTTTAATCCATTAGTCTTTAGTCTTTTCTAACTTCCTTCTTGGCCTTTCAGCTCTGCATTCTCTTGTGTCGTGCTGACTGATACGAAAGGTTTTAAGTAACAGCTAAAATGGAAATTAATATATTTACCCTTTCCATTAGGAAGAACTTTTAGGAGAACACAGTGGCAGTGCCACTGTGGATAAATTGGAGCCTTTGAGCCACAGTGTACAGAAAGAGGAGGCTTTTTATCAGTGTGCTATTCCTGAACACCATCCAAGGGATTTCATGTTTGATAGTGGCCTCTGGCAGACAAATGTTTCTTCCAGTTAAGGTGATGGTTGCTTCTGCTACCTCAGAACTCTTTTGTGCCTTTGGATTCCCTGTGAAAGAAGCTCATAAAATGCTTTATATTTTTCCCTCATTTATGAAGCAAAATACTATTGAAGTATTATAAAATAGTGGTAATAAGAGGGGTAGTTATACAATTACGTGATTTGAGTGATCAACAATCTTGTAAAAATTTTGGTGCTAAAGCATTTGATTATATAATTTAATAATAATGGCTATTAACCAGTTAATATCACTAAGAAACTTTAGGGACAGTTTTAATCCAGATTTGGGCTTGTATTGTGAAAGTAGCATCTGCTGATTCTTTTATTTATGTATTTGAAAGTATCATAAGTAATTATTTTAATTTATTTTTACCCACGGGCCAGGCTGGGTGCCCCCAGCCCTCTGGGTCCTTCATAAGGATCTTTTGCAGTTCTCCCTATCCTCCCCTCTCAGGTTGTGTTGTAACACACCTGAGACCTTAAATAAGTAACATTAAAAAGTTGGTACCTACAAGGCCTTTTACATGAATTTTTCTGTTGAACTGCAGTTTGAATAAAATATTTGGAGCCCAGAGTCAGGAAAGAGAAAAACCAAACGGAGGGGAGTTTTTAAAGCTGTTTTTGCCATGTCCCAGGAGCTGAGTGTTCCCGGGGCTGGAGCAGTGGCAGCAGCTGTGGATTGGAGCTGTGACCTGAGCTGGTGCTGCCCAGCCCAGGGAGCAGCTCCGTGGTCAGGCACGTTCTGCGTTCAGCTGGGAGTGTGGAGCAACTGCTGACCTTTAGAAATGGAGATCACAGGATCAGTGTAAATGGCCAGCAGCTGCACAGTGGCATATGACTATGGTCATTGTCCTCCCAGAATTACTAAATTTCTTATTTTAACAACTTTGCTAGAACAGAGAAGACCTATCCTACAGTCTCTCCTCTCCTACACAAGGAAATCCATTGTTGCTTCAGTAGTTTGGGAGAATTTATCTGTTGCTAACACGTTATGGTAACACAATTTCTCTGTTTGGGTGCATTGCAAAACGGTTTCCGTGGGCTGTGAATCTTTTGTTCCAATTTGGTTTTGCAAAAAGAGAGGCGGAGGTAATTCTGCTGAAATTGTTCTTAAAGTGCAAGAACTTTGGAATTACTCTAGGGGCTTCTTGGATAAACTTCTCAGTGTTTTTTAAGCTAGGTGAAACAACTTACAAAACTGAAGATCACTGAAGTGAGAAGGCAGGTGGTATTGTTACCTCCTTTAACACTAGATAAAATTCCTGCAGCTGCCACAGATTTTCAGATTCATTAATAGAGCGAAGAATCACCATTTAGTGAAGCATTAACATTTTACTGTCAGCCATGCAGTGTATCTCTGTAACAAAATAACATGAAAATCGAGTGTGAAGAAGAAACTTCATCCTTAGAAATTACAAAACTAAAATTTTGTGTACAAGGAGGGATTGTAGTAATGTTCTGTCCCTTTCATCCTGACTGTTGTCTGAAAATAAAACCCCAAATACTTAAACGTGAGCTTGGTTCTCCAGTTGCTGATAACCTGGTGGTTGTGCTGTGTTTGCACTTCTGTTGGGTTGTGGGTGAGCAGGGTATGAGAATTGTGTGTTTGGCAGACTGTACAGCTAATCAATTGGTTTGAACTGGAAGGCCTGGGCACATGGTAGGGATCAGAAAAGCAGGAGGGATTTTTACTTACTTTGGCACAGGGAAGTCAGGATTTTGATGGGTAAATCACTCCTTGTTTTCATCACAGTTCCAACTCAAGCAGGTCGTTAAAGGAATGTCAGGTGCAGTCTGACCTTCCTTCCTGGGTACCACATGTACCCATAAGTTTCCAACCTTTCTACTGAAAATAGAAAGCTTATTAGACTTAGAGAAAGGGCTCATGTGACTGAGCTTCCTATAATGACCAACTCTCCAAGCAGCCCTTTGCTCTGTGCCAGCTGGGATGGTGTTGGCTGAATGGCCTTCCAGGAGAAGACAGGAAACTTCTGAGGCAGCAAATTCCCATCTGCACATTTGCCTGGCTGCAGGCTCCAGACTTTGTCTGAGCTAGAAATAGCTTGGAGATCTGATGGGGGCAGGTGGGAGTTGCTCTGGAGATCTGTGGGCCATATGGATATTCCAGTTCCCGCACACGGTGGCTTTGGGCAGCTCATGTGATGTTCTTGTGCTTCAGTAAGTCCAGCTGGAGTTCCTGGCTGAAAATTAATTGCTGTCTGCTCAAAGATGTCTTGGCTAAATAATTTCTAGGAAGGAGATGGGATGTGCCTCAAACCTACGTCATCCCTGCTGTGCAGTTTGATGGCTTTTATAGAAAACTCTTCCTTGTGCATTGTATTTCCTGTATGGGAGTTGTGCATAACCCACTGTAAGAAAAAAACAACCATAAAGCTTCTTCAAAGAGCATGTCCTGGTATAGGCATTTCTATTAATAAAAGACATAATCTGCTTTGGAGCTGAGCAAAGATGAATGACTTAATCTTTCCTGAACATAAAAGAAATGCTAATTTATCTAGTTTTTTCAGGGTTTGTAGTGGAAATGGAGCTAGATGTTGGAGTAAGCAAAACAGATATCACTGTTACTATGGCACCTAAGAAAGTGTATGCTGTCTACTGTGGGAAATTATGTGGCACTGAAACCGAAGAAAATTAGCATAAAAGTAAATTTTACATTTCTGTGTGTGGGTGGAAACTTCTTTAATAAGTTGAAATCTTGCAGTAATTTTTGGGACGTTTTGCATAAGGTAGTTATGACTTTTTGTTTTGAGAAATACTGGGGTGCTCATTCAGCTCTCCCCACTTCCCCCCTCTGAAATCACACAGGTGTTTGTAAAGTTGCCATTTGACTTTCTGCTCCACTTCACCTTCTGTTGACATTGATGAATATTGAGTATGCCGAATTTAAGGTTCTCATGTGCAGATAAAAACAATGATCAAAGAATGCTGCATGGCAGGTTAAGAGGAGGAAAACTTCTCCTTGAATGAGTGTTCTGCCTACCTTCTACCCCATTTATCATCTCTACTTCTGTAATCAGATACTGGAGAAGAGAAGCAACATCACCCCCATGGTCAGAGTCAGCACTTAAAGGCTTGTTGCAGCAGGACTGGCTGGTTTGTTTTGTGTTTCTTTTACAGCACGAGAATTAATTGAATTTAATCCACATGTATGACTCCTGTGTTGTAGCTGAGCAGTTATACAACATGTTAAATGATCTCAGATGGTGATGGTGCATGAAAGCAAACTCCATTGTGGTCTTCCAGTGAGTCCTTAATTGTGATGATCACAATGTCAGTGCTGTCTGTGAGCACACAGGCTGTTTGCTCTGCCTGGGCTCTGTGTGATTAAACTGTCCGAGCTTGCTGGGAGCAGAGGGGCTGCTGAGCTGCTCAGCCCTTCTGTGGCTCTTCCTTGTTGTTACTATATTGCAACAGTTCTATTGTCATTATATTGCAATGGTTCCATATTGCTGGAGTTTGGTACCTCCTTGATGTTTCTCATAGGCAGCTCCTCTAAGCACTGACCCTTCTTCTCACAACAGCCAACTGACTCCAGTTCCACCCAACAAATCCACTCTTTTATAACACTCTTCTTCTTATTGGCTACAGCTGTGGCCTGTAAAGTCAGGCCTGTTCCTAATCTGTAATAACTGGCTCAGGTGCAACTCCTTAGGAGTAAGATTACTTTCTATACTACCTTTAATTTCTTATATTGTATCTCCCTACACTTCCGGGCATCCTGCATCTGCAGGGGAGGAGGTGAGAGCCTCCTGGGCTACATAAACAAAGTGACGGAGTCAGAAAAAACACCTGGTGTGCTTGAGATCTCACCCTCATCTCCTGCTCTGTTGGTTTGGTGCTACCTCGTTTAGGGCACTAAGTGAAATAACTTTGGCAAAAGCTTGGATAATAATTTAAAGTTTTTAGGTACGTGCTGTACTTGGTTTTCTAGCAGCTTAAAAGCCTGTTAACAGTGTCTTCTTCTCTAGGGATGGATGAATGAAATTTATAATTATGATCCAGAAACGTACCATGCTACATTGACTCACTCTGTCTATGTGCGACTTGAAGGCAGCACCCTACGACTTTCAAAACCCAACAAAAATATTTCTAGAAGAGCTGTGTACAATGAGCCAAAGCCTGAAGTCACATATGTCAGTCAAAAAATTTATGAACTAACAGACAGCAAGGTGAGTGTCTTAGTTATGTCTGATTTTACAAAGAATACTTTGCAAATTCTTTTTAACTCTGAATTTTGTTTTTTCACTCCTCTATTTTCATGTTCTGTCATTATTTAAACAAAACTGTTGTCGTGACTAACTTGCAAAAGATTTTTCTGGGGAGGAAGATTGAGCAGGATTTGGAAGAAAGTACATATTCACACAATAAGGGAAAGGCATGATTTTCCTCTGGCAGTTGAGAGCAGTTAACTCATAGGAGCTCTGAGAGTCGTTTCCAATGCATGAGATGACTGTTCTGAAGGTTACACCAAAATGCCTCATCTTTAGTGGTGGTTTCTACCCCAAGGCAGCTGAGACAACATTTGTATTTCACTCAAAGGGGGGAATGTACATCATATGTGAAGGAGGAGAGTGAGAGGTGTCTAGAACGTGACCTGCTCTAGGTGCCCTCAGTCTAGGGAAGGAGATGGGGGTTTTTGCAGTTGGAAGAGTGCATCAACAGTAATGCTAGGACAGGTTTCCTACATGTTGTTTGCCTCCCTCAAATATGTCAAGAGTTGCCACGTGAAGTTGATTCCATTGGCATTGTTTTAAATAATACATCAATACCTAATTATTAAGGGAATGGATTTTTTTAATGTGCTGCATCAGTCGAGGGCCTTGGCAGTACAGATGTAGGAGGCAACCAGCCTTCACTTGACTGGAAGTGAGAGGGAGAGAGGGACCAAAGGAACAGTGAGGAAAACCTCCCTCCTTTGCTCTGAGTCTGTATGGGAAAGAAGTGTGCTGGCAGCTCTGCCTTCCATTAAAAGAAGACAGCGAAAAAGGTAAAGAAAAAATTAGATTCCTGCCTTTTGCCGATTTGTTTTCCCATCATGAAAGACAAGCAAAGCTGTCATGTGGGAGCACTTGACTGATGGTGGTTCCCCATGGTATCTTAGAAAAATTTCCAGTACTTCCCCCCACCCAGCCCCACTTGATTACAGAAGGGCCAAGTGCCCTGACTCTAACAAAAAATGAATGCCTATTCTTCGAGGTACTTGCCCACAGTTTTTAGAGAACACTGCTGAGTATAGGCCCCCACATAGGAATTTTTAACTCTTTTTTTAAAACCACTCCTCTAATCACTTGCATTGTCTTAATTTGATATAAATATACTGAATTTAGAGTATAATTGTCTGCAAATCAGTCTTACGGCTTGACTCTTATGTGTTTGATGTGGCTGTCACCAACTTCAAACACTCAATTTCATAAGGTGGGCATGAAAAGTTGTGTTCAAAACTCAGTTTGGACTCTGATTATTTTACCTTGTTATCTGTTTATCTCCCCACGGTCCCAGAAATAAAGTTCTTGGGTTTTCTATTTTTTCTTCAAATCCATGAGAATAAGATCATCTAAATGAAAACAGTTTCTAATCCACGTGGTATAATCTGCTTAAATGGCCTTTGTTTTAATTCCAAGGCTTGGCTCACCAAAGACTTAGTGATAGGAGTGGGTTGGACATCCAGCAATTCTGAGTCAGTTAAACTGGCAGATCCAGTGGGGGATCTTTATCTCTTGCATTCTTGTGTTCTTTACTTGAGTATGGAAACAGAGAGGATACAAGTGAAAAATCAATTCATTTAACCCTTTCATATATCCTTCAGATTTCCCTGGTTCCAAAGAGCCTGGCACGGAAACGCATTTGGAATAAGAAATACCCAATTTGCATTGAACTGGCCAAACAGGAGGACTTCATGGCCAAGGCCCAGACTGAGAAGGAGACTGCAGAGGAGAAGCCTGCTGAAAAAGGGGACTTGAACAATGAGGAATCCAAGAAACCTCAGGATGGAGTAAAGTCCACTTGCCAAAAGGATCAAGTGCTTTACCTCTTTGGAAGGACGGGGAGGGAGAAGGAGGAGTGGTTCAGAAGGTTCCTTCTCGCATCGAAGCTCAAGTCTGAAGTAAAGAAGCCACCCAGTGGGAGCAAGCCAGGTACTCAGATTTTGTATTCTTGTAGAAGTCTGTTAAAAGAAATGAACCAAAGTTATGTTTTGCTGGTGCCACAGTGATCTTTACAAGCAAAAATAAAAAAACAAAACCAAAGATACTCTTCTCCTTACCTTGGCCTCTCATTGCCACCTTAGCCCCACCTTTTTCCCTCTTGGCTCTATGCTTTCAAATATTATTACTGTTTTTAGACTATTTTATATGAATACGCTGTTTTTTAGTGATTGTAGTAACTCCTGTCGTATTTGTAAGGAGGCATTGTTCAGTCTCTTTCTATATGTTGGAACTGATGTCAACATTTGCAGTATTAGACTCAGTTCTCTCATTACCTGTTTTTCCTCCTCCATCCTTCCTTCCACTCTAGTCTCCTGTAAAGGATAGAGCTTTCTCATGGGTTAGTGGCACAAGAAAACACATTTCTCTGTTTAAATGAAAGGTCCTGCATGAGTATATATATGAATATGTATATATATATCTGAACCAACAAACATTAGTCTATAGTATCGATCAGTTGTTTGGAATATTAATTTAAACCCATCCTCTGATACGATTTGAAACCTGAATGACTCATGCTTTTCTGCCTTTATTCTCTGAGAAGCTTTTTAAAAATTAGTTAACGTTATTGTTTCTGGCACATAACTTCTTGAAATGCAAATGCAAAATTAATAGCTAAATAAAATTTCAATAGTTACATGTTTTTCACAGTCCTTCTAATTGTAACAGCCTATAATTAGATTAGTTAAAAAAAAAAAAAACTTTAGTCATAGGTGCATTTCAATCACCTGACTTTTATTTTAGGCATTCTCCAGCAGGGCTGTTGGGAATTTTGCCATGTGTTATACATACGTGAGTGTCCATATTTAAATATGCTATTGATCAGCTGACTCCTCCAGTCCCACACCCTGCTGAGTGCTGAATCATAGCAAATACTGACTAATTTGAGTTTAGGACCACCTAAACACACAGCAGTAGAATTTACTTTTAGCCTTTAAAATAAGAAAGCACCATGCTGGTCTTTTTTCAGGAGAAATATCTGTGGAATAAACATGTTCCTTTAAAGTTTGATGATACACTGTGGGATTTGGCTGTCAGATTGTTCTCTGTTGAACAGGTATTATTCCTTTGAATTTAGGGGTGCTGCCAGCACACGGCAGAACTGACAGTCAGTCTGGAGTTCTCACACACAGCCGGAGCAGCAGCAAGGGAAGTGCAGAAGAAATCACATCCCAGCCAAAGCACAAGGACCTGGCTGGCAACATGAGGCAGAAAATGCTTCTGGACTACAATATTTATATGGCAAAGTGTATTCCACAAGAAAAGAAAAGCCCTTCAGGTAGTCCAGTTGTCAGTGCAGACAGCAGCCCTACAGCTGTGAAAAAGGTAATCTTGTGCTCCAAAGGAACAGTGGACAGCTTCTGTAGCTCTTACTAATCCTTTGATCTCCTGGACTGCATTTGAGTCACTCTCAGTAAACAGAACCTTAATACTAAGTACAACACTCATAATAAACATATCTTCAATGTTAAGCATGACCACTTTTTATTTAAAATAGTGGTAATTCATATCACTCATCTTTGTTTCCACTTTCATACAACCAGAAAAGGGAATAGGGGGCCATGGTGTAATGTATGAATAAACACATCTTGTGTTCCCCCAGGAAAACATATTCTAGCCCCCAACCACTCCAGAAGCTGTGATGGATTTGCTGCTGAATGTGGCACGTGTCAGAGCCATTCTATAAATAGCTGAGCAGTGCTGGCAGGGAACCTGCGTCACAGCAGAGGCTCCTCACCCTGGCACAGCCTGGCTGCAGCCCTTGTGAGCTGTAGCTGCCAGGAGATGGTGTTCAGAACTGCAGCATCTACCTGCCTGTCTTAGAAAGTGCTGCCTTTCTGCCAGCTTCAGCAGTTCTGCCTGGAATAATGTCAGGTGGTGAATTCTTCTGTCAGTGCAGGCAATTAATATGTTGTGTTTCCTTCATGGAAACTTCCTTTTTTTTTGTGGTAGTGTGTGTACACACCCAAAATTATTTCAGCTGCCTTGGCTTTTGTATGTGTAGTCAGTGAAGCAGCATCTGAATGTGTAATATTTCCAGGTGTTTCAAGATGATTCTCAGGGAAACCAAGACAGAATTCTCTTGGACTGTAAACAAACCTGTAATGCAGCAGAGGGGACAATATAGTTCCCTGAATCCTATATGCAAACACTGGAATGAGGAATGTGATTCCCTGTACTGTGTTTATAATCTATTTGTGGTTTCTGAATTGGATTTAAGAATGTAAGGTTGGGTCTTGCTTTCCAACTTTTTGGTAAAACAAAGGGAGAGTAGAGTACCTGTTCTTCCAGATCTGACTGGCAAGAGAGAGTATCTCTTACTGCAAACACAGTTTATAAGTCTGCCCACTCTGGGTTTATCTACTTTTTCTGCCAGAGGTTAAATTACACACAACTTTCTCTTTTCATTGCCAGAGGTCAATCTATATCTGTGTGATCTCATTCCCTCTGCTGCATGTCAGGATGATGACAGGCTCGTGGCAGCCCAGCTGATGCATTTGTAAAGCTGCTCCCTGTGCTGAGCTTTTGGTGTTCTGGGTTGACCCAGGCTCTTAACACTGAACGTCCCATACAAATCAGGGCTTTTCTTTCCTTATTTATAGAATATTTATAGAATTTATAGGACTGAATAACCTGCTTTATGTTTTCAGTTGCCAGATGCCAATGTGGAAGCTGAAGAAGAAGAACAGGAGGCCTGGGTGAACGCTCTGCTTGGAAGAATATTTTGGGATTTTTTAGGAGAGAAGTATTGGTCTGATCTAGTGTCAAAGAAGATCCAAATGAAACTTAGCAAAATAAAGGTACCTGATCTGGAGACTTGCATTATACATTCCTTTGAAGGAAGTGAAACACATAGTCTTTGAGTTTTAAAATAGTACAAGAAAGACTTATTTCACACTTACATGTAAAAGACAATAAATGTGCTACAGAATGGCTGTTCAGTTTCTGGTGCATGTTAATTTTGCTGGTTCTGTTTAAAATGAACTACAGCTGGATTAGCTATTTGTATCTGTCAAATTTTTATGTAAAAATTAAAGTATTATTGTATTTACATTAGGGATGGATAGAACTGCATATAAATGAGGAAATCTGCTTTGGGAAATAATAGATTGCTTTTAAGGTGGAGGACACCATGGAGCCACACCTGTAGTGTGTTCCTGTTAACTTCAGACATAAACTACTTGCAGGAGGTCAGTGGGAGCAATAGTTATGGAAAAAGCTCTGTGGGGTGACAGGACACAGCTTCCATCAGCTGCACCATCTCAAGGGTGAAGGGGGAGTGATGCTTTTGAGTGACTTCTCAGTCTTCTCCTTGCCTTCTGTAACCCTCTGAACAGCAGCAGTTCCCCACAGCCTTCAGCTCCTGGTGTCTGGGGAGGAGTTTGCCTGTTCCTAAAGGCAAAGGAAGTTGTTCTCTTGCTTACAAAAGCATTTAGCTGCCAGCCCCAGCTGTGAGATAGTGCTGCCTTTGCTTTGGGAAATCACCAGTAGCCTAAATCTGCCCTGTCTGCTTCCACAATTGTGACAGCAGGCTACCCAGACATCTCACTGGGAACTTTTTAAGTGGAAAGACAGGCAGTGGGGACTGTGTGTATTTTTTGATGTGTTAAAGCAATGTCTATTCACAGGAGATATGTTTTATGTCAATTAGAAGAGTAAGATACCTGAATCATGATTTCTGTGCCTCTATTTTACTAAAATTATGATACAGATTTAAAAGGTAATGTTCTGTGAAAGAATTTGCCAAAGATAAAAGAAGCTGAGACATTGATAAAACATCAGTGATAAAATATATTTCTGAAGTTAAGATCCAAAGAAATCTTTGATTTTTATTCACAGTGAAATAGGATTTACACTTCATTCTTGAGCTTTTTACATACTTTGACTAAAAAGCGTGATGATGGTTTAAGGTCAGCATCTAAACTTCAGCATAATTTAAAAAACAAATTCAGATGCCCAATCTGTTCCTAAAAATTTTTTGAAACTGGCAACTGTGAAATTCTAGAATAGTAAGAGTTTTGTGTAATTATATTTGTGTTGTTTCACTGGTGACACTTCAGATCAGTCCATTCCTTAAGTTTCATGAGCTTTCTTCTCTCGGGAGACTGAGGTTTAGTTCCGTAACATGTATTTGATTTTTTTTATATTCTGTCCTTTTAGCTGCCCTACTTCATGAATGAGCTGACTCTGACTGAGCTTGACATGGGGATAGCAGTGCCCAAGATCCTTCAAGCCTTCAAACCTTCTATTGATCACAGAGGTAAAATATAAAAATAGCAGGTGCTGGTATTGCCTTTGTATCTGAGAAGAGAATGTTGATCTGTTTATCTTGTGCATGTTTTAGGTACATGTAATAAGAGCTTATTCTGAGATACTCAGGGGTCTTTATCTCAGGCTTGGTGTAAATGTAATTCTGTAAATATGGAATTGTGATCATGTCTTTCTATAGGAAATAATTACTGAACTAAACTAAATTTTAGTGCATGCAAGAGAGATACAGACACTTACCTGATACTGTCAGGGACTGCAGAGGGCAATGCACATCTCCTTGGGACAGATCTGATTCTGACCACAGGAGAAAACAGGTTTGTCTCTCCAAGAGAAGCTGCCCTGTTCTGAAAATAGGGATTCAGAAAATATAATTGTAATCACTTGGAAAACAAGAATAGTGTTGTTTTGAAAATTAACTTCAAAATACAGGATCATTTTATGTTCTTAATATTAAATACAGCTTTTTTTAAAGCTGGATGACTTTCATACTGCTGCTTTATGAATTAGAACTGTTTGTTTTCTATTCCTTCTGGCTTGCATATGGTCATGTATTTGAGGATGCTCATGTCAGTTAAGTAGTCTTGCAAAAAAGAAAAACTTGGAATAATGCTTTTTAGCTTCAAAAGCATTCATTCTATGTGTTGAGGAGTGCTAGATGCCATCTAAGATGTAATCAGAGCAGTTTTTAATTTTAAATTGTATCAGAGTTTCTCCAGTCAATGTGGAGAAATTTCTAATTGGCCTAAAGGGAAATATTTCCTTGGAAGACCTGATAGTGTGTCACCTGACACAAGAATACCAGATGCATGGACTTTAGGAGGAGATTAATAAACTTTAATACTAAAACTTGGTGCCACTCAAATCACTGATAAAACGCATGAGGACAGTAAGTGCTAACCTTTCCTTCATAAATCTGAGCAAAGCAGACTTTGGAGAAATAATAAAATCTTCTTGGACATACATTGGTTAATGCTGCCTGTTGTATCCAAATGCTGTTGTTTGCTCTTACCTACTTGGGACTTGCAACTCTATGGGGACAAGCCTTATCTATAAAACACTGGGTACTTTGCTCTCAACTTTTCCAAAGATTATTTTCCACTGAGCTTTATAAACAAAGCATGTTTGAAAAGAGCAAACTGTTTGGTTGTCATGAGGAACAAAATCTGTCTTTTTGAGAGAAATAGGAGTTGAATAGGTGGAATAAGCTGGAGTGCAGTCAGTATTTGGGGAACTAAAGCGTATTGCTGCTTCTTGTCTTATGCTTCCTGTGTGGGACAGCAGGTTCTCCCCAGTACTTGGGAAGTCCTCCAGTGTTCTCCTTTAAGTGGTTGCACCATTGGTAGAAGTTTTATTTGGAGTTACAGAACAAAGGAAAACTTTTAAAAATCTTTACATGCGTGTGGCTTGTGGAGTGGTTTCATAGTTTCTTTTTAATCAGGGTTCTTGTCAGTATGTTTGCCTTGATTTAAGCATTTTTTGAATTCTTTTCTCAGTTCTCATAACTTCAGTTGTAACCAAGGACTGTAGTTCTAGGTCATGAGATGGGATTTAGGAGCTGAACACTTGACTTCAATTAATTGCTGAAACAGCAATGAGATCAATTAGTTCCTTTAGTTTCTTGTTCAGTTAAACTGTGACAAGCAAACGTTTATGGTAGGATTTCTAATCCTTTTAACTTCTTCCATTCTGTTGAATGGAACATGTGAACATAGGTGTGAGCTCTTAGGGTTTTAAAGAGCTTGTGGTGAGTAATTACTGGAATAACTTGTTCTCTTATTATACTTAAAAGGACATAAACAAGGGGATGATAATTGGAAATGCTTGTTTTCATAAGAATAAATGTATTTCTTGGTACGTTGGCCTATGGGTAAATGACTTGGTTTATTGGGAAATGTGGGGGGAAAAAACTCTATAGTTTCAGGGCAGTATCCAGAATGAATGCTTCTAAGTTTTTGGGGTTTTTTAATAAGTATTTCAGGCAGTCATTGGGGGTAGCCCTTCGTGAGGCTTTAAAGTGCAGTTATTAACTGTGATGTGCTTTGTTTCATCAGTACTTCTTTTTACCAGTGCTTGATTACAAAGAAAATACATTTTTTGTTATATGCCTTCTCTAATGAGCTAAATTTGTTAACAGACAATGTTAGAAAGAAAGTCTTGTTTCTGTTAATACAGTCCTGCTTGGGTGACAGCATATATGCTGTGGCTTTTACTGTAATTCTGTCAAGGCTAGGGAACCAGAAAACAGAATAAATTGTACCATCTGCCCAGTTCTTCACTCCCTCTCCCTCCCTTTTTCCCTCTGGAAAAAGTGTATGAACATTTTCTGGTCAGAAGGAATTTTCCCTCTCAGTAATGGCATCCTTTGCTTAATTTGATCTACTGTTAAAACTATACTGGTGATTGAGTTCTGCTGACTCATTGATTGTCCAAAAAGTGTGTTAAGCTGTTTTTATGGTTTTTATGATCTTACTGATACTTTCCTACTGTAAAGAGAAAAAACCCTTATAAGCTTGTGTCTGGTTTTTAGAACAGGGTTAGAAAAAACTGTGACAGAAAAGAGTTTTTTGGGTTAGTAAAGCACCAATTTGCCTTAATCCTACTTTCAGCATGCAACTTCACAGGGTGCCAGGCACCAGGTCTTTGGGAGCTGCCTGTGTTTCTGTTACCACATGTGGGTGGGATTATGATAAGGATATGTTTCTGCAGAAAAGAAAACAATAGCTCTTTAACTGATAAAGTGTGACTTTCTAGAAACAATAAAACACAAAGGGTAGTTACCATTTGTCCTGGTTTCAGTTTTATTCACCATTAATTGCTTCCAAATAAGTAAATAAAAGTGGAATGGGTCAGTTGTTGATGTGCCAGGTACTGGTGAGGGAATGTTTTGTGCAGCTGCAATATCTGGAAGGAAGAAGTATAATCTGTGTTTATTGGCATCTGTTTTCTACCCTCCTACTGCTTTGGTGCAGGGTGTCTCTTAAAAGGCTTGAGCTAATGTTAAGGTATTCCTAAGACAATTCTTTTGGAGATTGTAAAAAAGCAATATTGCACAGACAATAGGATTTAACTTAATATTTCACGTCTAGAATTGTGTAAGTAATGACCCTGTTTACTCTGAATCATAAAAGAATGCCTGTAGCTCAGTTACTGAGGGAACCTTGTCTTAGATCTTCAATAAACCACTGGCAAAACAAGGGGCAGCAGGTTGTGATGTGAGAGAAGCAAATGTTGCTCTGGGATTTCAAGTTGTGCTTCATTTGGACAGCGTCAGTGATGCAGAGGAGCGTCCCCATTACTGCTTGGCTTGGAGCAATGCTGTAAATAGTTTTGAAGTGAATCCCTGATGGTATTCTATTTCCTTTATCTCATTTCACATCTCTTAAGCAGTTTAGGTGTGTGTAAATCACAGTATTTTTTTTAGACCATTAGTTATACTCACCAGTCTCTTTCAGTGTGCCTTGGGTTTATATCTGGCTTTGTTCCATGAGCTTCATGCGATCAGAAAGGTTGCTTTGTGATTGCTTTTCAAGTGACATCTTTTCTGTTGTTTATTTTAGGACTTTGGGTTGATTTGGAAATGTCCTACAATGGATCTTTTCTAATGACCCTGGAGACCAAGATGAACTTGACCAAACTTGGTAAAGAGCCGCTTGGGGAAGCGTTGAAGGTTGGCGAGATCGGCAGGGAAGGGTAAGGGATGCAATGGTGCTTTCGTTGTAAAAGCTGGAATTTTCCTTGTGTATCTGCAGCTCTGGCTCTGCAGTAGATTGAAAGGAGTTTTGGGGATGTTTCATACAAGTGGGTGTGGAATGTGACTTTTCTGTGTGACTTTATTATTTGGTATTGATAATAATTTTAATAAAAGGCTTCTGTGGTATAATTATTTTATATATATATTTCAGTTGGGTTTTAAAATGTCCTGTGACTAAAATTTAGTTTTGTCTTATGCTTGATTTAGGGTTTAGTCAGATAAAACTCAAATACTGGAGATAAACATATGCAGAAATAGAAATAGACAGGTGTAACAGGCTGCTGCAGCATAGTACAGCTGCAGCTGGAAACCATGGAGTAGTAAACAATGTGCAAGGTAAACAGGCTCTAATTGTTATGTAAAGACCTTTTCAAAAGCTTTATTGCATTGTGGGAGTAATCACATCCCTACTTTAGTCTCGATTTTTCCTCATAGCCACCTTCTGTTTGCCTGCTGTGCCTAAGTGAAATGCCTTATGTAGATGAACTAATTAGCAGACACCATACAGTAACTTACCTCCTTTGTATTTGTGTTTTCCCTCTCATTTTGGCCATGTTTGAATGTCATCCATTGTCCATTTGTATTAACCTAGTGAGTGGCACCTATCAAATATCCATCCCTGGATGGATCTGCTCCCAGCTCTGATGTCCAATTTCTTTTTGTGCTGTATTCTCTCTGTACCTAAATCTGCAGGCCCTGAACAGTAGATGGTCTCTGATTTAATGTACAACCACTGCCTACAAATCAAGAAAATAATCTCTAAACCTGGCCATTTGTTTAGCTATGAACAAATGGTATGGTCTTTCACAATTAGGATACTAGGTGCTTCATATACTTGTGTCATAGCTCTGACCATTTATTCTGAGATAGCTTGAAGTAATACTTACAGCAGCACTATATTTCAGTGCAGTCGTGACAAGAAAATAAATGTGAAAAAATCTAATGGCTGAATGATCTCATACACTAGTAGAAATTCAGAGGATTTTAAACCGACCTAGATTCTCATTGTCACTGCTTGAAATAAATATTTCTGAATTTACATCACTATAACTGGTAGACATGAATTTTTCAAAATCTGTTTAATCCTGCCTGCCCAAAAAATGGGGGATAGAGGAGGAAATGTCTATACAAATCAAATTCTTGCTTTTCTTCCCCACCCCTTCAGGATTTTCTTTGTGTATTTTCATATCTGTTCAGTGCAGGAACAGCCTCAGAAATAATTAGTGAACACTCTGATTCATATTTAAAAATCAGGTTGCTGCTGGCTGAGCTATAGGCACCCAGCAAGGCAGATTTAAGTGCCTGTAGCCAAGCAACCAGTTACTTGAAGGTATCAGCATTGACTGCATTGCTCCCTGCACAGGGCTGGGATGTTTCAAAGCTCAGGGCCAGGTAGCAGTTTTACATAAAGAACAATCTAATGTGTTCTAGTTTGGATGAGGGTTATTTTGTTGCTTGTTTTTTTCCCCTTTTTTTCCTTAAAATGAATATTAAATAAATTAAGGACTGAAAAGTATAGAACAGTTTGATTCTCATCTGTGCCTTCCAATGTGTTAGTTAATTTTAATTCTACTGGCTTTTTAAATTATCAGTTGACAATTGCTGTGACAAATCAAATTACTCTGCACATGTTTGCATCCATGGTCACGTTGTCAGTAAGTGATGTGTGCTGGATGCTGAGCTCATTTCTGGCCCTTATGAGCTCAGAACAAACCATCTCTTGAGATGCAGTAACCACAAAGTGAGAAAGGCACCTACTCATCCAGAGAGAGGAGGGGGGGGGACAGCTCTGGGGTGTAACTGTCTGTGGCTGTTGTCAGTGTAAAGCAAGACAAATGGGTCACTGTTGCACTTGCTGTTTGAAATAGAAGTGAAGTGTGCTGAGACAGTCTGGTAATGCTGTCTTGCATGCCCTTGCAGGAAAATGGTGCTCTCAGAAAGAACAAGAAACTATTTAATTGCCAATTTTATAAAAGTAATACATTACAGGTGCTGCTAAACAGGAGTTGAGGCAGAAGCAGGCAGATTAACCCAAAGTTACTGCACCTTCTTAACCCATCAGTCCTTTTGGCTTTGTTGAAAAACATAAAAACAAACTGACAAATGGCAATTCATAAAATATTGTGCAATCTTTACAGGAACAATACAGTAGCTCCAAAGTGATTTTTTTTCTGCCAATGTTTGTGTCATATAAATGGCCCATTGTATACAGAGCTCCCCTGAAATCTCACTCAAGCTTATTTATTGTTGCTTTGTTTAATGCAAGGAAATCCTCTGGTCTGAGCCACTTGGTGCTTGAGGCACTTCAGAGGAACCCTTCAACTAGGAAATAAAACACCTTGTAAGAAGGTGACACCTTTGAAAGACCTGAGAATGCCCTGAGCATTTGAGCTGGATGCTAAAGTGTGCAGGAAAGAAGTGAGGTCACACCCTGGTGGAAAATGTGCAGTTTGAATCTGACCTAAAAACATTAATTTCTGTGAGGAGCAGCTCCAGCACTGCTATTTGGGCCAGTGACAGGCAGCACCCAGCAACCCCACATCCTCAGGGAGGTGGCTCAGTTTGGTTTGCTCCTTCACTCCTCTGCAGGTACAAAATGCTGCTCTGGATAGGAAGAGGTTTGCAATTGTGATTCCACAGCCTGGGTAGGAAACACTTCAGTGTGGACAGGTCCTGGGATTATTGCTCCAGTGGGGAAGGAGTCTTGTGCACTGTGAGCTGCACCTGAAGTGTCCCTTTACATTAGGACTTCATGCAGCAACCACCAGTTTGTTCTGTGTACAGAATACCAGGCAGTGGCCTCAGTCCATGCCCTGTTGGAGGTTATTAATGGTTCAAATACATTTCCAAGAACACGCACACACACAAAGAAAGAAGACACAGCTATAAAGTGTATTCTGAACATGCTGTAGAGTATTATATTCCTGGGTATAGTCCCTAGGGCTAGAGCCATATGCTTTTGAAGGCTGTGTTGTGTAACTGTTTCAAGCTCTTGCATTCACTAAAGATCTGTTAATTCTGAAGTGTATCCCCTGTATCCTTCTCTCATTTAAATCCGTTTAAAAGATTTGAAATTTTTCTTGTGACTGTGTACATAAAATCTTCCACAGTTCAAGTCTAGGAATTAGTCACTACTGTGTGGTATTTTGTACCCAAAGGGCAACACTTTTTCCCCATGACATTCAAACAAAATGGTTTGTCCAATCCTAATTCTGCTCAACTCATGAAAAGCCATGAGCAACAACAGAGATGCTTCCAAATGTATTTTGAATAATCTCCACATGTGATTTGAGTATGTAGAATAGCCACCCCCGTGCCAGCCTCTTTCATGAAGGATTATGTTCCACTGGGGAAAACAGATTTCTGTTTTGAAAGCTGGTTCTGCCAGACTGGCTTCAGAGTGGTTTTGTTTTGTTCTTTTTAGATAGCATTTATAATAGAGGGGAGGGGACAGTTCAGAAACCTGTAATGTCAGCCAAAGCTGTACAGGATGAATAGCTATTTAAGGATATTACATTTGACCTGGAAATTGCCTTGTTTCAGTTTCAGGCCAAGGGCGTATTGTCTTGCAGACAGCGACGAGGAATCCTCCAGCGCCGGCTCTTCGGAGGAAGATGATGCTCCTGAGCTGGCAGGAGAGAAGCAGCTGACCCCAGGAGGAGAAGGGTGAGCTGTTTGTTAATCCTTCCCTCCCCTCACATCTGATAGCTGGTGCCAGTGCTGTGATGCTCTCTGTGCCCCAGAATGGCAGAGTGTGAGGCTGTCCAAGCAGTGAAGCAGCCCCAGTCAGCCATTTCCAGGGCAGAGGGCGGCAGAGGAGCCCTGTGCACCCCAGCCCTGCAGGGACTTCTCCCAGCTGCCCTGGGCACCTCCCTCCCATCCCTACTCTGCTGGATTGCTGGGAGGCCAGAGAAGCTCTGGGGACCTTCCCCAGCGCGTCCTACCTGGTAGCAGAGCCAAGAACAGGATTTTGTGTGAAACCTTGAAACCCTCTCTGTGCAGTATTACCCCTGTGCTTATCCTGCTGATCCCTTATTGCTGGCGTTCTGTCACAGACACATTTTATGAAAAATCCTTTCTTTAGGATTTTTCTCTTGAGAAGCTGAGAAGCCTCAAAAACAAAATGTAAACAATAATTATCTGCTGCTGTGGAATGCAACAGGTGCATCTGTGATTAGTCTCATGTAGTTGTTTCTAATTAATGGCTAATCAGTCAGCTGGCTCAGACTCTCTGTCCGAGACACAAACCTTTGTTATTCATTCCTTTTCTATTCTTAGCTAGCCTTCTGATGAAATCTTTTCTTCTATTCTTTTAGTATAGTTTTAATATAATATATATCATAAAATAATAAATCAAGCCTTCTGAAACATGGAGTCAACATTCTCGTCTCTTCCCTCATCCTGAAACCCCTGCGAACACCGTCACATCGTTCCATTTCCTTTTCTTTAAGAAAACAACTGTTACTCAAGCCTGTTTTTCTCGAACACCTTCTTTTTTTTTTTTTTTTTTTTTTTTTCTTGAGGATTTTATGTGTCTGGGCTGTGCAATACTGCCCTCTGATGCTGTGCATGGATTTCAGAGAAAATTTCCCAACATCAGTGATGCCACATCATTCCTTGTTTTGGCTGCGGCTCTGATTTTTTTGCTTTCTGCATCTGATTGCAATTATGCCATGCAATGAGAAAGCTGAATGTCTGAGCCCAGAATGTCTGAGACAGTCACAATGTTTTCTATGTCTGAACATATCCAAGGGATTCTTACTGTGACTATACCAGCAGACTCATGACTTATTCAAAATGTTCCAGAGAATTTTAGTATTTTACTCCTGAACACTTCTGAAAATTGTGTGAAGAGTTGTTTGAATTACTGCAATTGATGCATTTCATATCTTCTTGAAATTCATAGATCATATAAAGAACTCTTTATCAAGAGGACAAAGAGGGAGAATGAAGAATCTTAATGTAAAATACTGAAAAAATTTTCTTACACCTATTAAAAATCTGCATTGCTACCACTATAGAAACTGGTGGGAGAATAACTTCTTCTCTGGGTGAAGATACAGCTAGTATAAAATCCCAAAGTCAAAATTTATTTTCTCTTTTTTTTATTTCACTGAACAGATTTTTGTCTTATGCTAAGAACAAAACTGTAAAAGTTTGTGTAAGAATAATTTTATTTTTTCCTCCTGGATAAGAAAATGTCATTTCCTTAGGAAGGTTATCTCTGCTACGTAACACCAAGAGCCACAATTAGACATGACATAGTGTGTGGAAAATACCAAATGTGCTATTTTTGGAGTGTGTATTTCCAACATGAGATAGGGGTAAGAAAAAACATATTCAGCCCTTAAAGCATCTGTTTGAAAAGCCAGGAATGCTGTCTGACACAATTGCCAGGAAAAGCCCACTTTCTGCAGACATAGTTAACCATTTTTGGAATATCATTCCACCCACTGCCAAAACTGTTTTCTTTTTCAGCATACTTACGCTTGTAAATGCTACAGTACCTTAAACTGAAAACATTTTTGTTCAGCACACACAGTTAAGTAATCGGACACAATGGTTGGGCCTTCTATGCTGATGCTTTGTACACATCTTGGTGTATCAGTGTCTCTACAGTTTTTTTGGAATGGTAGTAGACAAGTTGTCACTTCTCATGCCATCTTGCTGGCATTAGTGATCTAAGTGTATTTGCAGTTTTAAAAGTTGTTGTGTTTCCAGTGCCAAACACCTGTAGCTGACAGAATACAGCTGCTGGGTGCAGGCCCTAGGATGAACTGCTTGGCTACATATCTGTTCAGAATTTCTGTATCAAAAAAACTAATTATTTAATAGAAAATCCATGTCTGTCTTAGCAAATTGGTTGAAGAAGATTATCTTGATGTCCTTTTTCTATTCTCTATCTAAAGGTATGTTGGAGGACATCGGACAAGTAAAATCATGAGAATTGTGGATAAAATTACAAAGTCAAAATACTTTCAGAAAGCAACAGAGACTGAGTTTATTAAGAAAAAAATTGAAGAGGTCTCCAATACTCCATTGCTGCTAACAGTTGAAGTACAAGAGTGCAGAGGAACACTAGTGATTAACATTCCACCTCCACCCACTGACAGAATATGGTAAGAGGAGCTCAGAGCAGAGCTGGGCAATGTTTCAGGTGTGCTATGTGAGGGGTTGCAGCTAAGAAAAAAAGTAAAGCCTGGCTCAAGTGTGTCGCCCTGATTTTTTAAGATTTCCTAAGCCTTCTGATGTTGACATTCTTGTAGTGAACTTTTTCACACACTTTCTGTAAATAACTCATTGTTTTGCATTCCTTTATGGAGGAGGAGAAAGCTGATGGACTGTTGGTTTGTCCGGTGTCATTGGAGAGGTGGCACTGTCACCCTCCAGTCCAGTCACTTTTGGAAAACTATAAATGTTGGAGTCAGAAAATAAACTTCCCTTTTTTCTTCACCATGAGAATAGCGGTGTGCGCTTGTGTTCTTTTGTGTCCTGGAGCGACACAAGTGGGTTCTGGGCAAGGAGCAGTACAAATTGGTTGTAACTGAGGTAGGAACTAAGAGCTAATTGTTACAGGTTTAAGTACTTCTTTTGTTGGGGTGTCTGTAGTAAATCCTGCTCTGTGTTCTCTCCCCAGGTACGGCTTCCGAAGGCCTCCCTACCTGGAGTTAAAAGCGCGGCCAAAACTTGGTGAGAGAGAAGTGACTCTGGTTCATGTAACAGACTGGATAGCAAGGAAACTGGAACAGGAGTTCCAGGTGTGTTTCCTCTACATTCCCCTTTAACTGATGATAGTTTTGGGGTGTTTAATTTTCAAATGTCCTCTATTTCATTTATAACTAGTCATGTCCTTCACTGCTCCCAGCCAGCGGGATGGATGTTGAGGGCTCACCTGAAACTGACTGCTGGGATGGTCTCAAGACTGATGTGTAGATCTGGGTGGAAATTTGTTTTAGAGATGAAAATGACATTTCTCTGAGATAGGTACCATGGTAAAATTTGCTGTACTCAAATAAGAACATGATCATACATGTTCTTAATGATAGGGGGTCAAACTGTTGCATAAAATTAAGAACAGATAAGGCACTACTTCCTCTTACTGCTTCCTTTAAAGTAATTTTTAAAAAATCATGTTGACCATAGTGCAAAAAGGAAGAAGCCCTCTCCAAATACATGTAGAATAAGAATAGTGACCAGCTAGATTCTGGACCGCAACCTATACAATCAACCAGAAATCAAAATTAGTTATTAAAAGTACATTTTGAAAGTATATGGATGGGTAAGAGCTGAGAAAGCAATTAGGAAAAGTTGGTGATGTTTCCTGTAGTGCCATTTTAATTAAATGAAATATGCAGAGATACTAATATTTCTGAATTCCATATACAATTGTAACACAACAAAATGGTTTCAATTAATGGGAACTGCACTGACTCAAATAATGCTGAGCTTGAGAACCTTTTCTCTGTAAATGTGTTGCATTTTTTGAACAAAAATTGAAAACTAAGGTTTCAAGTGACATATGAAATGTAACTTCATTTCATTGCATCTTTTTCCCAGAAAATCTTTGTCATGCCAAACATGGATGATGTCTATATTCCTTTAATGCACTCAGCCATGGATCCCCGCTCCTCCACGTGCCCTCCTCAAGATCTGAGCACAGAGGCCTCTGATCAACCATGACATGTGAAGACTCTTGCAGTTTACAGTATTATAAAAGTTACTCTCATGGTTTTATAAACTGTGCTGTAGTTCTTGTCCTTAACTTGTGCCACTCTCCCCCCTCCCAAGGACTGCCTTCCCCCGTTCCTGTGTGCTCACTTGCCTGGTTATTGTTCCCGTGTACTTCAGCTACATGAAGTTCCATTCCATTAAGCTGTTGATTTATTTTTGTACTGGCTGCCATCAGGATTTTAACTGGGAGGCTGAGGTGACCTGTTCTTTGTGGGGAGGGAGGAGGAACTCAAATGTAACAGATCAAGGAGCTTGTTGATGCACCTTTTGTTCAGCTTGTTTTCATGCTATGTTAATGTGCATTAAAGCATTGAAAAGTTGTTTGGCAGCAAAGGAACTGCGTGCCAAATGGAAAAAATCCTAAATAAGGAATGAATTTATAAAACTGGAAGAATATTTTTATTTCTCAGGCAGTTGGAGGTGTAGAATGAACTGTTTTATGTTCTTTCACTTCTGCAGTCAATAGCTTGTGTCAAGCAATCGAAATATGAAATGCTTTCAGGATAAAAGAATGTAAATTGGATGTATAGATAATATTGTGATTCAGTGTGCTGTATACACATTACTTTTTTCATACAGGACTTGTGCTTTTTTTTGGGAAGCAATTAGCCATAAAACACACAACTATCAGTGAAGGTGGGACTGTCAGATTTTTGTAAATGAGGAAAAAAAATTGGTGAAGCCATGAGACCAAACCATAGCAAGCCGCCTTATAGTGAGGTACAATCACCTTGGTTCCTGATTAATTCTGAATGTTTATAGACATGAGCACACACACCACGTGTCAACACTGCACATCTCCAGAAGTAGTGACCTAACTGTGCATAGAGCCTCTTGCTGTGATGAAACACCCAGTTCTTTCTGACAGGAGTTTGTTGCTGTGAGTCTTTTCCATTGCACTGTGTTTACACCCAAGGCATGGCCCAGATCCTCAGTTACAGCCCCAGACATGACAGCACCTGCTGCTTCTGGAAGCAGCTGTGGCCGAGATTTTGACCCCCATGCATTGGTTCCTTGGACTTTATGGCATAGGAATTCAAGCATTGCAGTTGTTTGAGCTAATCATTATTAATGACTCTTTCTGCTAATTAGTGGCCAAAACTAAAGGGGAAGGGGAAACTGCCTTTTACTTGTCAGGTGTAATGAATCAAGGCTAAATGTATGCAGTAAATTCAAGGTTTGAACACTACATATCCACTCCTTAATATTTTTCTGATACTCAGTGTTGCCAACTGTTCATGGATGTCAGAAAATGTTTTAGTTTACAAAGAAGGTGAGTTTTGGCTCTCCTTTTAGAACATGATTTTCTTTTTTTTTTTTCAAGTAATTTTTTAAGAAATTTTTTGTATGTTGTGTTGTCACATTTGATGTAAATCAAAATTTCCATGTATAACTTGATGATTTACCATCTCTAAATGAAGCTATTATATTGAAGGTTTTTTAAACAGCACCTTGCCTGAAACAAAAGCATTTAATATATTTAAAATTAATTCTATATTTGAACACCTATTTTGGTTACCTTTAATTGAAATATTAGTAGTTATATTTGTTACCTGAACTCCTCCTTGACCATTCCAGGCTGTGTATATTCTGGGGTTGCTGATTTTGTAGGCATTATTTGCCTTTCATGAAGTCTGCATGTCTTGTACGCAGGTCTTTTATATGAGTTAATTTCTATGTGCAATAACTAAAAGTCAAAGGACTAGATGCACTAATGTGTAAACAGATTTAGACTTATCACACAAGATTGTCATACTGCACTTCATAAACTGTGGGTAACTACAATCTGCTTGCTTTGTTTTATTAAATAAATTTATCCCATGTCAAACAATTCAGTAAATTTCATTTCTACAGCCATTTAGTGCAAGTTCTTTTAAAAACTTCATTAGAAAGGCAGCTTCCTAATGTGAGCATGCCCTGTGCTTTGCACTTTTATATACATGTGCCTGGTGGTTGTGGCATGACAATTTCAGGATTAACCAGTGCTGAGCTCTGAAAGGAAAAGCTAAATTTAATTTTACTGTCATGAAACTAAAGTTCACCACAGCCGCTAGTATTCATATAAGGAATATGCTTTAACATATTTGCATACCTGGTAAAACTGTGAAAGGATTACCAGCAGTTACAAAACAGAGCTGCCATGCATCCACTTCTGCCACCTTTAAGAGCCGCTGGCAGCTCCATGATTCCTTACAGCCTGCCTAGACCCTGCCCTATTCCTGTGTGGTTACAGATCTTTTGTACTGACAGCAAATCCTGTACCCCCCCCTACTGACACGTATTAAAAAAAAGAAGTATCCCCTTAAGAAGCTGCAGCTGAGTCACGGCAGTTTTTTAAGGTGTTTTGCACCACATGCAGAATGACCCCCAGCCCTGGATGCATTTCTCCTGCCTCCAAGCTAGTTCACCCAACTGCTCTCCTCCTGCAACAGCTCGGTAAGAATCCCAGGACTTTTGTTCCTTTTTACAACTTAACCCTGAACTACTTTAGTAAAACCTCAGCCATTGCCTCGGCGGGTTCAGTTGCACTGCACCGCGATAGTGACCCGGCTCTGCTTGGGCCCGGCCCCGCCCTCCGGCCGGAACGCGCTCCCCTTGCAGACTCCGCAGGCCCCGCGCCGCTGTGCCCCGCGAGGGTGACACGCACTCGCAAACAAATGTCACTTGCTTTTAAAAGCGCCGCCCGGGTCGGGCCGAGCAGCACCAGTTATGAACAAGCGCT